>NC_142049.1:32128563-32453563 GCF_982192425.1 Myodes glareolus | reverse complement strand
AATCTTCTTGTATGTCATATGAGTCAATTTTCTCAGGTGATATTACTATGTGACTAAAATTTTTGTTTTGGTTATTCATATTTGGGATTTTTCAATGGGTCTTAAACATCTGAAATTAGGTAGTTAGTGGTGCTTTTGGTAGAGAACTCTTGTCCCTTTGTTGAGTGGGTATCAGATGTTCTCTTGTCTGTTATCCCAACTTGTCAGGTTGCCACAAGAGGCTTAGGGTTCAGTCTTTGGACACTTCCGTGGCGATGTTCAAATGAGGTATCAGAAGTACAGCCAGTTAAGTCTGAGCTGAGGTTTCTGAGCCCAGGAGCAGACTTTCTGTAGAGTTTGCCAATTCCCAGAGTCAGTCTTCAGGGATCTGAACACTTTTCCTCAGGTAATGGGCACTGTCCAAATTGCCTATATAATATGGGATTTTTTTTACATAAAAGGCAAGTGTGGAACTCATAGTCCTCATGTGTGTCACAGAGGTGGGTGGAGTTGCTGGGTTATATCCCAGGCTAGAGATGAGGGTAAGGATATTCCTCAGGTGGATGTGGTTAGTACAAGTGAGGCTTCCCTGCTAGAGGTATATATGTGGAGAGGGGTACAGAAAGGCAAGAAGGACGCAGGCAGTTTATAGAGATGGGTGGAATTACTGGTTTGGGTCTAATGCCCCTCACTGGAGAACGGTGGTTCTTGGGTTGTGGAGGTAGGTACAGTTGGCATTGGTAATCTCGCTTCTACCTAGAGAGAGGGCCAGGTGTGTGCCGTGAGAACGTGTGGGGTTGGTGGGGTAGCTGGAGTAGAGGAGTATCATGAGGGAAGCCTGGACTCCCCAGCTAGGGTTGTGGGTTAGAGAGGTCTGGCAGGTCTGGATGGGGTTAGTGACACAAGTTGGGCCTCCCTAATGGAGGGGTGTCTGCAGAAAAGGGCGCAGAAAGGAAGTGGAACATTTGGTCCTTACGTAGGTCACAGGGGTAGGCAGTTCAGCACTGTTTTAAAGTAGAGCTGATGAGTCAGCTAATGAAGTTTTGTCTTTTTGTTCCTGCCCTACACCCCTACCATAATGTCTTCCATGTTCACCAATGCTGTCACAAAATACAGAATTTCATGTTTTATAGCCAAATAGTATTCCACATTTTCTCTATCTGCTGATCAATTAATGGTGGGTAATTAATTATATTGTTTCTAGTTCTTGCCTACTGTGAATAGTGCTACAGTGAATGTGGAGGTGCAGACAACTCTTTGATATGTTGATTTTATTGCCTCTAAGTACAAACCCAATGCTGGGATTGTTTTTAATTTGCTAAGAACCCTCCATGCTCTTCTCCTTAGTGGCTATACTAATTTGCATTCCATTCCCCCAAAATACCATACTTTTTTTTACTTCCTTTTCTTTCTCTTAATAGCCATATAAAGTAAGGTGATAGCTCATTGGTCTTTGGCGGGGTCATTTCCTGAGTCCTGAGGCATGCCCTGCTCTATGTAGTGTCCAGCTGCAGCCACCAGGGAAAAAAATTTATGTCGAAGTCACCAGATCCCAGCTTCTTCTTCATAAGTGAAGGGACTGCAGTTCCATATGTAGAAGATTTCTTAAGGTGTCGGGTTTGTTGGTGCTGCAAAGGTTAAAATGTTCTCATAGGCAGGCCTTGGGGACATGAGTACTGGGAGGATGGAGATACTGCATCCTTCTAGGAATCCAGAAGGGGGCTAAAGAATCAGAAGATGGAGTAGTGTCCAAAACTGGACAGAGGAGACCTGGGACTTCTTGTGCTATTTTAACTTTTATGAGCATAATTTATTTATGAGTATACTTTACTTGTTTATTTCAATATTAAAAGACTGAAAGGGGGAAATCCTGCCATAAGAATCACAGTACAATGCAGGGAGAACAGGAAGAGTCTGATAATGATACGGACCCTGGCTGCAAGACAGCAAGGTAAAGAAATGGAGACAAGAAAGTGAACCAGGATCTGCCTCCAGATGGAACGTGTTCCTGGCTGCCACCTGCCACCTGTCTCCTTTCTGTCAGTTCTTACACATTGCCAAGGACAGAGTCAGAACAAGAGACTTCCCCCCAAAGCTCTGCAATTCTGTGAAGTCCATTTTCTGCTGCTGTGATAGGATACCTGTGGCTAGATAATTCATAAGCAATAGCGGTTTTCTTCGGCTTATTCTGGAGTCCAGAAGTCCGAGAGCATGTCACTGTGGTCTGCCTATCCCCTGGGGAGATTATGAGATGTAGCATGGCTGAAATGGGAAGGACACTAGGTATACCAAAGAGGGGAGAACCCTGAGGGCATCCACACTTTAGACCACTTCCTGCTGGTGGCTAATCCAGTCCTTCCAGAGGAGGAAGTCCTTCCCAGAGAAAGGCTCTACTCCGCTGTAAAGATCAGCTCTCAACACTGCCACAGTGGTGCTGAATTTAAATGTGAGTTTTAAAAAAGTTGAGTCACTCACTTAGGTACACCTTCTTAACTTGCAGAACAAGTTCCTCCCCTGGCTACTCAACTTTCTTCAGCAACCTCCTGAGACCCTTCCTTTTCCCTTCCTTCAGTCCCACCACCCTCTGCTTCTGCTTCATCCCATGTGACCCTCCCCTGTACACACTCACTCCTCTCAAGTCCCCCCTCTGTCACTTTTCTTATTGCTGTGACCAATACTGAGGGGAAAGAATTTGTTTAGATAAATGATTTGGGAGGTGCAGCCTCATGTGGGGCAGGGGAAGGCATGACATTAGAAACACCTTTTTGACTGGAGCACCAGGTGTCCAGGATGCTTTCTTGCATTGGGGTGGATCAGGAAGCTGTAAGTGAACAGGAAGTGGAGCCAGACTATAATACAAGAGATGGAAGAAAGAATCTCAAATGCTGAAGATACAATAGAGGAAAAAGACTCACCAGTTAAAGAAAACATTAAGTCTAACAAGAGCTTAATCCAAAATGTTCAGGAAATATGGGACACCATGAAAAGGCCAAATCTAAGAATAATAGGTATAGAAGAAGGAGACGTTCAACTCAAAAGCACAGAAAGCATATTTAACAAAATCATAAGAGAAAACTTTCCCAACCTAAAGAAAGATATGCCTATGAAGATACAAGAAGCTTACAAAACACCAAACAGACTGGATCAAAAAAAAAAAGTCCCCTTGCCACATAATAATCAAAACAGTAAACATACAGAGTAAAGAAAGAATATTAAGATCTGCAAAGGAAAAAGGCCAAGTAACATATAAAGGCAGACCTATCAGAATTACACCTGACTTCTCATTGGAGACAATGAAAGTCAGAAGGTCGTGGTCATGCGTTATGCAGACATCAAGAAACCAGGGATGCCAGCCAAGACTACTATACCCAACAAAACTGTCAATCACCATAGAAGGACAAAACAAGATATTCCATGACAAATCTAGATTTCACAAATACCTAGCCACAAACCCAGCCCTACACAAAATACTAAAAGGAAAACTCCAAACCAAGGAAGTTGGCTACACCAACAAAAACAATTGATGGTCTCATAGCAGCAAATCCCAAAGAAGGGAAGAACGCACAAATTAATATCACCAACAATGAAAACTAAAATAACAGGAGATAGCAGTCACTGGTCATTAATATCCTTCCATGTACATGGACTCAACTCACCAATAAAAAGGCACAGGCTAACAGATTGAATACGAAAACAGAATCCTTCCTTCTTCTGCATAAAAGAAACACATCTCAACTGCAAACACAGACATCGCTCAGAGTAAAGGGTTCGGAAAAAAATATTCCACTCAAATGAACCTAAGAAACAAGCAGGTATAGCTATCCTAATATCTAACAAAGTAGACTTCAAGCTAAAATCAGTCAAAAGAGACAAGGAAGGTCATTTTATATTAGTCACAGGAAAAGTCTATCAAGAGGAAATTTCAATACCGAACATCTATGCCCCAAATACAAGGGCACCCTCATATGTAAAAGAAACACTTCTAAATCTTAAATCATACATTAAACCCCACACACTAAGAGTGGGAGACTTCAACACTCCCCTCTCACCACTGGACAGGTCAGTCAGACAAAAAATGAACAGAAAAATAAGAGAACTAACAGATGTTGTGACTCAAATGTACTTAACAGACGTCTATAGGATATTTCATTCAAACAGAAAATAATATACCTTCTTCTCAGCACCTCATGGAACCTTCTCAAAAATTGACCACATACTTGGTAACAAAACAAACCTCAACAAATACAAAAAAATTGGAATAACTCAATGTACCTTATCAGATAACCATGGTATAAAACTAGAAGTCAACAGCAATACTAATTCCAGAAAGCCCACAAACACATGGAAATTCAACAATGCTCACCTGAATCATCAATGGGTCAAGGAAGAAATTAAAGTCTTTCTAAAATTCAATGAAAATGACGACACAACATACCCAAATTATTGGGACACAATGAAAGCAGTGTTAAGAGGAAAGTTCATAGTATTAAACGCCTGCTAAAGAAGCTGGAAAAATCCCACACTAGTGAATTAACAGAACATTTGAAAATTTTAGAACAAAAAGAAGCAAACTCACATAAGAGAACTAGACAGCAGGAAATAATCAAATTGAGAGCTGAAATCAGCAAAATAGAAACAAAGAAAACAATACAAACAATTGATGAGACAAAGAGTTGGTTCTTTGAGAAAATCTACAAAATAGACAAATCTTTATCCAAACTAACCAAAAGGCAGAGAGAGAATATCCAAATTAACAAAATCAGAAATGAAAAGGGGGTATAGCAACAGATATGGAGGAAATACAGAGAATCACCAGGTCATATTTCAAAAACTTGTATTCCACACAATTGGAAAACTTAAAGGAAATGGACAACTTTCTGGATAAATATCACTTACTAAAATTAAATCATGACCAGATAAACAAATTAAACAGACCTATAACTGCTGAAGAAAAAGAAACAGTCATCAGAACCCTCCCAACCAAAAAAAGCCCAGGACCAGATGGTTTCAGCTCAGAATTCTACAAGACTTTCAAAGAAGAATACCAATACTCCTCAAATTATTCCATACAATAGAAACAGAAGGAACACTTCCAAACTATTTTTATGAGGCTACAATTACCCTGATACCCAAACCACAAAAAGACATAACTAAGAAAGAGAATTACCAATCTCACTCATGAGCATTGATGCAAAAATACTAAATAAAATTCTGGCAAATCGAATCCAAAAACAGATCAAAATCATCATCTACCATGATCAAGTTGGCTTCATTCCAGAGATGCAAGGATGGTTCAACATACAAAAATCTGTCAAGGTAATCCACCATATAAACAAACTGAAAAATAAAAATCACATGATCATCTTATTAGATGCCAAAAAAAAAAAGCTTTTGATAAAATACAACATTGCTACATGTTAAAGGTCTTGGAGAGAGCAAGCCAACAACCAACATCAAACTAAATGGAGAGAAACTCTCAGGAATTCCACTGAAATCAGGAACAAGACAAGGTTGTCCACTCTTTCCATATCTATTCGGTATATTTCCTGAGGTCCTAGCTAGAGCAATAACACACCAAAAGGAGATTAAGGGAATAAAAATTGGAAAAGAAGAAGTCAAACTCTCACTGTTTGCTGATGATATGATAGTTTACATAAGTGATCCCAAAAATTCTACCAAGGAACTTCTACAACTCATAAGCACTTTCAGTAATGTAAGAGGATACAAGATTAACTGAAAAAAATCAGTATCCCTCCTGTACACATATGATAAAGGGGCTGGAGAAGGAATCAGAGAAACAACACCCTTCTCAATAGCCACAAATAACATAAAATACCTTGAAACAAGTGGAAGACTTGTATGACAAGAACTTTAAATCTTTGAAGAAAGAAATTGAAGAAAACACCAGAAAGTGGAAAAATCTCCCATGCTCCTGGCATCACAATCTTGACCTCAAACTCTACTACAGAGCTACAGTACTGAAAACAGACAGGAGGACCAATGGAACCAAATAGAAGACCCGGATATTAATCCACACATCTGCGAACACCTGATTTTTAACAAAGAAGCAAAAAATATCAAATAGAAAAATGAAGGTATATTTAACAAGTGGTGCTGGCATAACTGGATATCAACATGTAGAAGAATGAAAATAAATATCTATCCATATCTATCACTATGCACAAAACTCAAGTTCAAATGGATCAAACACCTCAACATGAAGCCAGCCACACTGAACCTTATAGAAGAGAAAGTGGGAAATACACTTGAATGCATTGGCACTGGAGACAACTTCCTAAATATAACCCCAGCAGCACAGACACTGAAACAATAAATGGGACCTCCTGAAACAGAAAAGCTTCTGTAAAACAAAGGACACAGTCAACAAGACAAAACGACAGCCTACAGAGGTCTGATCTCCAAAATATACAATGAACTCAAAAATTCAACACCAATTTGACCGGTGTAAAATGGTGTCTCATAGTTGTTTTGATTTGCATTTCCCTGAACGGTAAAGATGTTGAGCATGACCTTAAGTGTCTTTTGGCCATTTGAAGTTCTTCTGTTGAGAATTCTCTGTTCAGATCAGCACCCCATTTTTTAATTGGGTTAATTAGAGTTTTAGTGTCTAGTTTCTTGAGTTCTTTGTATATTTTGGATATCAGACCTTTGTCTGATGAGGGGTTGGTGAAGATCTTCTCCCAGTCAGAAGGCAGCCTTTTTGTCTTACTGACAGTGTCCTTTGCTTTACAGAAGCTTCTCAGTTTCAGGAGATCCCATTTATTCATTGATTCTCTTATTGTCTGTGCTACTGGGGTTCTACCTAGGAAGTGGTCTCCTGTGCCTATGTCTTGTAGACTACTTCCCACTTTCTCTTCTATCTGGTTCAAAGTGGTCAGATTAATGTTGAGGTCTTTAATCCATTTGGACTTGATTTTTGTGCATGGTGATAGATATGGATCTACTTTCATTCTTCTACAGGTTGACATCCAGTTATGCCAGCACCATTTGTTAAAGATGCTTTCCTTCTTCCATTGCATACCTTTAGCTCCCTTGTCGAAAATCAAGTGTTCATAGGTTTGTGGGTTAATATCTGGGTCTTCTATTCGATTCCATAGGTCGACTTCTCTGTTCTTATGCCAGTACCAAGCTGTTTTCAATACTGTAGCTGTGTAATAGAGTTTGAAGTCAGGGATGGTTATACCTCCAGAAGTTCCTTTATTATATAAGATTGTTTTGGCTATCCTGGGTTTTTTGTTTTTCCATATGAAATTGATTATTATTCTCTCAAGGTCTGTGAAGAAGTTTGATGGGATTTTGATGGGGATTGCATTGAATCTATAGATTGCTTTTGGTAGAATTGCCATTTTTCCTATGTTGATCCTCCCAATCCAAGAGCAGGGGAGACCTTTCCATTTTCTGGTATCCTCCTCAGTTTCTTTCTTCAAAGACTTAAAGTTCTTGTCAAATAGGTCTTTCACTTCCTTGGTCAGAGTTATCCCAAGATATTTTATGCTATTTGTGGCTATCGTGAAAGGTGAAGTTTCTCTGATCTCCCTCCCTGCTTCTTTATCCTTTCTGGGATCCTAGTCTGTTTGCATGCTCACCTTCCTGGACCTGGAGGGAGGGGGGAGGAACTTGAACTTCCCGCAGGGCAGGAAACCCTGACTGTTCTTAGGGATGGAGAGGGAGGAGGAGAGGGAATGGGGGGAATGGGAGGGTGTTGGGAGGAGGGGCAGAAGTGGAAACTTTTATAAATTAATAAACTTTTATTTAAAAAAAGAAAAAAATTAGACACCAAAAGATCACATAATCCAATAAAAAAAATGGAGTACAGACCTAAACAGAGAACTCTCAACAGAGGAATCTAAAATGGCTGAAAGACACTTAAGGAAATGTTCAACATCCTTAGTCATTAGAGAAATGCAAATCAAAACAACTCTGAGATTCCATCTTATGCCTGTAAGAATGGCCAAGATCAAAAACACTGATGACAACTTATGCTGGAGAGGTTGCGGTGAAAAGGCAATACCTCTGCATTGCTGATGGGTACAAGTTGGTACAGCACCTTTGGGTGTCCGTGTGGCAATTTCTCAGAAAATTAGGAAACAACCTTCCTCAAGACCCGGTAATACCACTTTTGGGTATATATCCAAAGGATGCTTAATTGTGCTACAAGGACATGTGCTTAATTATGTTCATAGCAACTTTGTTTGTCATAGCCAGAACCTAGAAACAACCTACATGCCCCTTGACCAATGAATGGATAAGGAAAATGTGGTACATTTACACAATGGAGTACTACACAGCAGAAAAAAATAATGACATCTTGAATTTCGCAGGAAAATGGATGGAGCTAGAAAACATTATTTTGAGTGAGGTGACCCAGACCCAGAAAGACACTTATCACATGTACTCACTCATAGGCGGTTTTTAAACATAAAGCAAAGAAAATCAGCCTACAAACCACAATCCCAAGGAACTTAGACAACAATGAGGACACTAAGAGAGACTTACATAGATTTACTCTACATGGGAAGTAGAAAGTAGAAAAAAACAAGATCTCCTGAGTAAATTGCAAGCATGGGGACCTTGGGGGAGATTTGGAGGGTGGAGGGCAGAGGCAGGTAGGGGAGCAGAGAAAATGTGAAGCTCAATTAAAATCAATTTTAAAAAAAGAAAAGAAAAGAAACTTCAGGACTTATTTTCCTCATTTAATTAGAAGTTCTTTAAAACAAAGAAAATAACATTATTAATGATGGTGTCTGTAGGACAGTTTTTGAAAGATTTGATTAACTTAAAATTACAGTGTTACTGGGACATGGTGTGACCTTCAGCATGCACACAGTGCACCTTATACAAATCAGGGTAATTAACCATCTTTTTCCTTATTTCTTTGTGTTTGGGCCTTTGAGTTTCTTTCTTCCAGTAGGTCTTCATAAAATATATAATAGGGATGTTGTTATGTGCCAGACATTGCATTCTTCAAATATGCTCTCATGTCTTTTCTCATAATGAATTAGCAATGGAGAAGTTAGATTTGCAATTGTGTAGCTGGGAATGCTGAAGCCACGAAAACTCTCTAGAGGTTCCCCAGCCAGGACAGAGCAGAGCCCACTGCCACCTGTTCAGAACCAGCATCTGAACCTAGCTCAGACCCTCAAAGCCTATGCTCCCTCTACAAAAGCTATATCGCCCACCCCTGGCTCTGTATGCACTACCTCTTCCAGCTACATAGCGCTCCCCCCACACACGGAAAGATGCCAGCATGTTTTCCATAATTGCTGAAGGGATGGCTTAATAAATCTTTTATTGAGGTGCCTAATTAACCTTTATTTTTTCTAATGAAGTCATCCATACTCTAATAGATTGCAAAATTTAAAAAAAAAATAAAGAAAGCAGGCAAAGAAAAAAGAATGTGGCGAACATCTATGTGCTAGACACTGTCTGGCCGCTTTGCATACATCAGAAGTTAATTAAGAAGATTTCTGAAAGGGAGCCATGTACAGGGGTTGCTCATGAAGCCCCCACCCCTACCTGAAGGGAAAGCAGCCCTTCACTTCTTTAATAACTGTGAAAACTCAGCTCCTCCAAGGTGTCCCAGCAACAAGCCCACGCCTTGCCTTCTTCACCATAGAAAACAACTCCTGAACAAAGCAGCAAGATCTAGCTTGGGAAAACCATTAATGTGAAATTAACATCTCATGGTTGTTGGTTTTATCTTGTATGTATATTTGTTTGTTTGTTTTGTGTGACTCTCCAGAATCTTTGTGGGATTTGGAAAGTCAGAGAGAACGAAAGTGAATAAATTAGTTTATTGTCCTCGGAAAGAAGGGGCAAAGAAGGAGCCAGGCGTGGTATGCACCTGCAGTTCCACCTTAGTTGGTAGTCTGAGACATGAGGAACACTTGAGCCTCTTAGTTCCGTGCTAGCCTGGGAGACACAGCATATCCCTGTCCCTTGTATTCAGCTACCCAGCCAACTGAAGATCTGTGTATGGTAACTAGTTCAGCTGATCATTTGAAACTGAGAATTCTTCAGGTTGTTTCTGAGGAAGCATACCCTCTTTTCCTGGTCTCTTAGGCTTGAAAATTGTGTAATTTTAGAAACTGCTTCTAATATATTTTCTTGATCCAATTCACGCAGAAAGGCAGCTGCCAGTTGCTTGACAGTCACAATGACAGGTCATTCACTGACATTTATGTTGGGCTCTTGAAATCATTCATGCCCATGGTGTGGGGAGAGCAGCTGCTGACTGAGATTATTGTAAAAATACTCCACAAGAAATGGAGGAGGTGAAGGGAAGACCTTTTTTACTAAAAGCCCCCAGTCTACCAGTTGACCATGGGATCCCAGAACAGATCCACATTGCTGCCCAAAGAGCATCTTAAATGGCCACCACAGAGAGCCCAAATGGCTAGGCTGTGATAGCACAGTCGCCTGCCTGGGGACCCCTGATTTTGGAAGAGCCCTGTCATTCTGCTCCATCCCACTAAATCTTTTTTTCATTTTTCTTGTGTGGCAGAGAATGAAACCAGAGCCTGGAACATACTAAGTGTGGGCTCTACCACTCAGCTCCATCTCCAGTCCCAACCTAAAATGGCAAAGCAAAAATGACTTCCTCATGAACTTTTTTTCTAAGTAAATATTTTTATTAATTTTTTTCATTTATTTTGCATACTAAACACAGTTTCCCCTCCCTCCTCTCCTCCCACTCTCTCCCCCTGCTTCCCATCTACGCTCCCTCCACCCCATCTACTTTCCTTCCTCTCCATTCAGAAAGGCAGAAAGGGGCCGGCCTACCATGGGAGTCAACAAAGCATGGCACATCAAATTGATGGAGGACCAAGCTCCACCCCTCTGCATCAAGTCTGGGCAAGGCAACCCAGCATGGGGAATAGGTTCCTAAATGCCAGCTCAAGTGCCAGGGACAGGTCCTGATCCAACTGCAAGGGGCCCCACAAACAGACCAAGCCACACAACTGTCACCCATATGCAGAGGGCATAGGTCAGTTACATGCTAGCTCCCTAGCCACTGGTCCAGAGAACAGCAGCTCCCACGAGTTCAAATGACCAAACTTCTAAGATACCTCCTCCGGCCTGGTCCCATTCAGGATACATTCTTTGTTTGGAAGAGGGGAAATATCCAAATACTCTTAAAACTTGTTTGCCACCATTTGTGGTAACTTGCCTTTTTGTGGGTGTCGTCAGTTACATGGCTTTTATTTTTCTTATTTCCTGGCTGTTTGGGAAGGCTGTAACCCAATACCATCACTGACCTGTTTTCTCTTGCTAAGAGGGTCTGTCCCACTTGGCTACTTGAGGTTAAATGCTTCTTCCCTGGGCAGCCAACCTCCACAACTGGGCAGGTGGCAAAGTTGGTAAAGTGTTCACAACCACAAGGACCTGAGCTTGATCCCCATATCCCACATTAAAAAGCCAGGTATGGTAGGGTGTGCTTGTAATCTCCATACTGGGTGGGCAGAGACAGGTGACTACCTGTAGCTCACTGACCAACAAGCCTAGCCTAATCTATAGGCTCTAGGCCTATGAGAGACCCTTTCTTAAAACACAATAAATGGCACCTGAGAAGCATCCAATGTTAACCTCTGGCCTACACACATGCTCACACCCACACAGACTCACACAGAGAAAGACACACGCACACATGCACACACACACACACATGCACACACACACACGCACATGCACACACACATATGCATGCATACACGCACAGCAGGAAGCCAGACTATGCGCCAGTTCATTCACCCTGCTATAGATTTTAAAAAGACTTAAGAGGATTGGCTCAGTGGTTAAAGAACTTGTCTCACAAGTACGAGAAACTAAGTTTAGATCCCAGAACCTATGTAAATCCAGACACAATAGGATACATCTATAACCCCAGAAATCCTACAGCGAGATGGACTGTGGAGACAAGAGAATCCCTGGGAGCTCAGGGAGGGGGTTGCTAGTCCGGCATATACAACAGTGACAAGAAAGAGGCTCTGTCTTTAAGTGTGAGGACTGACATCCAAGACTGCCCTCTACCATCTGTATGCCTTCACTCACACACACACAGAAAGACAAAAGAGCTATGAAGAAATGATAATGTAGGTACATTGATTTTAAAAGCTTATTCACAAATACTGAAAAGCGAAAAATTGCAAGACAAGCTGGGAATTGAAACACAGCGTTACTGGGCAGCTGAGGATATCAGTAGTTCTTGGTGTTTGCCTGCAAATGTGCTTTACTATGTTAGTGTGAAGAGAAGGATTCAGACTGACATACAGACAGGTGAAATGATACCATGATACATGCTGTGGGTGGTTACGTTGATGAGAGTGGAAGGGAAACGAGAAACCATGAGCTGATTCTTGTCGGAGCTGAGCTGTGAATTCTGGTAGAACCATTACAGTCTTGTGTCTATTTTTTCGTACATTGAAAAGCACCAAACCAGCAGGACACCTACCAGGATGAACGCTCTGCACAGAAGCTCCCAGGTTGCGTGGTGTGAGGAGACAGTGCTGAGCACCCTGGGAGTCCTGAAGGCTAAGTCCTGGGCCAAAGCTTGGGAAAGGAGAAGGCTGCCCGGATGGATCTCCAATGAATTGCTATAGGTTTAAGACTGGCTGTAGTTAATATTGTATTGCACATTGGAAATTCTGTAAAAGATGAGACTTTTAATAGATTAAAAAAAATTGAAAAGGTATGTTTACAGGAAGGACTCGTACCTGAAGGGATTTATAACAATTCTATTCGCCATCAAAGTCTGCAAGCAGCGTGGCATCTCTCAGTATGTACATGGAGAAGCACACCTTTCTGTGTTGCATACAATGGACTACTCCTCAGCAATGAAAATGAATGACTTATTGATGCATGTCACAACATGGATGAGTCTCAGACATCTTATTCTGAGTCAGAGTGAAGACATCAAGCAGCACTGTATTGCAAGGGTCCATTTGTTCAAAGCTCCAGCACAGCCCTGCCTGACAAACAGGATGACTCTGAAGATTTCTATTCCCTAACACTGAGCCATGTGCTGGCATAGTTACAGTCATGCCCCCCCCCCTTTGCTTTCCTTTTTCATAAATTCTGTTGCTGATAGTCAATGGCAGTTCATTATTAAATTGAAAATTCAAAAAAAATTGATAAAAGTTTGCACTCTGCTGTTCCCCCACACATAACTAGGACATGAATCACCATATCTGGTATGCATATGCTCAGGTGGTCCTCATTTTACCTGATAGTGACCCCAAAGCACACGAGTAGAGGTGGTGGCTCCTGGAAGCAATAGAGAGGGCTGCAGTGATTCCTGGAAGTGGGAAGGTAGATGGCGGCTTCTCAGACCTGCTCTGAGGGTTGGGCACGCCCACAGCCCCAGCCTTCTCCCACAAGTTTTAGGGCAGATCTTCCTCAGATAAAGGGGGGCTACTGTAGTGCCACAGAAGAACTCCACAGATGGGACTTAGGCTAATAATCATTTGATTTTAACAGGCATTACGTCTTTATCTGGTAGACCTAAGGTAATGCCAGGGGTTCCTTGGAAACAGATGAAGACTGCATTCACAGGAGTTAAGAGGACAGGAGATGCATCAGTGAAGCAGCCACCATTGCTTGCTTGACAATGGCAGTGAAACCACCAGCCGGGAGTCCTGAGTGGCGCCTAAAGCTACCTTTCGTCTGGTAACTGCCACTGAAATAGAAACTCAGTACTCCAGCCACCTGGGATAGGACCAGACCTCAAGGCTGACCGTCTTCTAAGAGCATCCAGGACAGACCACAGCCCTGCTGACTCCTTGACTTCAGTCTTGTAAGACTTGGAACAAGGAAATTAGCTGAGGCCTGTGGACAGCTTGTTTCCAAAATCATAAGAAAATAAAACACTGTGGTAAGCTTCTCAGCGTGTGATAATATCATAGGCATAGGAAATAATGACAGAGGGACTGATGAGGAAAGAATGGAATGGCCATGTTGATGGGATAGGCAATGACCAGATTGTGCCTCTGCTACAGGTTGACTAGACATGTCCACCTGAGCACACAACTGGACATCCAGTCCCAATACCAATATTCAAGCCACCAACAACAACAGAAGGAAATTGGCCAGATAGATAGATAGATAGATAGATAGATAGATAGATAGATAGATAGATAGATAGATAGATAGATAGAGGTATAGATTATAGATTATAGATATAGATATCCATTATCTTTATCACAGCTTCACCCTATGCACTCCAAGCACTGACCACCCTCTCAGGTCAACTGCAGATGGCACAACTGTGCGGGTTCATGGTATGGTTAATATTATCATTCTAATAACTGAAAATTTTATTCTCTAAATAGCTGTGGAAGGACCCTTTGCCTGCAGTCACCATGAGGAACCTATTTACTTGCCTTAGTAGTACCATGAACTAGGCACTCCAGGATTTCTGCTGACTTCATTAGCATTGTTTCCTGATGCACAGACTGCTTGGTGGGCATAGCCTTCTAGGTGTCCTGGGAAGACTTGGGGTCCCATGGGGTCTCCTAGGTAGACATGTAGTCCATGCTTAATGGTCTCCAGAAGAGGTGCAGCCTCTTTGTCAGACATAACCTCCTAGGTACACATAGTCTCCTAAGTAGGCAGTCTCCAGGTAGATCCAGCTTCTGTACTGGGCACAAACTCCCTGATGGACACATCCACTTGGATAGACACAATTGGTGAATGTAGCCTCTTCAGTGGACACAGCCTCCTGAGAAGACACAATTGGTGAATGTAGCCTCTTCAGTGGACACAGCCTCCTGAGTAGATACAGTTGGTGAATATAGCCTCTTCAGTGGACACAGCCTCTTCAGGGGACATGGTCTCTTGGGAATAGGGTGCCCTCCATTCCATACACAACACAGTTCTTCCATCACTACACCTGGTTGGGAAAAGTCACAGCTCCCCCAGATCCCACGTGCTACATTAATATGCCTCCACTCTTTTATAGACAGGATCTCAGCAGAATTTCTTTGATTCTGAGCAAGCAGAAAATATCCTTAGAGCCCATCAGCCTTTCTGTTGTGTGGATGGGCTGACCACCCACGGACAGCTGCTAATGTGCACTATGTTATGTGCTCATGGATTCCATGGAGGCTGGTCCTTCTCAAGGCGAGCCTTGGGCCCTGCTGTGAGACTTGGACCCCAGTGCTAGCAGCCTTCCTTGTCTACCTTGCAGTACATGGACACTGTAGACTTCCATAGTAGATTTCCAGGAAAAGATAAATGGATAGAAAGAACTAGAAGACTTTTTTTTTCCAAGTGGCATATTAAAACTCCTCCTGGGGGCCAGCTTGGCAAACATCCAAAAAACGTGAAGTGATTTATTTTTCAGATCTGCAGAATTTAGTTTGATCTTATTGTAGTTTTTCAAGCCTACCTAGGGAATTTTAACTAAAACAATTTAGCTGAAAGGAATGGGGTCTTAAATCTCATGCAAATGGACAGCATGGGATGCATAGGAAGAGTGGGCACTCCACAATGAGTGCCCTTGGCAGGGAGCCCTCTAAGAAGGCCTCTGGGAGCCTCAGCAGAGCACACGTTCACTGTCATACAAATCTAGACTCACATTGAGAGCTGATTTCATTTTCTCTTAAGCGTTGTAACCATTGGAGTCTGGCTCAGTTATGTTAGCCAGCTCGCCATTGCTATAGCAAAGATAGGAGGTCGTCTGGAAAGAAGGAAGGTGCATAGTTTGGGAGGTTCGGGTCAGTAATTATTAGGTGCCTTTGTTCTAGGCCAGTGATGAAGCAGCATGTCTCAGAGCAAAAGTGCCCATCTTTACCAGCCAGGATGCAGAGCAGGAAGGAAGGAAAGTCCATAATTCCCTTGAAGTGCGCTTCCAGTAACCTAACTTCCTCCCGTCAGCCCCACCTTACAAAGACATCACCACCTCCCAGATGCTCGAAGCTGGGCCAAGACTCTAGCATGCATGCACCTGTGGGTACCCACACACTTCTGGGGTCCAGTAAGTATCCTAATTATGCCTTGGGTTTAGGAAGTTGCTGCTCCTTGCTGTTGCTAATTTCGGTACGTATCTTCAGACTGGCTAAAGGGAGGAGGATTCAGCTCAGTGAGAAGGATTGAACCACAAGTTAATTACAGCTTTTGACTCCATGGCATGCTATTCCAAAAGCCCCCTCTCCTGACACCCCCACAGGAACAGTTGTAGCCTGGCGTTGCCTGGACTCCTGGATGAATGGCAGAAGAATGTGGCTGCAGGAGGTACTCATTCCCTGAACACCCTCACTTGTCTATTTTTTAATCCATATGAGACTTTAACAAAATGTCAAATGTTTTCTAAAACTCTACCTAGGAGACTATGGTTTTGGTCCTACTGACCTTGTGTTATTTAAATGAGCCAAAGGTTGACTCTGTGACTCCTTGCTTGGCTATTTCTTTGTTGAAGTATGAGGTGCATTAGCTCAAAAGCATGCCATCCTCAAACTCAAAAGTTCACACCCCTGATTTCTTTTGTGGTGCTTGGAGTCAGCGGCCTTACACAAGCTAGGCAAAGGCTCTGATTCTGATCTATTTCCCCAGTTCTAAATATCCAGCCATCTTTAATATAGTCCAAACAAGCAGAGTTTGTCTAGAACAGTGATTCTCAACCTCCCTAATGCTGCAACACTTTAGTATAGTTCCTAAAGTTGTGGTGATCCCCAACCATATTTTTTTTTCAAGGCAGGGTTTCTCTTTATAACAGCCCTAGCTGTCCTGGAACTAGCTCTTATAGACCAGGATGGCCTCGAACTCACAGTGATCTGTCTGCCTCTGCCTCCCAAGTGCTGGGATTAAGGGTGTGTGCCCCCACCACCCAGCCCATAAAGTTATTTTGTTGCTACTTCCTAACTAATTTTGCTACTGTTATGAATAATAATATCATGCAGGCTGTCTGATATTTGACCCCTGTTGGGGTCACAACCCACAGGTTGAGAATCACTGATCTAGAACCTGCCTATTTTGTATAACCCATTCTTCTCCCCCTCCCCCCACATCTCCAGGAACTGATAAGGCACAACTTTGTGCTGATTTTACCCCAAACTCTCTGAGCTGGAGACTGTCTGCTCTAAGTCCATATCTATGTATTTCCTGTGGGTTGACAAATATGTACATACAGAAGGAAAGAAAGAGGCGGAAATGAGTTAAACTTATCACAAGGAATAAGCCAGGAGGGCTAATGGAGACAGTCAGCTCTCCCCTGCCAGCAGGGCCGCCTCCTTTGTGAACCTTTTGTTCCACTCAGGTGACAACTGGTTGAAGCCCAACCACCCCTGGAAGGCTGCACAGCTTCACTCAGCCTACAGATTCAGATGCTCAGCTCATCCAGGGAGATCCTCACCCAGTGTGCCCAGAGTCACATTTGAGGGCTTGTCTAGCAGCTCACAGCACAGGTCTACATGACAAATGAGCCACCACAGCCCCTGGGTCCCTTCTCTAGCCTGTCTCTCCTGGGTATTGCCTTGTGCTCCTCCCCTTCTAGATGAGCAGCCTCCCTCTCCCTTGGGCCCCTGCTATACTTGTACCTCCCCAACAGTGGGCATCTTTCCAGAGACTACATGCCAGAGCATCTCCAGGAAAGCTGTGTTCTGCTGCCACCTTGTGCCCATCTTTTTTTCCTTGTAGAGCCCAAATCTCCCCAGTGCTATTACTTCTCTGGAATTCCCTGGGGAGGCTGTGCAAACCACTGGCCACTTGTCTGTGCTCTGCTCTGTTCTGCCTTCCTCCTTCTCCTCTGAGAGGGCTCCATTTCCTTACTCCCAGCGGATAGGTGTGTAACCCCTGTGTGGATTCCTCGCCCCTACACACACACACACACACACACACACACACACACACACACACACACAAGCACCTCAGCCATCACAGGTCACTACAGCTGTTCCATGCATGCTTAGATCCAGTTATTAGCTTCCGGCAAAGTACACAATAGTTCTCATTCATATTATGTCATTGACACTCAGGAGTGCTTCCATGTACTCAGCCTATGCACACCCTTACCTGTAGCTTTTGGCTCTTCGGTTTAACTATTTCTTCAGCTACTATGAAAATGCTTCTCCCTACGTTTGCACAGATGCTTAGATTAATTACTTTCTGAACGTAGAGAACACAAATATATGCAAAGACTTAAAAAATTATGCCGTGTTTATAAGCATGGGTGGGGTTTATAAGTATACTTTCTCAATATGCAAGTACATAAGAACATATACATTCATATAACAATAAAGTGATTTCATTTGTGGACTGTCAACAGAAAGTTAGGACCTACTGTGTATACAATTTTTGACCTGCTTTCCATGAATTTCTTTAAGATAAATAGTCAAATTGAAATTTGTATATTGAAATTGTTTCTTTAGTATAAAATATACCAGTAAGAGGCTGGAGCATTGGCTTGGTGGTTTAGAGCATGTACTCCTCTTGCAGGAAACCTGAATTCAGTTCCTGACACCTATATAAGGCTGCTTGTAACTCCCTGTACCTATTTGCAGGGGAGCCAGTGTCCCTGACTTCTACACACACACACACACACACACACACACACACACACACACTCATATCATGGACACACACATAATGAAAATAAAGTAAATCCTTTTAATAAGCCAACAAATATATGGATATAAATAACTACTTTGTACTTCACATCATTGTAAAATTGATCATTTAATTACTTTCCTTGAAGTATGAATGTCATCACTGTGACCATCCAGGGCTGAAATGTGTTTTTGGTTTCCTTTAATAAGCATTATCAAGTGATTGAGCCCACAGTCTATTGTAGTTTGGAGTTACATACATACTCACTAAAGATAAAGTCAAGCTGGACATGATAACACAGGCCCAGTAATCCCAGCACTGGGGGAAGGATTGCAGTTTAAGACCAGCCTGGGCTATATAGCAAGACCCTGTCTCAAGGCAAAATAAATAATGAAAAGGAACCAGCTGTTACCCAGACAAACAAATCATGTTACCACACACATGAACTGAAGCCCTGTGGATATTCTTTCTTTATTAAATAATTGTATTCATTTATTTTACATCCAGACCGCAGTTCCCCTTCCTTCCCCTTCACCTAACTCCCTTCTGCCGCACCCCATCCCCAATCTACTACTTTGTTTCTGTTCAGAAAGGGACAGGTCTCCCACAGGTGTCAACAAAGCATGGCATATCAAATTGAGGTAGGACTAAGCTTCTCTGTTTGTATTAAGGCTGGACAAGGAAACCCTGTATGATAAGTAGGTTCCCTAAAGCCAGCCAAGCACTAGGAACAGGCCCTGCTTCCACTACTAGAAGTTCCACAAGCACAGCGTGCTACACAACTGTCAAGCGTATGTAAATGGCCTAAGTTGGTCTGATGCAGGCTCCCCGCCTGTTGATCCAGAATCTGTGAGTTCCTAGAGTCTAGGTTAATTGTATTATGGGTTCCTTTATAATTTCCTTGACCCCCTAACTCATACAATCCTTCCTCCCTCCCTTTCTTCAACAGTATTTCCCGAGCTTGGCCCAATGTTTGGTTGTGGGTCACTGTGTCTGTATCCATCAGTTACTGAATGAAGCCTCTCTGATAGCAATTGGGCTAGGCATCAATCTATGGATATAGCAGAATATCGTTAGGCAGCATTACATTGACTGTTTCTTCTGATCCTGTTTGGCTCTATCCTAGGTCTCTGGGTCCTCAGACTCCAGGCAGTGTCGGGAGTAGGGTCACGCTAATGTGATAGGTCTTAAACTGGATCAGTCATAGTTGGCCACTCACACAATTTCCCAGCCACCTTTACCCCCCATCTCCCGTACTTCCCTTAGGCAGGACAGACTGTAGATTAAGTGTGTGACTGAACTGGGGTCCCAGTCTCTCCACTGGAACTCTCACCCAGTCACAGGAGATGGCAAGTTTAGGCTATGGTCCATCATTGCTAGGAATCTTAGCTGGGGTCCTCCTTGTAGACTCCTTGGAGTTTCCATTGTACTAAGTTTCTACCTGATCCCAAAATGACCAACCCCCTTTCTAGGCATCTCCTTCAGTACTCTACCCCTCCATCTACTTCCCAGCCTGATCCGTCATACTTCCATCCCTCCCCTCCTCCAGTCCATCTGTGAGATCTCTTCTATTTCCTCTTCCCTGGGAGATCCTTGCATCCCCCTTGTGTTGTAGGAGGCCACTTGTTTGTTTTCCAGCCACACAGACTCAAAAAATAATCACACAGAAACTATATTAATTAAATCACTGCTTGGCCTATTAGCTCTAGCTTCTTATTGGCTAACTCTTACATATTAATTTAACCCATTTCTATAAATCTGTGTATCACCACATGGCTGTTTACCAGCAAAATTCTAGTATCTGTCCCTGGCCACGGCTACATGGCATCTCTTGGACACCGCCTTCTTTCTCCCAGCATTCAGTTTAGTTTTCCCCACTTATCTCTTATTTTTCCCTGTGTAAGCTCAAGACAGTTCTTTATTAACCAATGGTATTCATAGCATACAGAGGGGAATCCCACATCACCTCCCCTTTTCTGTTTAAATAAAAAGGAAGGTTTTAACTTTAACACAGAAGAATTACTTATAACAAAACAAGTATTTAGCAAGAATTTCAATTATAATATTTATATCTACTTTATCTTTTATCATAACTAAGGAAAACTATAACTATCTATTATTCAACTCCATCAAGGACTAAAGGATATAATATTACCTAAGTTAACAGGAAGTGCATTGTAAGCAACTTCCAAAACTCTAGAATTGACAGAGACATCTCGCTGCCTAGACAGTTACCCAGAGTTGTTCTTCTGTATCGTTGGGGCATCCAGTCCTCAGCCCACAGGCCCATAGTATCCAGCAGACGTTTTCATGAAGCAGGAAATTTCAAAGACAGTTCCTTCTATATTGGTAGTTTGTCAGTCACTTTCTTCTGTGTCCTGCAGAATATCTGGCAGACTCTTTCATGAAGCAGAAATCCCAAAGGACTGTATCACCTTCTTTAGGCAGCTTCAGCAGTCATTTCTCTGTGGATCCTGTATGTCTGGTTCATACAGCATACCATCAAGCAGTCCAGGAAAGAGCAGTCTCTTGCCCAAATGGCTAGCAAACTCCATAAGGAGCCTCTTCGATGCCCATCTTCCTCTTGAAGTAGATTGGAGCTGCCAGGAGAAGATGCATCTCATTTTCATGAAAAGTCCTAAGTTCTTAAAATATTTTAAATGCCATATTCAGTAGTCTTTGAAAGGTTTGAAGAATGCCTATCCATCTGAAATACATCTCTGTAAATCTAGAAAACCTAACTAACATTGGCTATTATGCTAACTTGACTATTATAGATGACTATTAACCTGTGTTTCTTAATTATATATTACATTTTTAAATGAGCTGCACAAACATAATACCTTAATCATGTGGAATAATAAAAACCACATGATTTTAATAATAAATAACTTATTATTTATTATTTAAATAATAAAAAACCAAGAGAGCTAATCCTGTACAATAAAAGAACTTACAAAGGTATCACCATCCTTGATTTCAAATGAGTTAAAGTAATAAAATAGAGTTAAAGTAATATAAGCAGTGTGATACTGGCATAAAAGCAGACAGGCAGATCAATGGAATCTAATCAAAAACCTAGATGTAAATCTACATACCCATAGACACCTGATTTTTGACAAAGAAGCCAAATTTATACAATGAAAAAAGCATATTCAACAAATGGTGCCAGCATAACTGAATATTTATATGTAGAAAATGCAAATAGATTCACATCTATCATCCTGAACAAAACTCAAGTCAAATGGATCAAAGACCTGAACATAAATTTAGTTACACTGAGGGTGATAGAAGAAAAAGTAGGAAGTAGCCTTGAGTGCATTGTCACAGGAGACCACTTTCTAATAACACCAGAAGCACAAATTGTTAAATTTAATAATTTAGCAATTATTAAATGGGACCTCCTGAAACTGAAAAGCTTCTGTAAGGCAAGAACACTGTCAATTGGATAAAATAGCAACCTATAGAATGGGAAAAGACCTTCATCAACCCCACATCAGACAGAGGACTGATCTCCGAAATATATAAGTATGTAAAGAAATTTGATATCAAAAAAATACAATTTAAAGATGGGGTACAGATCTAAACAGAGAATTCTCAGCAGAAAATCTCAAGTGGCTGAGATATACTTAAAGATAAAATAGTCGATATTCTTAACCATCAGAGAAATGCAAATCAAAATGACTCTGAGATTCCATCTTACACCTGTCAGAATGGCAAAGATCAAAAACACTGATGACAACTTGTTTTGGAGAGGATCTGGAGCAAGGGGAATACTTCTTAACTGCTGGTGGGAGTGCAGTCTTGTACAGCCACTTTGGAAATCAATATGTGGTTCCTCAGAAAACTGGGAATCAAGAAACTTCACAACCCACCTATACCACTTTGAAGGATATACCCAAAGGATGCTCAGTCATACCACAAGACCAGCCAGAACCTGGAATGCAACCTAGGTGCCCCTCAACTGAAGAACTGATAAAGAAAATGTGTTACATTTATACAGTGGAGTATTACTCAGCTGTTAAAAACAATGACACCATAAAATTTGAAAGCAAATGGATGAAACTAGAAAAGATCATCCTGAGTAAAGTAACTCTGTAGATATTCTTAATATAGGCATGAATTTGTTGAAGAATAAAATGAAATAATGAGAGCCACTCATTATTATGGACTTTAGAGAGAATTCCAAGGATATTTTGATATCTCTCATTGCAGTTTTTCATGCACAGAATATACATACAGTATACCCAGATGTATGTATGCAGAAATTCAATATATGTACATACCCAGTAATTTGTATGTGAGCATCATATATTTGAGTCCTTGCTCAGGTTGATACATTCTGACTAATTTCCCATCTTCTGTCTAGGTACAAACAACTGGCTATTTACCAAAATCCACCCTTCCTTCTCCTTAAGCAAGTTCCCAGGCTCCCTTGAACATCATGTGGGTATGTCAATGGGATAGCCTATCTGAGGAGACAGGCATGGGAAAAAACCTATAGAAGAAACTATGCCCTCTGGGTTCTTACTCTTCCTGACTGAGTGAGCTGGCACATATCACCTTGTGTATACATGCATGAACTTCTGGATGACTGTGTTGAACAGAGCCACTGCTAGCTTGAACTCTTGGACTTGGCTGTCATGTGCAGAAGGAATTGACCTTTGATTAGAAAGCTAATGATGAGGAGTGTGAGCTCTTCTGATTGCCACAGGTTAACTGACCCTAATTCATTATTTTTATTAAATACTAAGATTACACAAAGTTATATGTAGCATAATTAATTGTGAAAGCATTGCAGGTTTGGCTTTTATCTGTGGGCTGGGGCAGTGTTGATACTGTTGTTTGTAGTGGTGAATATTAAACTCAGGGCCTTTCCCAAGCCAGGCCAACGCTGCACCAAGCTTCACCTTCTACCCCTAGCTCTGCAGTTTTGAACAACCCAGCTTCAGAAGGTTTAGTCATGAACACTGGGACCCTTATGCTTCTCCTCCTAACCACCATGTCACCCCTCCATCCATGGAACCACGGTCCTGCACTTTCTTTTTCTTCCCTTGCATTCCTTCAGCATTTGATCATACATATTTATGTCTGCAAATTGTGTGTTGTTTAGAATTACATGTTTGAAGTTCAGAAACGAAAGCCAATCACATAAGTGTCTAGGATCATTCTTTTCTCCCATGACCGCGTGCTCCTGGGACCACCTTGTGTTGTGTGAAATTTAAATGCCTTGACCTTGCTGCATAGCAGTCTGCTATTTACGCAGATGAGTGTGTACTCGCTGGTTCACTCTACTTTTGATTAACATTGACCTTGTGTCTTTTTCTACAAGAACAGAGTTGCCATGCGAGTTTAAATAGGGTTTCTTCTATGTGTCAGAGGTGTAGGCATTTCTTGAGGATTTCTGCCTAAAAATACTGCTAGATGCCAGAGTATGTGACATTTTAGATTAAAAAAAAATAGTGACCAGGATCTTTTCTAAAGCTGATATATCTCAGGAGAGTCCACCAAAAACTAGAGGAAGCAATGCAGGTGTTTGGGGAATGAATATTCCAAGATAAAGGGGCAGTGAGTATTAGGACCCCATGGTAGGAAGGCCTATCTAGGTGGGCAGACCTGCTTTCTGTAGCAGCCCCAAAAAGAAAGAGGAAAGCAGAGGCAGGCACCCCAGGGTACACCATAAGAGGCCAGGTGACAGTACAGAGGACTCTGCAGTTACTAGAGAAGTATGGAAAGTTTCCATTTCTGGAACCACAGAGGAAACAAAGTAAGAGTTGGGTTCCTTCGAGGCCAGTTGACTGTCATGATGATTAGGCTGCAGGGCCCATGGCATGAGAAAGAGAGGAATCAGGATTCCACCTTCTATAAAAGGTACTTACAGCCCTTTGCTATGTTGCAATGGGAAGTAAGCCCAGTCAGTGTGTGGAGAATTCCAATGGTGGCTTGGACAGCACTAGGCCTGGGATGCTTTGGAATGGCTAAGTTAATTCACTGAGTAGGGAATGTGTCATGAGAGTCACGAATTTATCTAGAAGGCATGGGTGAGCAGCCCTGTTGTGGAGCTTTCTGAGAACTGTGAAGCCCAGGAGTAGATCCCCAGCACAGGGTGGGGAGTGGTGATGGGAAGTCCAGGGATGTCAGTATATAGATGACATTCTTGGGTGTATCTTAGAGGAAGTGGAGGGGTTGGGTGGAGCATTACTGAACTGAAAAGGCTTTTGACCAGAAGAGGCCAGAAGAAAAAAGTTATGAGTGACAAACAGGTAAGCCAAAGGATGTGGCAAATAAATACCCAGGGTGCAGAATCAACACCACAACATAGCGTTGTGTTAGGTGGTTTGTGCTCTGAGGCAATTAAGCCCTCTTTCTATGGATGGATACTTGGCTTGCTTTGCCACAGTAATGCACCGTAACTACACTGCACATACCATGTTTCATGTGCACAGGTATTTCTTTAGGATGAATTCCTAGAAGTGAATGTCCTGGGTAACAGGACAAAGGCATCTAAGTCTTCAGTGATTGCTATTAAAGTCCCAGTCTTGAGAGTTGGACTTCCTCCCCAAGTAGGTGAGCAAGCATGCTTGCCCATAGTCAGGTGCCTGGTGGCTAGAAGGCTGCTAACATTTGTACTTTTGAGGTGTAAAATCGTTCCTTGGTTATTTATAGTCTATATCTATTTGTAAATGTTTAAGAGGTCTGTGATGTTCCATTCCTCTCAAAGTTCTATCTTTTACCTTTGTATCTTTTGGGAGTGTTAAATTTTTGTCATATTATTTTGTAGGCAAAAAAAAAAAAAAATACGTATCATGCCGTTGCCTCTAATGCCTGGGTCTCTTTGTTGGAACCCACGAAGGAGTCCTTCTTTAGGCTCTGTCCCCAGGCAAAAGAAATCACCTAAGATTTTCCCTGAGCACAGCACTGTTCTAAGACCCTGTGTATCTGTAGAGCCCCAACCCCCACTGCCCAGTGGTCCTGTGAACAGCTTCCCCGGCTCTGCTGCTTCAGTTCAGCCAGTACTGTATGCCTTTAAACTGCAAAAACTGATTTTCTTCAGAAATAAGCCTCTCATGTGTGATATGAGTTGCAAGCATATCCAAGATAGGCGTGTGTTCTGACATTCTGAATTCATTTGAGACCCTAAGGCTTTCTGAGGGTCCGTGGCTGCCTTGTGTTTATGGTGCAGCATCCAGGATGGCAGAAGGGGCTTCAGTGTCTGAGTGCCCTCTCCCCTCTTGCTCTCATTTTCCAAACTTGATTGTTGTTGTTGCTTGTTTGTCCAGATAAACATGACAAAGATCAGCTTATGGCAAGGATGTAGCTTCGTAGTAGGGACTGCCAAACATGGGCAGGGTCCTAGATTCAATCCCCAGTACTGTAAATAGATAATTGATTAATCTTATCTTATTCTTCATGCATGTAATGCTGCTAGTTACAGGGTTCTGCTTATGACTTGAAGGGTCATAGTAAATGTATAAGCTAACTTAGGGAGAAACTATGACACTGAATCTTCCAAACAAAAACAATAAGTGTAGATCCACTAGTGTACCCTTTAGAAGTACTATAAGTACCCTAGCAAGGTAGATTTATGGGTAAGGGAATATTTTCTGCATTTCAGGATAATCCTCTATATTTTATCTTTGGGCTATAATTTATAAATTATAAATGTATATTATAAATATAATATTCTATAACTTGGTTTTAGCTTGCTCGTTATATCCAGTTTATTAATTTTTACATGCTGGTTATGGACTGTATCCTGCTTACCTACCACCCCTGGAAGGGTAGAGAATAGTGCCTCCCCCAGTCCCAAGGTAGAGTTCTGACCATGGTGGTGATCAGAAATGAAATGGCATTCCTGAGACAGGTTTTCAGTTCCAGAGTGCTGGGAAGTTTGAAGTGTGGCTGCTCTCCCAGCTCATGGCAAGCAGGAGCCCAAGCAGACTGGGATTTTGATGGTGGTTGCTGCCATATTAGAATCTGCCCTGCAGAATAGGGGTGTGGCTCGATGATAGAACACCTGCTTAACATGTATGAGGCCCTGGATTCTATCCCCAGACTGTAGTTGTTGATATCCCAGCATGCCTGGGAAGAATACAGAACAGAAGAATCTGCAGATTTTAACAGCCCCAGTGGAGGTAAAGTATGAAGTAGAGACCTGCGGGGGGAGGGGGCAAGCTCTCCTCTCCAGGAGGCAGAACCTCAGGATGCCGCCCACAGGTCACATGATGATTGCACCTCCATTGTAAATTGAGGCATTAAGCCCAGCCATGCTGCTTTTTGCATCTTATTTAACAATATAGGCCTGAACTCTGTGTTGCTAGAAGAGCAGGGTCTTATTGGTATTGTCATCTGGTGACCATCACCTACTAGCTGTTAGAAATAGCTCTGCTTTAGGAGTGGGGGTTTTTGTTTGGTTGGTTGGTTTGGGTTTGGGTTTGGGCAGTACTGTATATTAAACCTAGGGATTTGAGCATGCTTCCCTAGTACTGTGCCTGAGCTATATCCCTAGTACCCTCCACCCCACTTTTTATTTCGAGATAGTCTCAGTGAACTGTCCAGACCAACCTTCAACCCACTCTTTACCCCAGGCAGGCATTGAAAGTGTAATCCTCCTGCCTCAGCCTGCTAACTAGCTGGGATGTCAGGCCGACACTACCATGTATGTCTCTTACAGCAAATATTCATTCCTTTTCCTTCCATGTGGTGTTAAGCTCACTCCCGTGGGGCTGTGGAGATAGAACTCGTCATGTCGTATGTTCTCCTTTAATATATGCGTACTTTAAATGCCAACCACTGTTTTCTTAGCTTTTATCTTAAAATATTTTTCTGCTATTTAGAAAACCTACATCCGCTGACTAATGGCTACTTTTAAGTCTGCTTTTTTATTCTGTCTTCTTTCCCTTTACTTTATAAAATTGAGTTAATTTCCTGTGGTATGCTTCTGTCCTTCCTCTCCTCCCTCCCCTCCTCCCAGCTCCCCTCCTCTTCAATATAGGAATCTGTAAGTTCCAGTGGCCTAGATGGGCTCTTACACAGGGATTTTCTAAGCTACATAATGTAATGTCAGAAATGTCTGTGATTCTGTATGTGTTTCTGTGTCCCTAAACATGTGTGCTTGCAATGGGGTGTGTATCTGTGCATGTATGTGTGTTTATCTGTGTGTATACATGTGCACTTGTGAGTGTATTTATGTCCATGCATATGTGTTTATCTGTGCGTGTCTGTACATGTGTGTATTTGCATTTATGTGTTTATCTGTGTGTTTGTGAGTATGTGTATATCTGTGCATATGTGTTATGAGTGTTTGTGTATGTGTGTATGCATACAAACACATGTGCCCTCTTCTTATAGAGCTACCAGAATTCAGTTGTGAGGCTCCACTCTAATGATCTAATGTACTTGCCACCATATGCTCCACCTCTGAACACCATTGTCAGATTGTTTTAACCTTCTTAGTACCTTGACATAGACCCTGGGCATTGTCATGCACACATTCATGATGTGGTATAAACCGAGACTGTACTTTAGTTTCCCAGTGGACCAGACCCGAATAATCATACAAAAACTGTGTTCATTACAACACTGTTTGGCCAATGACTCAGGCGTATTCCTAGCTAGCTCTTACATCTTAAATTAACTCATTTCTATTAATCTGTATATCACCACAAGGCTGTGGGCTGCTAGTAAGGTTTTGGTATCTTTCTCCTTTAGCAGCTACATGGTGTCTGCCTGACTCGGCCTTCTTTCTCCCTGCATTCAGTTTAGTTTTCCCCACCTAGTTCTGTTCTGCCCTGCCATAGGTTTCTTTATTAACCAATGATAATAAAACGTATTTACAGCATACAGAGGGAAATCCCACATAAATATAGGAACCTTGATCTAGCACAACAGATATAAAAACCTTCCTGGCTCACAAATGTTACCTTGTTTAAATTCAAGTAGATGTGAGCCCATGATATTCTATGTTTGAATGCTGCATCCAAGAAAAAGGTTGCAAGATTGATTTTTCCTTTTTGTTTAAATACTTATCCTTAGAATATGGTGATTTTAGAAGGATAAGTGTTGATATAGACTATAATAAGATAGCCAATATTTAAAGGCTAAAAAGAACTTAAATTCACTAAAAGGCTTAAATTCACTAAAAAGAACCAATTTTACTTCCGTAAACTGACTTTTAAAATTATCTTTATTTTTATTTATGTTTATGTGTATGCCTATGTTTGTTTATGCCATGTGTGGGGGGTGTTCACAGAGGCTAAAATAGAATGTCAGATCCCCTGGAGTTGGGGTTACAGACAGATGTGAGCCACTGGACATGGGTACTGGACTGACCAGCAGGCCATCTGGAAGAGAAATGAGTATTCTTTAAAAAAAAAAAAAAGATTTATTTATTATGTATACAATGTTCTATCTGCATGTATGCCTGCAGACCAGAAGAGGGCACCAGATCTCATTATAGATGGTTGGAAGTCACCATGTGGTTGCTGGGAATTGAACTCAGGATTTCTGGAAGAGCAGCCAGTGCTCTTAACCGCCGAGCCATTACTCTAAGTATTCTTTACCACTGACCCATCTCTTCAGCCCCATAAACTTTGTTTTTTAAGCTTTATTCATTTTTTCCTTCTGTTCTTTACACACCTTTTTTTCAAGCTCTACTTATGGGGCTGTTTGTGTCTCTTTCACTTCCTTTCTTTCTACCTCAGAGAAACCGTTTGTCACATTATCTACATTCCTAACTCTTTAGCCATTCCTTTCTTTTTTTTATTTAACTTTGTCCCTTTATTTTCCATCTAATGGTTCTAACTCTGTTGCCTGTGGTCTGGTTTTCTTTCCCTCATATCTTAACTTCTAAGAATCTTGGTTTTTTTGGTTTTTTTGGTTTTTTTTTTTTTTGGTCTGGACTGCCATGGCTTGGTCACCTTATGCCCTGCCTTCCTGCATCCCTCCCTGCATACACCCATCAGGGAAGCCTGAGAATATAAATAAATTAGGAATTTAATCATAACATTTTCAGCTGTAAATTGCACTAGAGATTTTGAGGAAAGCAAATATAAATCAGACACGAACAAACACCTACCCTGAATGGTGATAACGGTGGTAAACTATGAGAGAAGCTCCAAGTTCTGTCAGACGAGTAGATTTATCCACCGACTGTGTCGTCTATAGTTTCTTCTTCCGTTTTTGGTCATGACCACCACTCACCCAAACCCACATCCAAAAAAACGGGTCCACACAACATCAGCACCCCCTCCTGGAATGTACACAAAGTTTCACCAAGCTTTGCATTGTTTAACCCAGATGGTTTGGACTAACGATTCTTACCAACTATCATGGCTATTATCTAGATTAACACCGCTTTCTGGATGCTTTCCACATGCTGAGTACTTACAAACACTATCTCTGTGTCTCTGCTGACCTTCATATCCGTTCCCATCGGGTGGATTTTACTAACTCAGTTGTGAGGAGAGGGAATTTGAGGTTCTGTGTGTGTAATGATGTGTTCACTGTCATAGTCACTGAAGAGGGCTTCCAAAGCCTGTGTCCCTGCTACGCTAAGTAGCATTATTGTGTATTAGCGTTCAGGCCTGGCCTGGCTAGGGTGTGCATCAGTTCTATGTGCAGGTTGAGTAAGCTGTGGCACTCACGGGTCTGCAGCTGATGCCCTCAACCGGAGCAAACCTCCCCAGCTACACTTCAGCTTTCCTATGTAAAGCTAAGTAAATCCATAGACACTGCAAGTTCTTTTTGCTCTTTTTGCGTTCTGTGATTTGATCCTCGTGACCGAGATGAAATCACCCAGATTGAGGACAAAAAACAGTCACATTCACCTAGGGCCTAATGGGATTGTAGTCTGGAAGACACTGGAGCCAGGAAGCCTCGCAAGTATGTACGGAAGTTTTACCAGATGGTGATTGCGTAGTAGTTTAAGCTGAAGGGTCCTGGTCCTTTCTTTACTTCTTTCCCAGGAGTTGACTGGTAGGTAAGAATAAGGGAGAAAAGAATAGCACTCAGTGCCTGGGAAGGATAGACATTGTGGGTGAGATCTTAGGAGATCCATTAGCCCCTCAGAGGGTAATCAGTTTCATTCCAGAGTGGAAGTCTCCAAAGTCAACGTGTCCCAGAGATGTGTGCCAACAGTTCAGAAGTTCAGACATGCTGTTCCTGACACCTGGCCTGCAAGGCTTTCCAGCTCTGTGTTAAATGTCCAAGAGCAGTGCTGTAAGACCTGGCACAGCCCTCACTAAGTGCTGCACTTTATGGGCATTAGAGACATAATGTTTCGTGTATGTGTCTGTGAATGAACGGTGATGAGAGGGGCTGTAATCATGTATTTCAGGTCATCGATTATGGGTTTCCGGTGCTTTCAGACACTGCCCAATAACATCCTTTTCTCCAGGAAAGCCAGGATTCCTCCAACCATGTTATAACCTCTTGTCATTTCTATTCACAGGCAAGAACTGGGACCTGACGGCCGCTCTAAGCGACTATGAGCAACTCCGACAGGTGCACACAGCCAACCTGCCACACGTGTTCAATGAAGGGAGGTGTGCCAAGCAGCCCGAACGAGAATTGCCCCAGCCAGGGCACAAAGTGGAGCGGCCCTGCCTGCAGAGGCAGGACGATATTGCCCAAGGTACTGCTGAGGGGCTTAATGCAATATGAGTCTGTGGCTCCACGTCTCCCATGGAAAGCAGGAGAGTGTGACTGAAGCCTTTAGGGCTGGCCTGTTTGTCTATAATGCTACTGTCTAGTTGTTACCCTTGACTCGGTCAGCTTTCTATACATTACTCTCTAAAGCAAACTCCTTTACTGCCTTTCCAAAAGCTTTTGCAACTTTTATGTATTTATACTTCCATGAAAGCCTATTGCAATTCCAATTATGAGTGAGTGCAGTCCTGTTTTAGCTCTAAGTTTGCATGTTTCTTGCATCCAATACTGTGGCATATGCCTCTCCACAAACTCAGAGTCTGGCGGCCACAGAAATACAGTGTCTTACTAATACTGATAGCTCTGAAATCACCCTGGGTTGTTGCCACAGGGAAATCATAACATCTAAGAGCATGTGCTGTCTTATTTACTTTTAGATACACTGATTTTTTATTACTTGCGATTTTAAATAAACTATAATTATATCATTTCCCTCCTATTCAAACCCTTCCCTTCCTCTCCTCAATTCCTTCAAATCCATGGCCTCTTTTCCTCTAGTTATTATTGTTACATAAACACACAAACACACACCAGTACACAAACACAACCTCCTAAGCCTGGTGTGTATTGTTCATATGTATATAATATCAGGGCTGACCACTTGGTATTGGATAACGCAAATTTAGGGTCTTATCCCTGGAAAAGAATATTTCTCCTGCTCTCAGCATTGAATATAGGGTGATGTGTGTGTGTGTGTGTGTGTGTGTGTATGTGTGTGTGTGTGTTTACTTAAGCCTCATCTATACTAGAATTACAGCTAAAATTCCAACTATGATTCTTGAAGGCAATTTACCATGAGATTTTATTTTATCTTCCAAAATAGCCTCTTCTTGAGTAGAAAATTTAATCTATTTAGTTTGCTTTAATGATATCTATACCTATACTATGTGTATTGCATACACTATAGCTATATAAAAATAGAAATATTGTACATTTCATATTTTATTTGTCAAGATTTTTGTATGTTTTCATTTTCCTCCTCTAACAGATTAGTTTTTTCTACTATTTAAAAGTTTTATGTACCACTTTTGACATCTGTCACTTCAACTGTACTCTGTACTTTTTTATTAATTGAGCTCTATATTTTTCTCTGCTTTCCTCCCTGTCTCTTCCCTCCCCTTCAACCGTCCCCCAAGGTCCCCAAGCTCCCAATTTAATCAGGATATCTTATCTTTTTCTACTACCAATGAAGATTAGAAGTATATATAATCTTAGTGTCCTCATTGTTATCTAAATTCTCTGGGATTGTGATTTGTCGGCTGGCTTTCTTTGCTTTATGTTTAAAAACTACTTATGAGTGAGTACATATAAATGATGTTTTCTATCTCCATCCATTTTCCTGCAAAGTTCAAGGTGTCATTACTTTTTTCTGCTGTGTAGTACTCCATTGTGTAAATGCACCACATTTTCCTTATCCATTCTTCAGTCGAAGGGCATTTAGGTTGTTTCCAGGTTCTGGCTATGACAAACAAAGCTGCTGTGAACATAGTTGAGCACATGTCCTTGTGGTACGATTGAGCATCCTTTGGATATATACCCAAAAGTGGTATTACTGGGTCTTGAGAAAAGTTGTTTCCTAATTTTCTGAGAATTCACCACACTGACATCCAAAGGGGTTGTACCAGCTTGCATTCCCACCAGCAATACAGAAGTGTTCCCTTTTCCCCACAACCTCTCCAGCATAAGTTGTCATCAATGTTTTTGATCTTGGCCATTCTTAACAGGTGTAAGATGGAATCTCAGAGTTGTTTTGATTTGCATTTCTCTGATGGCTAAGGATGTTGACCATTTCCTTAAGTGTCTTTCAGCCATTTTAGATTCCTCTCTTGAGGGTTCTGTGTTTAGGTCTGTACTCTACTTTCTTATTAGATTATTTGTTCTTTTGATGACCAATTTTGTGCTTGTGGTTCCTGATCATTTTCTCATGATTTCTGTTTCTATAATTCCCTCAGCTTGTGGTTTCTTTATTGTCTCTATTTCAATTTTCAAGTCCCGAATAGTTTCTTTCATATGTTTGATTGCTTTTTCTTGGTTTTCTTTAAGTGATTTGCTGATGTCTCCCAATTTTTTGTTTGTCTTTTCCTCTATTTCTTCGAGGGAATTTCTCATTTCCTCTTTAAATGTTTAAAACATTCTCCTTAAGTTATTTTTAGGTCATTTTCTTCTTTATTTGGTTGTTCAAGTCTTGCTATTGTAGGATCTTTAGGTTTTGCTGGTGTCATGTTGCTCTTTGTGGCGTTACTTGTGTTCTTACCTTTTCTACTCATCTTTTCCTCTAATAGGTGTAGTTGGGCTGTCTGTGATTCTTTTGATTAATCTTCTAGGTGCCAGTGAATCCAAGGTTCAGATGGTTGTTCCTCATGGTACAGTCAGTGCCACAGTTCTAGTTACGCCATTGGTCACTCTGTGTTCCTGGAGGTCACTCGGCACTTTCGGGCTTTTCTCTGTTCCCTTAGGGTTTGCTGTCTCAGGCCTGCTCTAGCCTAGGTTGTCGGCTCAAACCTGTTTCTGTAAATGTCCCTGGTCTGGATCTGTTCCTGCATAGGTCCCTAGCTTAAGGTTAGTCCTGCAAAGGTCTCTGGCTCTCATTTACTCCCTCAGAGTTCCCAGGCTTGGATGTGCCCAGATCTGCAGAGGACCTAGCTCAGGCTTACTCCCTCAGATGTCCCAGACTCACGCTCAGACCCGTAGAGATTTCTGGTTCCTGCCTATTCCCTTTGATGTCCCAGGCCAACACCCGACCCCACAGAGTTCCTGGCTCAGTCCTACTTCCTCTGAGGTCCCAGACTCACGCCTAGACCAGCAAAGGTTTCTGGTTCCTGCCTACTCCCTTAGAGGCTCCTGGTTCCTGCCTACTCCCTTAGAGGCTCCAGATTCACACCAAGACCCACAAAGGTCCTGGCTCAGGCCTAATTCCTTGGAGGTCCTAGACTCACGCCCAGACCCACAGGGTTCCTGGCTTAGGTCTACTCCCTTGAAGGTCCCAGATACACAACTGGACCCTCAGCGGTCTCTGGCTCACTCGCTCAGTGATTACTTCTCTGTACCTGTTCCTCTGGAGTTGGTTGCTGGCTCAGTCCTGGTCCACCAATGCCCCAGGACTCTCCACTGTCATCTTAAAGTCCGTGTTTTTGTTTTCTTTCTGAAATCGTAGAAGCACTCTGTGTTGCCCTGGAACTATGTCACGTGCTCCTAACTCCTCTACTATCGTGCCCTCAATCACATTTATGCTCTTTTTGTTGACTTTTATTTAGGCAAAAGTCAGCTTCTTGTTAGTATTTAAAGTCCTGTGCTCGAAACATTTTCTCAATGAGAAGTCATAGCTACCACAGTAACACCATAAAATCATAATGAAGTCAAAAGAATCTCACCTACTTCAATGCCATAAAACATCACTCAGGAAGTGGTTGATGCTGGTGAGAATAGACATGCACTCTGTTATGTGACAGTACCACACATCATCTAGTATATTAAAGTACTGGTGATAAGTAATTGAGATCCAGTATGAGTATCATCAACTATGTGCTTACATAGTTTCTATGCTATGCTTTTTATTGTTATTTTAGTGTAGACTTGTGACAAAATACGTTACCATATAAAGAGTCTGCCAGGTCCTGCTGGCTGCAGCCCCAACATTTACCTTGCCTCTCAGTAGCATAAAGAGGTCGCACTGAAGGCCTGAGCCGGGTCACACGGGTATGTGTGAGGCCACTGTATGAAGTCACACAGGAGCATATTTCTCAGAAGGCATCTCTCCGTTAAAAGACACGTGGTACATTCATTTCCTTCTTTCAAGAAGAATGTTTCCTCAAATACTGCCTTCAAATCTTATTTTTCCTGAGAATCTCTTAAAGCTTAAGTGCCTGAAAAGGTTTGCATGACTAAAATTTATGAGTGGAGCAAAACTCCCCGGTTCTCATTCATTTCCTTGAGTTCTTTGTAAGCGCCATTGGCTGTCTTCTTGAAGCTCCCTTTTTGTCTTCTAAGAGACATGCTTGCCTTGGCATTCCAACCTACATCTTTCTCCTGGGCATTCATGTGAGTCAACACTTGGGTTTTCATTCCAAATTATTTCTTATTATTAGTAGTATTTCACCGTCTCCTCTGTATTTCTCTGTTCGTATTTGCTAGGCTCATTTCTAAATTCAGTCTGTTCAGCCTGATTCCTGTGATGTAAGAACTTCATTTACATTCTTCTATTTGCCTGCCTTCCTTGGATATTTCCTCAGTTTCCCTGTGAGCATGAAGTGCTATGATTATCAGCTCCTCAGACTGGAGCCAAAAACAGGCAGTGTGGGCTCTAGTTGTTCCTCTGGTTGTGTAAGAGAGCTGCAAGGTGAGCAGCCTTGTTGGGTTTTTCTGTCTTTGTGTCTGACACATAATAGTTGTACATAGTCATAGGGTGCTGTAGATACTTCAGTATATGCGACCAATGTGTAATAACCCTCTGATGGCTAGCGTATCTGTCATCCCAGTTATTGTTTCTGATGAAGACATTCAAAACATTCTCTTCTGGAAACTTGGAAAACTACAGTAATTTGTGAGCTCTGGTCACTGCTATGCTATTGAAACATTAAGATTTATTCCCCATATTCAACTGCAGTTTTATAGTCGATCACCAATCTCAGTTTCCCCTCTCCCTCCCATACCCACTCTTGCTTACCACTATCCTATGGTAGCTCTGCATAAAAGAGCAAGATCTGTGGCATCTGCCTGGCTTTTTTCACTCGATGAAGGCCCCTTAGGTTCATCCATGTTATCATAAATAACACAATTTTATTTTTTATAAATAAAGCTATTAGTATTATTCTTTATTAATTTATTAATAATAGTACTAATAAATACGATCCCCTTTTAGGTATGTGCTCTTTTTCCATTCTACTGACAGACTTGTATTACTTCTATTTCTTCACTGTTAGTACACTGTAAAGCGTGTAGGAGAAGAGCTCCCTCACAGATTTTCTCTCCTTTGGGTTGGATCACCTTGGCTAATGCTCTCAAGCATTGAACTGAGTGCAGGAAGCAGCAGGAACATGGCCCAGTGACAGACAGCCCAGACCTCCTGCTCCATCTCTCTTATTCATGGTGGCCTCTGTTCTCTCTCTCTCTCTCTCTCTCTCTCTCTCTCTCTCTGTGTGTGTGTGTGTGTGTGTGTGTGTGTGTGTGTGTGTGTGTCTATCTGTCTGTCTCTCTTTTCTTTTCTCAAAATGTAAGATAACCTAATCATACTGTCTCAGAATGAAATTGAAGTGAATTAAAACTATTCATTCTGAAATATGCAATATCTATAACTTTCTGTCCATTTGAATGAGGAAAATGCATGAGATCATTAAGGCAAACATCTGCTTGGCAGTCTGTTTTGACAAAATTTCATTAATGCCATTTATGGCCACTGATATACAATGAAGCTGTAGGAAGTCTTGCTCTGAGGCAGGCAGTGGCTATGATTTTTCTTGCAGCAGGGATGCTAGCCTAAAAGGAGGTGAGCAACCTTGGAACTCATGTGCATATACTCAGGAATCTGCCACAGGGTGTTGATCATAGTCACACTTAAACACCAAGGGCCCTCCTTCCCTGAGCTAAATAAGAGGATTTCTGCTGTGAGAAATCCCACGCCACCAACACTGATTCTACAGTGACTATTCCTATATCATATGCTCCAGAATTGTTGTTTAGGGGTGATGCACCCTTTAATTCCTGTACTGGGAGGATGAGACAAAAGGATATTAAATTCAAGGCCAGCCTTGGCTCCATAATAGATTTCTGGTTTATGTTAATGTCACCCATTAAATACTTGATATTTTTTTAAAAGTATGTTTCACTGCAACAAGAAAACAAATGCATTTGCTTCAGATCATTCAAGTTCTCACACATTAGCAGGCCTTACTTGAGAGACATCCTCCCCTGAGTTTCTCATTCGTTGGGCAGAAAGCCCACAAAGAATAAAGCAGAGTAGGCCACAGCACCAGAGTGCTGGAACAAAAGGACATAAGGCATCCAGAAAGCATGCACAGCCTCCATCCGTGTGTCCCCAGGATACCCACATGGGAAATGCTCAGCAGAGACGCTAGAATGAAGTAGCCCATGTCTGGAAAGCCTGGGCCATAACAGAGCAGCCTAAGCAGGATGCTTCTTGCTTTAAATCTGCAAGTGCATGAAAACAAAGATGGTATCCCAGCTCCCACCCACTGCCAGGAGAGGAAGGCTCTGAGGGGTGGAGTTAAACGGAGCTCACGAGCAAAAACAAGCCCTGCTGCTCCTGCCTGTAGGCTGGCAGCACTGCTCTCAGTGGTTCCGTGGCTTCCCTGAGGCAGGCCACACACCAGGTTTACTCCAGTAGCAGGCGGACCTCCAAGAGTCTTGGAAGATAGAAAGGCTGACGTGGGAAAGATATGAGCTTGTGTGCATGAGTGTCATGTGCATACATGTTCCTATATGTGTACAGTATCGTGAGCATATATATAGCTGTACCTGTGTGTGTACTATGCCCTGCGTATGTTCATGTTACATATGTGCTGTGTAAATATTATATAGTGTATGTAGTGTATGCATATACATCCATGTTCATATGTATATAACATGTACATAGTCTATAAGTACATGTGCATGAGTATATGGGGATATATATGTCCATATTTGTAGTATCTAGTACATTTTATACCTGTGTATGTGTGCATGTATGCATATATATGTGCATGTATATTTAAACTATATGGTGTATGCCTGTGTATGTGTATATGCAGGTAAATGTGTTGTCTAAAAGTCTCGTATTGGAGCTGTAGAGATGGCTCAGCAGTTAAGAGCATGTGTTGCTCTTGTAGAGGATCCAGGTTTGATTCCCAGCACACACATGGTGGTTCACAACCATCCATACTCCAGTTTCATAGGCCCCAATGCACTCCTCTGGCTTCCTCAGTCACCAGATATACACACAGTACATATACATATATTCAAAGAAAACACACATAAAATAAAATGAATAAATCTAATTTAAAAATTAAAAAATACTAAAAATGTTTATGTATATGTAGACATACTTATTGATAGTTACAACAGTTCTGTATACTGTGCACAAATGTCTGTAGTGTGTATATTTACATGTGTGTTTGTACTGTAAAATGTGTTCATACATTTGCATTTATCGATATGGGTACATTTGTACATATGTGCATTTATAATGTTACATAAGTGTATTATGTGTGTTGTATGTTCATAGTGTACAGGTATGTATTTACCTAATCTGAATACTTGTGTGTTTTCATATATGCAGTATGTGTGCTGTGTGTAAGTGTTCAAGCATGGCTGCAGGCACTCTCAGAGCCACATCGACAGTGACGTAGTCCCTGTGTCTTTCCTTTCTTCTCATCAGCAGAGAAGCGTCTTTCCCGGGGAATTTCCCATGCCAGCTCAGCCATCGTCTCCCTGGCCCGATCCCACGTAGCCAATGAATGCAGCAGTGAGCAGTTCCCACTGGAGATGCCTATCTATACATTCCAGCTGCCGGACCTGAGCGTGTACAGTGAGGACTTCAGGAGCTTCATCGAACGGGACCTGATCGAGCAGGCCACCATGGTAGCTCTGGAGCAGGCAGGTGAGTGTCTGCTACCCACAGGCTCCTGTTCCTCGACACCCACCCCTGGTCACTCACCCCACCCCTAGCCTCTTTCCCCAGTGAGCAGGAGGAAGGTCTGGGTTCTTGGGATTGGCCATCAGAATGCTCCATTTGTACCAGCCCAGCTCTAAAGATTGTTGTACTCTGTCACTGAACACGGGCTGGATAAGCAGTCATGCTGGTACCTCCCAGATCATTTCCCTTCTTCCTGAATTCCAGATTTTCCCTGACTATAGGCGCCACGCTACTTGGCCTTGATCTCTCCCCATCCCTCATCCCCATGGAACCTGAAGAAGGCTAGGCAATATGATTGAGTTAGAAGGGAAACGGGAGACCCTGCCAATTCTCTGCACATGGACAAATCCTGTACCTAGAACTTCAGCTTCCCATCAGCAAAGGTGGCAACCCCAGTGGCTATGGGGACTCTGTGAAGACAGACATGTGTCTCTCTCTTCCCTACTGTCAGTCTTTCTGGCCTCCCAGCCGAGGAAACAGAGAAGTGACGTGAGCCTTGTATCTAGCATTACCTCATGACCCTGTAATGCCCGTGAGGAAAACAGGGAAGAAGCCAGATGTGTCCTCTTTGACTTCTCAGTCAGTACAACCAATGACTCAAAGCAAGTGTTTGAACAGATGTAGGTTCATCCTGAGATAAGGCAATACCTTTTCAGCATCATCACTTGCGTTATAAACAACTGCAAAATTGAAAATCAAAGGGCTTCTTGGATATCTATGTGAAAGAGTTTGTTCTTCCCAAGCACCTCCCAGGGGGCTTCACTACCAGCATGCACCAAAGGCATGTCACCAGCAGTGGTTCCCGCTGCCCCCGATAGAAGTGGAACACAAGGCCTTCTGCTTCTCACTTGGCATTCGACCAGAGGCCTGACTGTTGAAGGAACTCCTAGGTAACCTATCCTAGCAGAGCAGGGAGGGATACCTCCTAGATGTGACATCTTAGCAGACAGCAGAGAAAGTGTTCTGCTGAGAGCTTCATCAGCAACAATGCTGCTAGGAAGCAGAACTCAGTTCTTGGCCAAAACACAATAAACGTTGCTGTACATCTATGTTTCAGAAAAAGATCAGAGTAAGATCTAGAGGGTGGACATTGGGAATCAAGATTCTATCATGAAAGAAGTCTAAGGAGATGGTAGGAATCCATATGGGATATTTGCCAAGCGATGTGCGGAGGTTGAGGACATCAAAATTAGTGCCATGACTAAATAACTCAGCAAGGCCATTGCTACCTTTGTGCCTTTCAAATAAGGGAAAGATGAGCAATCGTGTGGAGAGATCATAACATTGGGTAGAGAAGGAGTTAGAGAAATAGGCTCTAACCACATTCTTCCTCTACCATACAGACTGGTCAGAGCATCACACTAGCAGAAAGACAATGGTTGGGTGGTCATTGACATGTCTGTTTAGCTCGCCCTCTAGGTGTAGAGCTGTGGGCACAAGGGTGGCATGTGGGTCTTTGAGGCAAAGACAAAGCACCCAGGGGGTCCATATCTCTTGAATTTTGGTCTCCTATCACCTTCTAGGTGTACTGGTTTCATATCAAGGCTTGTCAGAATAATTCAGGTGTCATTCTTGTTCACATGCTCCAGGTGAGGAGTACAAGACACGTGTAGATAAAGGAATGGATGGAGGCTGGTGAGGCCTTGTTTGTGATGAAAAGCCCTGTGGTCAAGACTTATGGGGCTTCCCCAGTGGTATGCTTGGCATTAGAACAGGGCTATGTCTCAGTCATGTTGTAACTGAGAACAAATTGTTATCTCGGCATGATGAACAAATTGATCATCTCTACACAGCCCTCAGAAACACCTGACTGGCTCTGCACACCCCCTCTTCCTTCCCTCTGCACCGTTGACTGAGCCACAAGCAGAGCAATCCAGGGAATTGGTGGTAACTACACCAGCTGCCAGCCCAACAGACCCGGATGGCTATTCAGACAAGGCCACTGACGCAAATGACTCACTCTTCACCAAGAAGGAGCAAGTTGGTATGGGCTTTTAGACAAAGAAGAAAGAAGCTTAGTGAAGTGAGTGCAGCAGCAGCTCAGAGTCATAGAGTTCCAGGGACAGCATTTGTCGATAACTGTTGTCAGGGTTTCTGTCCTGCCTGGTTCCCACAATCATTAAGTCCCAAAGAAATCACACAGAGGTCTACATTAGGTTATAAACTGATTGACCCATTAGCTCAGGCTTCTTATTAACTCTTATAATTTATATTAACCCATTATTCTTTTTTTTAAAGTACTTTTTTATTTTTAAGATTTATTTATTTATTTATTATGTGTATAGCATTTCTTCCATGTGTGCCTGCAGGCCAGAAGGGGGTTCCAGGTCTCATTATAAATGGTTGTGAGCCACCATGTGGTTGCTGGGAATTGAACTCAGGACCTCTGGAAGAACAGTCAGTGCTCTTAACCACTCAGCCATCTCTCCAGCCCAAGCCCAGTATTCTTGTCTATGTTAGCCACATGGCTCAGTACCTTATTCAGCGAGGCAGTCACATCTTACTTCTTCTGTGCCTGGGTTAGGACTGAGTTCTCTTCCCAGAATTCTCCTGTTCTCTTTGACCTGCCTATACTTCCTGTCTGGTTGTCCCACCTATACTTCCTGCCTGGCTACTGGCCAGCAAGTGCTTTTACCCTCTGAACCATACTGCTGATCCATCACAATGGGTTTTGTTATTGATATGATAGTCCAAGAGGATTGTCTGTATGATTTTAAATTTGCTGGAATTTTCTTATTATCCAAATATTTGTGATTTTTATGTGTGTGAGCATTGTGCCTGTATATAGTCTGTGTACCAGGTGCGTGCAGTTTCCCACAAAGGCCAAAAGAGGACATCCTTTGGGAATGGAGTTACAAATGGTTGTGAGCTACCATAAGGGTTCTGGGAATTGAGCTCCAGTCCTTTGGAAGAGCAACCAATGCTCTCAATCACAGAGCCATTTCTCTAGCCCTGTGATTATCTTTTCCAATATTCTGTGTATGCTTGAAAAGAATGTATAGTCTGCCAGCTATATGTTTTACTTGTGTTCATTGGTTATTTACTACATCTTTATAACCTACATGCTTTTTACTTGGTCTCTCAATTACTATGAAAAATGCACTAAAAACTTCTGTTTTCTTGTGCACTTATCTGTATCTTCTTTATTTCTGTGACTTTTAAAATGTGGGAGGGGGGCTGGAGAGATGGCTCAGCGGTTAAGAACATTGCCTGCTCTTCCAAAGGTCCTGAGTTCAATTCCCAGCAACCACATGGTAGCTCACAACCATTTTTAATGAGGTTTGGTGCCCCCTTTTGGTCTGCAGGCATACATGCAAACAGAATGTTGTATACATAATAAATAAAAAATATTTTAAAAATAAAAGAAAATATTTGTGTGTGCACACACAGTGTGTGTGTGCACATGTGCACACATGTGCATATTCATTGTCTTTTCAAGGCTTTTATCATTGAGGAAAATTGGATTTTGTCAAAAGTTTATTCTGCATCTATTGGAGTGATCATGTGAATTTTGTCCTTGAGTCCATTTATGTGATATACTACATTTATGGATTTGGGCAAGTTGAACCCTGTACCTTCAGAATGCCATCAACTTTACTACAGTACGTGATTTTTTTATATTTTCTTGAATTCGGTTTCTGAGTTCTTTATTGAGAAATTTTGCATCTAAGTTCATCAAAGAGATTTGTCTATAATTTTCTTTTTGTATTTGTTGTTTCTTTGTGTGGTTTTGTGTCAGGGCAACACTGTCTTCATCAAGAGTGTGGTGCTGACCATGGTCCAGTGCATGGCCACACATCCAGGAGTATATAGACAGCTCAAATTGGCTTCCATAGGCTTTTCTGTTTTTAATGAGTACACAGAGTTGGGTATGTAATGAAGTAGGGATGAATTTTGAAGGAGTTGGAAGGAGTGGATGAATATTAGCAAAATACATTATATAAACTTCTCAAAAAATTCATAAGACATTTTTAAAATCCGAACAAAAAAGGGTTTGGCGATGTTTCTCATTTTATATGGACTATATAAAACATAGGTTTGAGAAACCTATGTTAGTTCCTTAAAGGTCTGATGGAATTCAACAATGCATCCTTCTGAGCTGAGATGGATTTTGCTGGGAGAGTTTTTAATTGCATTTTTTATTTCTTTTAGAATTTCATATGTGAGTGATATGTGTCATTTCCACCCCTCCTGCTCCACCTTCCAATTCCCCCTGGCCCCTCCCACACCCTCTCAAATTCATGTCCTCTTCTTTTTAAATAAATGTTGAATACACACACACACACACACACACACACACGCATACAACCTACTAGGTGTTGCTCATATGTGTTCAGGGCTTCCTCCCAGACCCATGATTAGGCCCAAAACACACCCAAACACCTATTTTCACAGAGAGATCCTTTATTAAGCAGGGAAGAAAAGTACAAGTGGGTGAATTCTCCTACCAGATCCCTGATCTCTGCGAGCACCCATGAGTCCCCGTCAGTTGATTCTGTAGGCCATGCTGTCATAGTGTCCCTGACGCCTCTGGTTCCTCCAATCCTTCCTCCTCCTCCTCTACAGGACTTTCTGATTTCTGCCTAATGCTTGCTTGTGAGACTCTGCATCTATTCCCATCAGGTGCTGGATGAAGTCTCTCTGGTCTCTTTAGTGGCAATTTTTGCTAGGCTCTAGTCCCAAAACAATTGTAGGAAGGACAAACTGTGGGTCAAAGGTTTTGTGACTGGGTTGGTGTCCCAATCCCTGCACTTTAGGCCTACAGAAGATGGCTGGTTCAGGCTTTATGTCCGCATTAGTAGAAGTCTTTTCTATGGTCACTCTCATATGTAGGCAGAGCTGCTCATTCGCTTCTGGCCACCGAGACCTGAAACAATCACACAGAAACTGTATTATTACAACACTACTTGGCCTATTAGCTCATGCTTCTTACTGACTAGCTCTTATATCTTAAAAACCTGTGTATCGCCATGTGGTTGTTCCATCCAGTGTCTGGCATCTATCTCCTGAGGCAGCTACATGGCTTCTCTCTGATTCCACCCACTCTCTCCCCTTGTATCTGCTTGTATTTCCCACCTTGCCCTATTCTGCACTGCAATAGGCCTGAAATAGATTGTTTATTAACCAATGGTATTCACAGCATACAAAGGGAAATCCCACATCACCTCCCCTTTTCTATCTAAAGAAAAAGGAAGGTTTTAACTTTAATATAGTAAAATTACTATGTTATCAAGCAAGAATTGTAGTTACAACATTTAATCCATTTATATTTGGCAAATTAAGGAAAATACTCTATCATCTATCCTATCTTTGTGAGTCTAAAGTTTTATATATAATCAATTTTTTATAATTATATCTTTCTTCAACTCCATCAAAGACTCCAGAAAAATATAATATTACCTAAGTAAACAGGAAGTACATTGTAAGCAACTTCCAAAACTCTAGAATTGATGGAGACATCTTTCTTTACTAGACAGTCACCCAAAGTTTTTCTGTAACATTGGGGCACTCATCTTCAGCCTATAGATTTATAGTATCCGGCAGACTTTTCCATGAAGCAGGAATTTTCAAATACAGTTCTGCCTATACTGGCAGCTTGTCAGTCACTTTCTTTTGTATCCTACAGAATGTCTCACAGGCTCTTTCATGAAGCAGGAACCATGAAGGACTGGCTCACCTCTTGGCAAGTTCAGCAGTCATTTTTCTATGGGTCTGCATGTCCAGTCCATGCAGCATAGCATCAAGCAGTCCAGGCAAGAACAGTCTCTTGCCCAAATGACTAACCAATTCCATAAGGAATCTCTTCAATGCCCATCTTCCTCTTGAAGTAATTGGTGCTGCCAGGAGCAGATGTGTCTCATTGTCATGAAAAGTCCTAAGTTTTTAAACATTTTAAATACCATATTCTGTTAGTCTTTGAAAAGTTAGAAGAATAACTATCTGTCTGAAATGTATCTCTATACATCTAGAAACCCTAACCAACATGACTACAAGCTTGACTATTATCAATGACTATCTACTAACCGATATTTCTTAATTATTTATTACATTTTTAAATGAGTTGTACAAACATAGTACCTTAATCAAAAGCAGAAATATACATATAACAAAATTGACATTAAATTCATATCAATAAACCAAGATCCATATAAATGCAAAGTATTCATCTCCATTTCATATTCCCCTTTAAATGTAAATGAACATTTATAAACAATGTTTGGGAATTTGGGCATAGTTCTCTCCAAACTGCTTCCTGCTTTTTGTTGGGCGAAGTAATTTTAGGGGTTTATGGAGACCTTTCAGGGCTTCTTGGTCTATCAAACCACATTAGTCTAGAAGGAATCCACAGATTCTCATCCTCTGTGGAAACAAAAGCAGAACCTCTATTCCAAAGCAACATATCCTTAGAACCAAATTTTGAAGTCAAGATACCTTTAAAATGTATATGTTGGTTTAGCTTAGCAGCCCCCAGAATGAAATGGCTCTCTGTATTTAGCTCACTCACAGTCAAAAATTCAAAGAAAGTGCAATAATAAACATAATCCAGACTCTCTGTGTATATTCCATCTTTACATGGCTTATTTTTCTGTTCTCCTTTCATCTATGGCTGTCTGTATTCTGTCTCTTTAAATATTTTGTTTTATTTATTTATTTTTAAAAACCATTTACTTCTTTTTATAACTATTTCTTCTCTCTCTCTCAAGCCTACATACATTTATCTAACACTGTGACCCATTTAGAGGTCTTTTCCATCTGGATTTTTCCTTATTGTGTGTGTATCTGTAATTATTTTTTACCACTTTTTTTCTTTTAAATGCTAAGCAGATGTGGCTAGGACCAACTCTGGGGTCCTGCCTGCTTGCTCCACCTAGTGCAGCATGACAGAGGCATGTCCACTGCCTCTGAGAGCCATGCACATTGTCCCAGTTCCAGGGTCTCAGTGGGTCTGTGTCACCACTAAGCAATTTGTAAAATGATGCTCACAGACCCTCCTGAAAGGGCCAGAGCTGTTCAGGCAACTAGCACAAACCAGGAAAACACCCTTTAAAACCGTGCAGTTTTTTATGCTAATGCTGAATCAGGAAGACCTCTCTTAAAGGAGCTCTGGCAACCCTGTTTGCCACCAGCAAACAGAGCCCATCTGGAAAAAATGTGGCTAAACTTTGTTTTTTTGTATCTAGAATTCCTTTCCAAGCTCTCTCAGGTTTTATGTGGATTTTGCAGGCACATATTGACATGCCAATCTGTAGTTGGAGGCTGCTTGTTCATTTCCTGGCTGCTCAGACCCAAAATAATCACACAGAAACTGTATTATTACAACACTAGTTGGCCCATTCCCTCACACTTCTTACTGGCTAGCTCTTATATCTTAAATTAACCAATTTCTATTAATCTGTGTATTGCTATCTGGCTGTGGCCCACCAGTAAGGTTCCATCCGGCGTCTGTCTCCTGCGGTGGCTCCATGGCTTCTCTCTGACTCTGCCTACTCTTTCCTCCTCTATCTGCTTGGAATTCTCACCTTGCCCTATTCTGCGCTGCAATAGGCCCAAAGCAGACTCTTCATTAGCCAGTGGTATTCACAACATACAGAAGGGAATCCCAGACCACTCATAGATTCCAGGGAGTTTTCATTGCACTAGATTTCTACCTTGGTCCCCAAATGCCCCCCAATTCTAGTTGTTTCTCCCAGTATTTTCTCCCTCCTCCTGCCCCACCTGACCCGTCCTGTTCCCAGTCATCTCACTCCCAGTCCTCCTGTGACATCTATTCTATTTCCCCTTTCCAGGGATATCCCTGTGTCCCCCACCTTAAACCCTGTTTGTTACTTAGCAACTGAGGGTCTGAGGACTGTAACATAGAACCTCTGTATAGCTGTATAGCTTGGTGTTCCTGTGGGCCTCCTAACAGAGGGAGTTAGGGCTGTCTCTGGCTCTTTTGCCTATTTGTGGGACTCTTTTTTTCTCCTACTAGGTTGCCTCATCTGGCCTTGAAGTGATGTGCCCAGTTTTACTGTAGCTTGCTATGTCATGTTTTGGTTATGTCCCTGGGAGACCTGATCTTTTCTGAAGGAAGGGGGGATTTGGGTCTGGAGGAGAGGGAAAGTGGAGGTAGAGACTGGGGAATGGGGAGGGAGGGAGTAATATATTGTGGTCAAGAATAATATATTGAGAGAAAAAAGTTTAAATGGCTGCTAGAAAACAACAGCAAATGACCTTACAGGTGTAATTTTTAAGAAGAGAAAAAGTGAGGTCTGTTAGAATGGGCTAGGGTGCTGTGGTATGTTTTGATTGGACATATTAATTAGGTGAACCAAAGCGGGCTTCTGATTGCTGGACTTCAATACTTTGATATCTGAACCATGGTAGTCAGCCTCAGGAATGAATCTGGCATAGGAAAGTGTCCAAATAAGGAAATAGACCTTGGTGGCTAGCTTTGTGTATATGATCTGTGATTTACAAGGGAGAGGAAAGGGGCAAGGGCAAGGCCTGCTGTTTCCATGCTTGCCAAGCCTGGGCCTACTAGAGCCTGTGAGGGCTGACCACTTGGGATTGTACATCACACCCACAGATATAAATGTAACTCTTACCGCTCATCAAAGAGCTTCTTTTTGCAGCATATTGAGACTGTTACAGAGGGTCATGTGATGTAGACAATAAGTGAAGATGTGCCCAGCTCCTATTGATACATTTGCAGTTCAGTCTTTATACCTATGGCTCTGGAAAAATTCAAGAGGGGAGGAAAGATTATAAGAGCCAGAGGACTAGGACACCTGATGTTAAATAGCATCTTCTAGCTCTGACGAGGAGGCTGAACTTATGAAGTATCATCAATATGGTCATATAAGTAAGATTTACATAATTACGACACCAGTTGACATGCCAGTATGACTAGGAAAAATTTATGAGGTTCCATCCCTAGATGAAGAAGAGCAACAATCAGCAGCTGCTGAGGGAGGGAGAAGTTTTAAATCATGGCTTCTGTCTCACTGCTTGTTACACAGCTGTTGAAGCTGTTTGTCCCTTCTTTGATTTTGGTGGCCATATACATCTAGAAATTCATCCATTTCATTTCAGTTTTCCAATTTAGTGGATTATATATTTCAAGGTATATCCTGATTTCCTGAATATCATTGATATTTGCCGAAATATCTTCCTTCTCATCTCTGACTCTATTAATTGGGTTTTCTCTCTTGCCCTTGGTTAATTTAAGGGTTTGTCTATCTTGTTTTATCTCTCAAAGAACCAACTCTATTTTTTTAGTTAAAACAGTTTTTAACTTTAAACATGTATTTGATAAAATTATTCCCCTCCCCCAATTTCTTTCAAATCCTCTTCCCCTCCCTACCCACCCAACTTTAGGTTATTCTCAAAGAACAAACAAAAACCCAACCCAACAATAAAACCCTCAAGCCAAGAAAACAAGATTAAAATATCACCCCCCCCACACCAAAAAAAAAAACCACCAAACTGTAACCAAATAGAAGTAAACACATAGACACTCACAAAATATATGCTGGTCAACTACTCCTGAACATGTGACCTATCCTGGAGTGGTTGGTATCCCAGTGTCATTCCATTGAAGAAAGCTAATTTTCACTCTCCCAGTAGGTATAAATGAAGGTTATGTTGTTAACCTTCACCCTAGTGGTTAGATTTTCTTTCATTCATTCATTCATTTTTAAAATATAACTAAATAAAATATAGTAAGATAAAATAAAAACCATTTTTTTTTCTGTCCATTGAAGTTGGACAGAGACAAAGCCATAGGAAGAAACGAGAGCAAAAGAAGGCACAAGAATCGAAGACCCACTCATTCCCACACTCAGGAATCCCGTGAAAACATGAAGCTGAAAGCCATAGCTGTAGGAGGGCCCGCTTGTTCGTCCCAGCCACCCAGCTAACTTAGCCCTGAAATAACCACACAGAAATTATACTAATTAAATCACTGCTTGGCCCATTAGCTCTTTCTTCTTATTGGCTAACTCTTATATATTAATTTAACCCATTTCTCTTAATTTGTATACCACCTCGATGTTGTGGCCTACCAGCAAAGTCTCACTATGTCTATCTCCGGCTGTGGGTCCATGGTGTCTCTCTCCTCCTCCACCTTTCTTCCTCCCAGCATCCAGATTTGTCTCCACCACCTGCCTAAGTTCTGCCCTATCAACTAGGCCAACACAGTTTCTTTATTAACCAATGAAAGCAACACAAAGACAGAAAGACCCCCTACACCTTTTCCCCTCTTCTGTTTAAACAAAAAGGAAGGCTTTAACTTTAACATAGTAAAATTACAAATAAAAAAACAGGTATCAAATAAGAATTACAGTTACAATATTTATATCTACTTTATCTTTTATCATAACTAAGGAAAACTATAGTATTACTATCTATTTTTTAACTCCATCAAAGACTCCAGAAGGATATTATATTACCTAAGAAAACAGGAAGTGCACTATAAACAACTTCCAAAACTCTAGAAATGACAGAGACATCTCGCTGCCTGGACAGTCACCCAAAGTTCTTCTGTACCATTGGGGCATCCATCTTCAGCCTACAGGCCCATAGTGTCCAGAAGACTTTTCCATGAAGCAGGAAATTTCAAAAACAGTTCCGCCTATATTGGCAGTTTGCCAGTCATTTTTTCTTTCTGTATCCTGCAGAATGTCTTGCAGACTCTTTCATGAAACAGAAACCCTGAAGGATCATCTCACCTTTAGGCAAGTTCATCAGTCATTCCTCTGTGGGTTCTGCATGTCCGTTTTTTACAGCATACCATGAAGCAGTTTCTTGCCCAAATGGCTAACCAATTCCATAAAGAGTCTCTTCAATGCCCATCATTCTCTTGAAGTAGCTTGGTGCTGCCAGGAGCAGATGTGTCTCACTGTCATAAAAAGTCTTAAGTTCTTAAACATTTTAAATGTCATATTCTGAAGGTCTCTGAAAGATTTGAAGAATACCTATCTAACTGAAATATATCTCTATACAATTAGAAAATATAACAAACATGACTACAAGCTTGACTATTATAGATGACTATCTATTAACCTATATTTATTAAATTAGCTGCATAATCACAGCACCTTAATCAAGAGCAGAAATATGCATATGCATATAACAAAATTGACCTTAAACTTGTATCGAAAAATCAAGATCCATACCAATGCAATATTATTCATGTCTATATCATATCCCCCTTTAAATGTAAACAAACATTTAGAGACAATATTTAGGAATATGGGCATAGTTTTGTCCACACTGCTTCCTGCTGGTTGGGAGTGCTGTTAATTAGGCCTTTCATGATGTATCCTGTGTACTAGGTTCATTTCAGTCAGCATTTGGGCAAAGAAATTTTTTGAGGGTATTTATGGCAACCTTTCAAGAGGCCTTGGTCCATGAAACCATATTCGTCTGGAGGCAATCCACAGGTTCTCATCTTCTGTGAAAACAAAAGAAGAACTTCTTTTCCCAAACAACATGTTCTTGGACCCAAATTCTGAAGTCAAGATACCTTTATAATATACATGCTGGTTTAGCCTAGGAGCCCATACAATGAAACATCTCTCTGTATTTAGCTCCTTCACAGTCAAAAAAAATTTAAAGACAACACAATAATATACAGAATCCAGAGTCTATGAATTTTTCATTTTTACATGGCTTATTTTTTTCTTTACTCCTTTTAATCTATGACTATCTGTACTCTGTTTATTTAAAGACTAACTTTTTTTAAAGCATTAACTTTATGACTTTCTTACTCTTTTTCTTCTCTCCAAGCCTACATACATTTATCCAACACTGTGACCCATTTAGAGGTCTTTTATGTCTCAATCTGTCCTATTGTGAGTCTGTAATTCTTTACTTTAGTATCCAGGAGCACTTCTTAAAATGCTAAGCACTTCTTAAAAACTTAAGTTGCACCATTAGTAGGGGTAATGTGGTATGACCTTTTGCCTGCCCAGTCTAGAACTTAAGCTGTGCTGTTATTATGATAAATACAGTAGTTCCTGGTAGGCACTCTGCACAGTTAAGCATGGTGGAGACCCTTGTGCCTCTGAGCTTGCACACCACCCCACTTCCAGGCACACAGCAAGTCCATGTTGCCATCAAGCAAACCATCACACTTTACTCACAAACCCCATCCAAATGCTCTGTCTCCCATAAGAGCCAGAGGTTGTGCAGGCAGCACAGCCCAGAACGCTGGCATTTTAAAGCTGTGAGGCTTTCTTTTCTTTGGCTATGGCTGAATCAGGGAAACCTCTCTTAAAGGAGCTGTGGCAAGCCACCATCAAACAGCAAAAAGCTGTGTTAAACTCTGTAATTTTTTTCTAGAATTCCTTTTCAAGCCTTCTCAGGTTTTATGTGGATTTAGCTAGCACATGTTGGAGCGCCAGTCTGTAGGAGGAGGGCACTCTTGTTTGTCCCAGCTGCCCAGCTAACTTAGCCCTGAAATAACCACACAGAAATTATATTAATTAATTAAATCACTGCTTGGCCCATTAGCTCTAACTTCTTTTTGACTAACTCTTATATCTTAATTTAACCCATTTCTATTAATCTGTATATCACCATGAGGTTGTAGCCTACCAGCAAAGTCTCCCATGTCTATCTCTGGCTGAAGGTCTATGGCGTCTCTCCCCTCCACTGCCTTTCCTCCTCCCAGCATCCAGTTCTGTCTCCCCCGCCTACATAAGTTCTGCTCTATCAACTAGGCCAAGGCAATTTATTAACCAATGAAAGCAACACAAAGACAGGAGGACTTCCTACACCACATAATATATATGCAGAGGATCTGGTGTAGACCTGTACAGGCCCTGTGCATGCTGCTCCCATGTCTGTTAGTTCATATGAGCTTTGCTCATGTTGATTTAGAGGGCCTTGTTTTCTCAGTTTATTTCTTTCTCTCTGGCTCTTACACTTTTCCTGCTTCCTCTTTCACCAGGTTCCCTGAGCAACCTGGGCAAGTGATGTAATGGAGACATCCTATTTAGGGCTGAGTGTTCCAAAATCTCTCACTCTCCATATAATATATGTGGGTCTCTGTATTTTTTCCATAAAGAGGTCAGTTTAATACAAATGCAGAGGAAAGATTGCTGATTTTCTTTGTGATTTCTGCTCAAACAATCCTTGATTAGAATTTACTGTGCAACGATTGATCCAGCTTCTCACCTTTCTACCTGTCCAATTTTGAATTTCATTTATCCAACTTAATGGCTATATCCCATCATTTATTTACTACTATTATCTTGGTTAGCTTTTTTATTTTTTTGAGCTCTACATTTTTATCTGCTCCCTTCCCTGTCTCTCTCCTCCCCTTCAACCCTCTCCCAAGGTCCCCATGGTCCCAATTTACTCAGGAGATCTTGTCTTTTTCTACTTCCCATGTAGCTTAGATCTATGCATGTCAAGTATAATACAACTCTGTGTCCTCTAATCATGAAGTTTTCTGAGTAGTTGGGGGCATCAACTAAAATTGACTCTTGTCTTTCTGGCCAGCTAAGCCAGATCCTAGTCTGGAGCAGTCCCATGTCACATGTGTGCCACAACTGTTTCTCCTTCAGGATTTCTTTTCCTTTATGTACCCAGAACCTCTGCTGGACACAGTTAGCTTTGCAGTCTGTGAGCTAAGCTTGCTGCCTTCTCACTATTTCTTGGGATGGCTAATATCCAAGCCAGAGCATGTCTCCCAAGGGTAAGGGAGTGGAGGAAGCAAGCATAGCCCTGGGATCTGAACCATCTAGAGCGCTGGCCTCCTTACTTTGAAACCGTACTCAGCATTAAACACCATCTAAGAAGCCTGCAGAAGTCAAATTTCTCCTCTGAAGCTTCAGAGTTCTCAGACACTCCAGGAAGGGCTCCTGGCTGACCACCACAACAAGGCCATCAGATTCCATTGTTATCCCCAGTAATGTACTCAGCTACCAACTTAAGGCTACCAACCCCATAGCCATCACTGTTTCAGCCAAACCTCCTGCCACCTGAACTGTGCGTGCCTGTATTCAGCTTGTTCCTCTCCATAACTGCTTCTGACAGTTTTCATTCACCGGGGGCTGCGACAGGTTGATCCCACGCTCAGTGTTCTTTCTTATCTGTGCCCCCAGGGTAACTTAACCTTAAGTAATAACTTTCCTCTCAAAATGTTACAAGGCCACAGCCCTCCAAGATGTGGAGGGTGACAAAGTAGACCTTCCTTTGATGCTGACACAGCACACAGCAGTCTCTGAGCTGTATGAGAGGAACAAAACTTGGAGGGTGACCATATAGACCTCCCATTGATGCTGACACAGCACACAGCAGTCTCTGTGTTAGTCGTGTGAGAGGAAAGCCTCCTTTGGGTCCATAGTTTCAGTCATCATGGCAGTGAGAGCATGGGGTAGAAGTGACTCATGCCTTTGCAGATCAAGCAGCAGAACTCTTGAGCATCTCAGGTCACAATCAGAACTGCTGCTGTCCCCAGAGACCCAGTGCCACTAGCTGGGTCACATGTCACAAAGTTTCCACAGTCTCTCAAAAGTGTCACTAGCTGGGGACCAGTTATTCAAAACACAGATTGTGGGGAACTTTTTCCACATTTAAGCCACAGCTCCTACCTGGGTTGAAGGCTTTCAAGAACTAAGGACTTGTTCTGGGATAGAGCTGCCTGTCTTTCTCCAGGGTGCCTGGCTGACTTTGTAAGGCTTCTCCTTTGTCTCCATCCCTGCAAGAAAGTAGTGGAGCAGGAGCCATGTGCAAGTTTCTCCTGTTCCTTGCATCTTCAGTCAAATACTCTTCCCACCCTTCCCTTTTTGGAACAGAATATGTTCTTTGTTGTCCCAGCTCTTCTCCTTCCCAGCTCCAACTGAGGCAGCTTCTAATCTGCCATCTTACTCAAGAACTTCCAAGTCGCTGGACATGATTAAAGAATCTATGGCTTTTGTTTGTGTGTGTGTGTGTGTGTGTGTGTGTGTGTGTGTGTGTGTGTTTCTGGTTTATGTATGGTGAATGTACATGAGTCTACAAGTCTCTGAACCCATGCATGAACATGTAGAAGTCAGAGCAGATCAGGTGTCTTCGGTCGCTGTCCACCTTACTGACTTGATATGAGGTCCCTCACTGACCCTGACACTTGACATGGTGGCTAGCCAGCATGATCCCAGGATCTGCTTCCCTCTGTCCCCCAATGCTGGCATTATAGGAGTGCACAGACATGTCTGACATTTTCGTGGATTCTGTGGGTTCAAACTCAGATTCTCAAGCTTACAGAGCAAGTGTTTCCACGTAGAAGAAACTATCATTGGTCCAGATCTGATTCTGCTGGAATGAGCAGTGTCTCCTTTTAGAGTTTACAAGTTCATTTACTCTCTAGGGTCTCGGTTTCCTTCTCTGTAAAGAAACAGAGAGGATGGAGAAACACACTAATCCAGACAGCACGTGTTTATCTCACTCTCTGCTCTATTAAAAAGAATGAGAGAAGAAAGCTATTGTTTTGGACAAACTGGAGGCTTGTCCTCATTTATACTACATTTAATGTAGTATAGGCCACTATACTACATTAGCATACATTAGCATACTGCCTGTCCCAGTTTACTTTCTATCGCTGTGACAAAACACCATAACCAAAAACAACTTGGGGAGGAAGGGGTTCATTTAACTTATACTCCTGTTCACCGTCCATCACACTCAGGGCAGGAACTCAAGCGGAAGAGGCAAGAACTAAAAGAAATGCTGCTCACTAGCTTGTTCCCCTTGGCTTTCTCAACCTGCTTTCTTATATATCCCAGGACCACTTGTCCAATAGTGGCACCACACACAGTGGGCTGGGTTCTCCTACATCAATCGTTAATTAAGAAAATGTCCCCACAGACATGCCCAATCTGATGAAGGCAATTCCTCAGTTGAGTTGCCCTTTTTCTAAATGACTAGAACATGTGTCAATTTGATGAAAACTAACTAGAATACTCCCTCTCCCCCTCCCCATCTACCACTGTTCATGGACTGTTGCAGGGAGCCATTGCACCTTAGATGCTATCGGGACATGGACCAGGATGCCTACATTCAAATTAAGTGTGTGAGTTATTATGTCATTGCTAAAACAAATCTTATCACTTTCTTTTAATTTGTAGTAACGTAACTTTAATATCTCCCAGCCTGGAACTTTATAAAGAGACGTTTAAAAGTCAAGTGAGATAGATGGCTGTTGCACAGCCAAGAGACAAAAAGTTGCTAAGTGACTGAACAGTCTTCCCACTTATGTCTCCAACAGGCCATCCACGGATACTGTTAATTAAGGCTCCTAATTGCATTTCTCATTCAGCTTCAATAAGATGATTTGCAGGTGGTAAGGATGTGCCCATTGTTAGCATAAGCATTAGTGTCTTCATATTCATTTCATTTTGTAGTGTGCATTTTATTACATGTAATACATATTCCATTTACAATTAAGGGCATAGTTAGTTTGTCCTATTAAAACACTTCCCATTAAAACAGAATTACTGAATATTAGCCAGGCAGCACTGGGGGGGCAGATCACAGACTAGTATGAACAAAATACTGATAAGCTTATTATATTAAACTTTGTTAATATGTTGGCTCTAAACTGAATACACTTTTGAGAACCTTAATTTACAACTGAGTTGGAATCTTTCCCTTTGTATTTCATTGTTTTTACCCAAAAGCATTAACAGCTTTTGTTAAAATCAGTTTCATTTCACTAGCAAGAAGTGAAATCCAAACAAACGAGGAGCAAGAAGTGAAATCCAAACAAACGAGGCAGTGGCTACACCTGCTAGCGTTAGTCTCTTTTTGTTGAACTCTTTGGGTTTTTCTTGGGGGTTGGTTTGTTTGCTTTTGTTTTTGCTTGTTTTGTTTTGTTTTGAGGCAGTCTCAGGCTGGCCTGGAATGCACTGTGTAGCCCTGGCTAGCCTCAAACTCAAGAAGTCCTCATGACACCCAAGTCCTGGGATTGCAGACATGAGCCACCATACATGACATGGCTTAGTCCCCTAAAAAATGTCAACTGAAATGATTTTTAACAACTTCTTGGAATATCTATAGTAAATGTTTTTATTTGAGCTCACAAAGAGTTGAAAGGGATGACTAAGTACTGTACTTTATCCCATAAACAAAATATAATTAACATATAATGGTATATAAAATATAGCCTTACCTAATATTAGAAATCATATGTAAACATAATTCAAATTCAGATACATACATACAAACATACATAAACGTGTAAAAGTATATGTATAGATACATGAGTATATGTCAACTTGGTTCATACACTTGAACAATTTTAATATCCAAGAAGCAGTTTATGTCTGTGTCACACACACAGCATATACATGCCTTTGTCAGACAATCCTGAGACGTTCTTTTAAAAAGCAGTTAGGTGCAAATGTACTCAGTCCAGATGGAATGACAATCCATGGTACTATCCTGCAACAGTGTCTGCCTTCCTTTATGATCAAATTCTTGTCAAGTCGTGTGCCCATTGTCATTAAGCTGTTTGCTTTGCCCTCTGCCACTCCCTCTCGGATAAATGTCCCCTCACTTTGTGGTGGTGACTTTGAGTGTACAGAAAGTTTTTATTTTGATGAGGTAAGCATGCTAGTTTTTTTAATCTGACTATCCAAATATTGATTTGTTCCCTTTTTTCTAGGATATATTAAGTTTCAGCTTTTTACTTGGGCCTCTGAATCTTTATAACTCTAGTTTGATGGTTATGGCTATGATTTAGTTCTAATTAATTTGTGCTTATGATACAGAGTCGACATTGAGGGTCTTTTTCCATGTATCCACTAACCCTTGCACCACTTGCTTAAGGCTAATTTCATTCCTCCATTGATAGTCCACAAAGGTTTGTAGAACATTTCTTGGCCATAACCATAGGTCTGTTTTGGCCTCCACATTTTTCTATTTATTTGCCTTTTTCTACACTAACTTTACTTTATTGTGAATACTGTTTCTTCATAATAAATTGCATAATCAGGGACAGAAGCCTTCTGATTTTGTTTTTAAGATTTTATTAGTTACTCACTTTTCTAAACTGTAGTTATTTGTTTTTAAATTGCACACTTCATATACAGTGTGTTTTGCTCGAGTTCACCCCCACTTCCTCCTCTCCAACATCTCTCACACCCCGACTACCATTTCTTCCTCCCAATCATATTTACTCTTTTCTTTAACCCCTGGGTCTAATTAGTGTAGACAGTATGCACATGGTTGCACCGCTGTCCGCTGGAACATGGGGAGCCTATCCTGAAAAACGCTGACTCTCCTTCCCCCAGCAGCCATCAGTTGCCCATAGCTCCTCCGCTAGTGGTCTGGTGACCTCCCCTATCCATGCCAGAGTTTTGACTTGCCTGATTCTATGCATGTAGCCAAAGCTGCTGTGAATTCTTACGTGCAGCGGACCTGCATGTCAGGAAGACACCCTCCCAGCAGTCCTCCACGACTTCTGACTTTTATAATCTGTCTGCCCCCTTCATAATGATCCCTGAGCTTGGAGGTATGCTATAGATTCCCATTTAGGGCTGAACACTCCACAGTTTCTTAGTCTCTTCATTTGGACCAGTTGTTAGTCTTTATATTAATACCTATCTATTGCGGGGGGAGAAAAGGAGGCTTCACTAATGAGGGTGAGATCTATACCAATGTATAGGCATAAAAATAAGTATTTAGAGAGTAGTTTAATACTGTGTTCATTTAGCAGAATGATAGCAGGTTCTTCCCAAACACAGGTTCTTATTCCAGTTAACAGTATCAGATACATGTCCCAGATCACGGAGTGAGTGGCTGGTTGGTCACACAACACTCACATCTCTGTTGCACCCATGGGCATGTCATAGCAGGCCAGTCCTTACGGTAGCTTATAGTGTTCACAGCTCAGTACGCCTGGTAATCGCTTTTCTCCCCATGCAGTCTGTACAGCACTTTCTGGCACTGTGAGGCTTCAGATGGATACCAGCTTGCTTTCACCATTGTCCAGCCGCTCAAGCGTGTGTTGTCTTCAGCAACAGTGTCTCACTATCGAGTTCTTGTGGGCGATCAAGAGCAATGGCACTAGCCTGTATTGTTTGCGGGATCCGTGAGAATTCCCTGACAGATAGACACCTAAGTGCTTATGTTTTTAAGTTCATTGTTGTAATTGTTTTTGTTATTTTTTTGTAGCCCGAGCTTTGATAAACTTGTGTTTGTTTATCGGGTCAAGAAATTTTTGTAGATTCCTAAGTGTTTTCTATTTCAGCCCATTCTTCTCTTAGTAAATTCTGCTTCAGTCTTTCGTTTCCCTTCCTTTGTCCTTTCGTCTCTCACCGGATTGCATTGACTCAAGCCTTAGTCAGTGCTGAACATCGTTTCCTGTCTGGGTTGGAAGAGTCTAGGTGGCTCCCCTCACTCATGGCGGCCATCTGGGCTTCACTGAGGACCTCTGTCCCACATAGAAGAGTCCAGGTGGCTCCTCTCTCTCCTGGCGGCGTCTGGGTTTCACAGAGGGCTTCTGTCCCACGGAGACGCTTCCTTGTTTTCCCCGTTTTCCTCAACGCCAACCCTGACCTAGTGATTGTTTTACTCAGCATTTCCATGGTCCCGTGCATCCTGCACTGGCCTTGTCTCCTCAATTCCTTCTCAGTGCTTTTAAGATCTTGTCTTTAATTCTCAACAGCTTCACTGTAAGTTTGGCATGCTTTACTTTGTATTATTATTTCTGTATTTCCAAACTTTGAAAAGTTTTTAACATCCCTTGTTCTAATATGGTATTTGGCCCATTTCTTCTACTTTCTGATTTTATTTATCCAAGTTACTTCAAAGTCTCGGTCAGGTAACTCAAAATCTGCATCATTTGTGTGACTTCTTTCTTTTTTTCCAAAGATTTTATTTAATTTTATTTCAAGTGCATTGGTATTTTGTCTGTATTCAAGTGTATGTGAAGGTGTCAGATCCCCCAGAACTGTAGTTACAGGCACTTTCTGAACTGCCATATGGGTACTGGAAATCGAACCTGAGTCCTTTGTAAAAGCAACCAGTAATCTTAACTCCGAGCCGTCTCTCCAGCCCTGTGTGGGATTTTTTTTTAACTTATTTTGTTCTGCCATCTAAGCCTGGAAGGTTGTTTATATGGGTAGTGGTTTTTCGCTGGCATCAAGATATCATGCAGATAGCATTGGAGACTGTAGATGGTATCAGGCTTCTCTTGAGAGGCCCACCCATCCTTCTGGAGGCAGATTCCCTCGCTCCAGCTGGGGACTGCTGAATCAAAGCTGGCCTACAGTCTCAGAAGGCTCCATCTACTTCGAGTTCATGCCTGGGCTTCCAGTACTTCTCCCTCATCCCGTGACATCTTGTTAGCCTCCCTCCCCTGGTAGACAGTGAACTCAGTATCTCATGACACATCTAACAAAAGTCTGTTTTAGGTCAAAAACTGCAGTGTCTGAGAGTTCACTGTGCCTGCAGCTGATAACTTCATCTGCCTGAGTACTGACAGAAGCCCTGAGAATTCTGGGTCAGAGAAGAAGAACCCATATATATGGCCCCATATTTTCAGAGATCTGAGATACTCCCTCCTGTGTACTGGAGTTGCTACCCGCCACCTACCTAGGACCCCCTTTTTTAAAAAAAAATGATTTCAATTATATATCTCATTTATGAAGGTCAGAAACAAGAGGAACAAAAGCATCTTTATAAAGCTAAGCTATAATTAACTCTGAATTTTCTAGGTCCTCTTTTGACTGGATAGCTGCCCAGAAGACATACCAAACAGACGACCCTTGGTTTGCCAGAATGAGAACGAAAACTGCAACATGACCAAAATAGTTCGAGTCAAACCCAAGTTTTCCAAAACTTGCCTGTTCATCCTGACCACTGTTCACCCTGGCCACTACTCAGGGACGTCTGAAGGAAGATGGCCCCATACTAGAATAGCCATGTTCAGTAAACATCCCTTCAGAGGTGCAGCTATGGACACAGCTGTGCCCCCAAAACACCACCTGTTAAAGCCAAACTCAGCATGATTGTATTAGGAGCTCGAGCCTTTCAGAGGAAACTGAGTTTTGATAAGATCACAAAACTGGGGTGCTGACCCAATCCCACAGGAATAGGGGTTCCTAAAGTTGTGGTCCCAAGGGGGAGGGGGAGGGATGAGGAATAAAGAAGACAGATAGCTGGGGCTGGGAGCTCCTGCATAAACTGACTTACACCAAGCAAGTTTATTAAGAAATACAGCATCCTGTACGCTATTTTCAGGGGAAAATAGACGAAAGTCAGAGGGAAACTAAATAAAACAGTGTTGGCAAAGAGAACACCGGTATTATACCTCAGACCTAGCTGCCTTGGGACTGATAATCCTTCAGAGGGAAAAATCAGGTTCCTAGGAACCAAAACCTAACTTCTTCAAAGTTAACCTCAGACTGGACCTTGCCGAGTTTGCCCCTGGATAAGGACATGGAACTACCATTCCCTTTGTTTTTTCCTCAGGGACTCAGAGAAAGCTTTGGATGGATCTGGCTTCTAACGGGATGCTGAGATCACATCCGGAAAAGAGAAGAAAGAGCAGAGAGTTCTCTCCCCTAGTTAAGAACAGGGTGAGAAAATCATCATTTAGAAGTCTAGAAGAGAGAATCTAGGATTTCTAAGCTGTAGAACTGTAAGAAACTGATGCCTATTGTTTGTACCTGGTCTATAGCAGCCAAAACCCCAGGACCCAAACTCACAGAGACTGGTACACACCAGGACAGGTGAGGGTCAGTGTCTTAGTTCTTCCAGGTTGCTACAACAAAATTATTTGACCCAGTGAGTTAAAAGCAGAAATGCACTACTTACGGTTTTAGAGGGTAGGATGTCCAAGGCCAAGCTGCCAGCAGATTTGGTATACAAGGTGTTGTGCGATGTTTTACTCTTTTTGCTTTTGTAGGGCCCACCGCCCCGCTCCAAAATAAACCACACACAGAGGTTTATTCTTAGTTATGAATGCCCAGCCTTAACTTGGCTAATTTCTTGCCCTCTTTTCTTAAATTATCCGAACTACTTTTTGCCTTTTCTTCTGTATATTTTCTTTTTACTCTTACTCCATTTCTGCTGGGTGACTGGCCCCTGACATTCTCCTATCCTTGTTCTTTCTCTCTCTCTGCTCCTCTTCCTCATTTTTCCTATTGATACTCTCTGCCTGCCATCCCTCTCTACCCTTCCTTTCTCCTGCCTCTCTATTGGCCATTCAGCTCTTTATTAGACCATCAAATGTTTTAGACAGGCAAAAGAATCACAACATCAGAGAGTTAAACAAATACAGTATAAATAAAAACAACACACCTTAAAATAATATTCCCCAACAACAGGGAGGCTCATATCTTATAGAGGGTACCTTCTATGTGTTCTTCTTGATAGAGGGTATAAAGAGACTCCCTTAGGCCTCTTTTATAAGGCACTGATCTCATTCATGAGGATTCAACCCCTGTGACCTAACTGCCTCCCAAATGCCAAACCTCCCATCCCCATTGCCGAGGGAATTGAATTTCAGCCTGTGAATTTGAGATATAAGCATTCAGACCATAGCAAGCAGAGATCATTTTGAAGCTACGTTTTGGAAGGCCACCCCAACGTTCAATACTGCCATGCCAAATGGCATAGAGAAATCTAATCGCACTGGCTATACAAGAATTGCCCAAGACTACAGAAAGTCAAAGAAGGTTTACTTCAGGGATACAGGTGAGGCAGAGCTACCCGGCTGAGAAGGCATAGAAACCTTTTACAGTAGTTGAAGAGGAAGTTGCTTGGCTTAAGCCTGTGGCCAGCCATATCTGGATTTAAGGCTAGACATTTAATCTTGTTAAGTATACGGCATATGTTGTTTTCCTTGAGTCTATGGGTCATTTGGACTTAGGTTCCAGATATCTGCTTAAGGCACAAATTCCTAGAGGTCAGACTTCCAGGACTCATTCCCAAGAGTGTGAGAATTCAGCTTCATTTGGGGCCTTTCCTTGCTACATTTCCTTTCTGACAGATCAGTGAGGTGAAGTCAGTAATAGTGCTTAAACGTCTGACCTATGGACCTGCTTCAGGGCTGAGTAGGGCTCTGCAGGGCCCCTGATCAGCATTGCTGATCTGTCATGGGATCACAGAAATGCAAGGCATGGAAGACTGCAAACGCATTTGGGGCGGGGGAGTAGCTATTGTCAAAGGTTGAAAGGGAGGCTGTGACATCATGTGGAGAGCAAAGGTATGGGATGCATACAATACTGCTGGTGGTTGTGTGGTTGTGTTGATGTCCAGGACAATACCATGTGAATATTATGACCTGTCACCAGCCAGGTGTCCTGAAATGTCAAGAAATAAGCCGTACTCACCATTGAAGAAAGGGAGAACTGAGACTGTGGAAAGGCGAAGGAAGTTTTATTAGGGGAAAGAGGGAGTAGACATGACCATCTCTTTCTGAACAATGGTTGGAAAAACTGGCAGTGAGAGCAGAGACCCAAGCAGCAGACCCTGCCAGAAGGCAAGCGCCTGTGTGTCACAGGCGTGGAGGGGTTGGGTTTTGTTTTCTGTTTGGAGACCCCTGTGAAGCAGGAGAGAATTAGTGTGTGTCAGCCACCCAGTGATGCCTGGGAGTCATCATGAGGTGCTAGGGGAGAGTTAAGACTGGGACAAAGTTTATGCAGGTCAAGCTTGAGGATACGGGTGACAAACCTGGGTGTGCTGGGATTCTTCCAGCAGAAGTAGAGGACACATCAGATCTGGAGTAGGGTTTTCACTCTCTAGGAGCCTGCACATTGTACTGCATTCAAAAAAGGGTTCTCAAGTTGAAGGGGAGGGGAGAGAAAGGGAGGGAAGCAGAGAAAAATGTATAGCTCAATAAAATCAATTTAAAAATAATAAATAAGTTAATTAATTAATTAAATAAGAGGGTTCTTCTAGTGGGACACAGGCAAGGGTGAGTACATGTTGTCAGGACACCTCCCATGAGGATGATTCCAAATTCATGAGCTATGAATCATGACTGCAACCTTAATGTCCCTTTTGAAGAAAGCATGTATCTTTAATTGATTGACTAATTATAGTTTTTATGGTTCACATTGAGCATTTTTGGGAAAATGGGATTTTGCCTTAAATGGGTGAAACAAATCAGCAAGCAATGCTCTAGAGTTTGAAGCTCTAAAGTGCTTGGGTAAGGGACTGTCTTTGCACCTGGTCTCCCAGATGAACTGGATCCAGATGAGAAGCTGGCCGGGAGCTGATAGAGTTGTCTTTTGGGATATTACTGATTAGCTTTGGTTAAGCTTTCCCTCTGGGTATTCAAGACATGGAGGCGGTTATCACGGTCAGTTAAATCTCGACATTCACGAGGCCCTTCCGCTCATTTATTTCTCTACCCATTGTGCTGGCGACTGCACCTTGCTGACCCTATGGCTTCCCTTGCAAAGAGGGGACTTTTTACCCTTTAGTGACTCTTTGCAGGATGGTCTCTAGTTAGGTTCCAATCTCTGGGGTCTTCTTGGTCACTCTGATCAAAGGTCATGTGACTTACTGCAGTTATAAGATATTTTAGAGAACCTCGTTATTCCCTACATCCTACCCCTGGAGGGCAAGAGCCAAAGTATCGGCTTTCCTTCAACCACTTTATCCGCGCAGCTTTAGGCCTCCAGTTTTGCTGGTATTAAACAGGGAGCTATGAACTTCAGTTTTCACTCAAGTATACCATGTACGCAAAACTGCCATGTGAGTTTCTGCCTAGCTTAGTGAGCCACTGTGTTGTGGTGACTTACAGAAGCAGTATAAATTAGCTGTAAAGGTCATAATAATGCGGCCAGAGTCGGCTGGTGGAACCATAACTTTATAGCTCTGTTTCCTGAAAAGGTCAGAACCAAGAGGCAGTGCCAAGAGCCCTGATCTACTATCTGATGGAAGGAGACCCTAGCACCGCACCCACACACACACACACACACCATGACAGTGGTCAGATGTACGTGGCACACAGTGGCCACCTCCACATAAGAACTAACGTGGAGTCTTTTATTCTTTGTCCCCCATGATAGTGGGAATGCTGCCTTGTGTACCTGTAGAAGATGCAGGTAGCCGTGGTAGCATCTGAGAGGTGCAGGCAATGACAATGCAAGCCACTCAGTACCAGTCTGTCTCCTCAGAACAAATGTTGGGCATATCCATCAATGTGAGTGGCCCTGACATTAGATTAGCAGCTGAGATCTCCTGTCCTATTTAATCTACCAGGGTGTAGCTTTCTACATGGCAGATGAATTGCTATATCATTGACAGCAGCAAAAAAGGAGCAGTTTCATCAAGGAAACATTAGCCAGACCTACAAGAGCATCCTTGAGCCCTGCTCAGAGATTGGGTGGATAGGCCCATTTTGGGTTCTGTGAAATTAATTTTGGAGTAGAAGAGCCTTCCAAAGCCCAGTGGATAGTCTAGGTTTCAGCCAAGCAGAAGCATCTATCAGTGAACCAAGCCCAGCACTGAGGAGATTATGTTGAGAGACTCACACCGTAAACAGCTCTATACTGGGCAGCAGCACGGGAAATGAAGTCTTCTCCAAAGAGATCAATCTCCACTTCTCATGTAATCTCAAGATGCCTCTGGAAACTAGCTAGCAGTACTCTGGGGCATTCCATTTGACAAGAGATAGGCCCAGGGGTGTCACTCATGAATAATTGTAGCATAATTGTATACAAAATATTTAGCAAATTGAGCTCATCCATACATGTCAACAAGGTCAGATTTATTCCAGGGATACAAATTGGATTACTACCAAAAATAAAGCACTGGCAGTCCCCTACTCCCAACATCATATTGAGGAGAAGAGAGACAGTCAGAATCTTAGTCCTGAAGTGACCAAAGCTGCAAAGATGCTGAGATTTAAACAAAGTTCCCCACAGGGAGACCTCAGAGAAGGAGGGCTGTCCACACCACCTGATCCCTGGAAGCATCCAGAAAATCTGGGCGGGGAAAGAAGTTTAGCAAGCCATGATCTGGTTTTACCTGTAAAGTGCTTTTCACTAAACCCTTGGGTGTGCACATGGTAAGAGGCTGTCAGCCTGATCAGACAGACTTAGAAAGCAGAGCTGGGATTTAGAACCACCATGGGGAGAGCTGTCAGCAGAGCAAGCCCTTACAAAGAGGGATGTGGCCACGGGAGGATTTGTTCACTGTCCACCAAAAGAGAGAAATATCTATACACTCCTCTCTTCCCCACCCTCTCTGTGTCTCTCTCTACTTTTCTCTCTGTGTGTATGTGTGTGCATCATCTCTCTGTTTCTCTCCGTGTCTCTGTCTGTCTCTGTCTCTCTCTCTCTCTCTCAACAAAGTTTTTGCTGTTCATTATAAATGTAAAAACATGGGGTTTACAGAGCCTTGTGTCTCTCAGCTGTAGCCAGACCAGTGAGAGAAGTGCCCATCTGTGACTATCTTCACAGCACCCCTGTAAAATCTAGAGGACAAGAAGACCGGCACTGGCAGGGTACTCCTACCTCTTGCTGTGCCATGAACACTAAAGTCATTTGTCTGTGATCTAGGAGCCTTTACTTAGTGCCCAAGAAACTATGGCAGCTGGCTGTGTTTACAGTGTATAAGGTGATGCTTCCTATGCATATACATTGTGAAACGACTGCCATAGTTAAGTTCCCTAGACTGTTCACCACCTAGGGTTAGGCCATTGCTGTGTGAGAGTAAGACTTCTTTCATAGCAGATTTCAAGTGTACAGTATGGTTTCACTAACTATGGGAACCAGGCTGTGCAGAAGATCTCCAGAACTTACTCATCCCAAATCACTAATAGAGGGTTCAATTCATTCACGTTTAATATAGATGCCAATATATATTTGGTTTGAATGCATTGTCCTGTTTAAATCTAAATCTGTTATCTTGCATTTTTGTGTATTAGTAGGCGTTTTTCCCTCTTGGAAGTTATTTAAGGGTGTTTTGTTGTTTTGTTTTTTGGTTTGGGGATTTTTTTTGTTTTTTATTCTGTCTTCCCTCCCACATCTTATTCCACAATGATAGTTTGGTATGTTGCCCTACAGTTTATGAAAATGTGTCTGTGAGTTCTTAGAATTTGCCTATAAGTTGGTACTTTTAGCATCTGCTGTCCAATGGAAGACCTTCAACTTTACATCACATAATATAAACTGCCAAAAATCCATGCTGTTGCTGACATTTATTTTAATTTACATATAATTTAGTCCCCAAGAAACATTGTTAATTATACATAAATCAGTATTCACTTACTTTTACCAACATATCTGTCTTTCTCTTTTCTTTATTGCATTTACATACTCTGCTTCTACCCAGGATCATTTCCTGCCGTGATTAATATGTGTGCTGCAGGTTCAATGGTAATGAGTTGTCTCTTTCAGTCTATCTGAGGTACAGTACTCCATATTGTTAATGGTTTCCTTTCTGTAAGAACCCATGCTATGGGGAATACTTTCAGCCTACCAGTCTGTAGGATTTCATACCCTCACTGCATGGAGAGTCTCCCTTTTGTTGGAGCCTCCCAGAGTGTTTAGAACTTTACCCTCCTATCAGCATGCACTCTCTCTCCAGCCTTCGAGAGTACTGGGCATGGGCAATACATCTGTGCCTAAGTCACTTGTGAGTGATTATAAATCCTGTTACAATTTTGTTGTGACTCTCACATATTACTGCTAGTATACAGAAACACAATTGATTCACGAAGATGGATCTTATTGCCTATGACCTGTACAAAGTAAGTATAGGATTTTATAATTTCCTTCTGATCCTCTACATGAACCATCATATCATCTGAAACAGAGGCTATTACCTCTTCCTTTCTAATCTAACTGTAAATGGTATTCTTAGCATCTCTCACTGGGAAGATGTGTGGTATGAGGTCCTCACAGCAGTTGAGTGGGCATCCTGGGCTTCCCTCATTTAGAAGAAAAGCATTTGTTCTTTTTTATTGTTTTTATTAAGCTTTAGATTTTTCTCCACTCCCCTTCCTTTCATTCTCCTCCTCTAAAGCCCTCTCTCATGGTCCCCATGCTCCCAATTACGCAGGAGATCTTGTCTTTTTCTACTTCCATGTAGATTAGATCCATGTGTGTCCCTCTTAGGGTCCTCTTTGTTGTCTAGGTTCTCTGGGATTGTGAATTGTAGGAGTTTGTTTGGTTTTTTTGTTTTGGTTTGGTTTGGTTTGGTTTGGTTTTGGTTTAGGTTTTAGTTTTTTGGTTTTTTGGGTTTTTTTGGTTTTGGGTTTTGTTTTTTTTTTGTATTTCTGGGTCTGGGTTTCCTCACTCAATATGATATTTTCTAGATCCATCCATTTGCCCACAAATTTCAAGATGTCATTATTTTTTCTGCTGTGTAGTACTCCATTGTGTAAATGTACTACATTTTCCTTATCCATTCTTTGGTTGGGAGGTAGTTAGAGTGTTTTCAGTTTCTGGCTATGACAAACAATGTTGCTATGAACATATTTGAGCACATGTCCTTGTACGATTGAGAATCCTTTGGATATATACCCAAAAGTGGTGTTGCTGGGTCTTGTGGTAGGTTGTTTCCTAATTTTCAGAGAAATTGTCATACTGAAATACAAAGTGGCTATACCAACTTGCCCTCCCACCCACAATGCAGGAGTGTTCCCTTTACCCCACAACCTCTCCAGCATAAGCTGACATCACTGTTTTTGATCTTGGCCATTTTTACAGGTGTAAGAGGAAATCTCAGAGTTGTTTGATTTGCGTTTCTCTGATGGCTAAGGATATTGAGCATTTCCTTAAGTGTCTTTCAGCCATTTTAGATTTCTCTGTTGAGAGTTCTCTGTTTAGGTCTTTACCCCATTTTTTATTGGATTATTTGTTCTTTTGCTGATCAATCTCTTGAGTTCTTTGTATATTTTAGAGATCAACCCTCTGTCCAATGTGGGGTTGGTGAAGATATTTTCCAATTCTGTAGGCTGCCATTTTGTCTTCTTGACCATGTCCTTTGTTTTACAGAAGCTTCTCTGTTTCAAGAGGTCCCATTTATTAATTGTTGTTCTCAGTGTCTCTACTGCTGGGGTTATATTTAGAAAGTGGTCTCCTATGTCAGTGCATTCAAGTGCACTTCCCACTTTCTCTTCTATGAGGTTCAGTGTGACTGGCTTTATATTGAGGTCTTTGATCCATTGGACTTGAGTTTTGTGCATAGTGATAGATATGGATCTATTTTCATTCTTCTACATGTTGATATCCAGTTATGCCAGCACCACTTGTTAATTATGTTTTCTTTTTTCTATTTGATATTTTTTGCTACTTCGTAAAAAAAAAATCAGATGTCCTTAGGTGTGTGGATTAATATCCAGGTTTTTTTTATTATTTTCCATTGGACCTCCTGTCTGTTTTTATGCCAATTCCAGGCTATTTTCAGTACTGTAGCTATGTAGTACAGTTTGAAGTCAGGGATTGTGATGCCTCCAGAAGTTCCTGTATTGTTCAGGATTGTTTTGGCTATCCTGGGCTTTTTGCTTTTCCATATGAAGTTGAGAATTGTTCTTTTGAGGTCTGTGAAGAATTTTGCTGGAATTTTGATGGGCATTTCACTGAATCTGTAGATTGCTTTTGGTAAGATTGCCAATTTTACTATGTTAATTCCACCTACACAAGAGCATGGGGGATCTTTCCACTTCCTGGTGTCTTCTTCAGTTTCTTTCTCCAAAGATTTAAAGTTCTTGTTATATAGGTCTTTCACTTGTTTGGTTAGACTTACTCCAAGATATTTTATGTTATTTATGGCTATTGTGAAGGGTGGTGTTTCTCTGATTTCTTTCCCAGCCCTTTTATCATCAGTGTACAGGAGGGCTACTAATTTTTTTCAAGTTAATCTCATATCCTACTACATTATTGAAGGTGTTTATGAGTTGTAGAAGTTCCTGATAGCATTTTTGAGGTCACTTATGTAAACTATCATATCATCAGCAACTAGTAAGAGTTTGTCCTCTTCTTTTCTGATTTTTATTCCCTTGATCTCCTTTTGTTGTCTTATTGCTCTAGCTAGAACCTCAAGTACTATATTGAATAAATATGGAGAGAGTGAACAGCCTTGTCTTGTTCCTAATCTTAGTGGGATAGCTTTAAGTTTCTCCCCATTTAGTTTGATGTTAGCTGTTGGCTTGCTATATATTGCCTTTATTAGTTTAGGTATGTTCCTTGTATCCCTGCTCTCTCCAAGACCTTTATCATGAATGTATGTTGTATTTTGTCAAAGGCTTTTTCAGCATCTAATGAGATTATCATGTGGGTTTATTTTTCAGTTTGTTTACATAGTGGATTACATTGACAGATTTTCATATGTTGAACCATCCCTACATCTCTGGGATAAAGCCAACTTGATCATGGTCGATGGGTTTTGTTTTTGTTTTTTGATGTGTTCTTGGACTCAGTTTGCCAATATTTTATTTAGTATTTTTGCATCAATGTTCATGAGTGAGACTGGTCTGTAATTCTCTTTCTTAGTAATGTCTTTATGTGGTTTGGGTATCAGGGTAATTGTAGTCTCATAAAAAGTGTTTGTCAATGTTCCTTCTGTTTCTATTGTTCGGAACAACTTGAGGAGGTATTAGTTCTTCTTTGAGAATCTTGTAGAATTCTGTGCTAAAACGACCTGGGTTTTTTGTTTGTTTGTTTGTTGTTGTTGTTTTTTTGGTTGGGAGACTTTTGATGACTGTTTCTATTTCTTTAACAGTTAATTAATTTCTATTTAATTTGCTTATCTTGTCTTGATTTAATTTTGATAAGTGATATTTATCCAGAAAATTTTCCATTTCCTTTAAGTTTTCCAATTTTCTGGAGTACAGGTTTTCAAAATATGACCCAATGAATCTCTTGATTTCCTCTGTGTCTGTTGTTATATCCCCTTTTCCATTTCTGATTTTGTTAATTTGGATATTCTCTCTCTGCCTTTTGGTTAGTTTGGATAAAGGTTTGTCTATATTGTTGATTTTCTTGTAGAACCAACTCTTTGTCTCATTGATTTTTTTTCTATTGTTTTCTTTGTTTCTATTTTTTTTATTTCAGCTCGCAATTTGATTATTTCCTTTCATCTTGTCCTTCTGGGTGAGTTTACTTCTTTTTGTTCCAGAGTTTTCAGGTGTTCCCACTGTTGTGGAATTTTTTCAACTTTTTTATGTAAGCATTTAGTGCTATGAACTTTCCTCTTAACACTGTTTTCATTGTGTACCATAAATTTGGGTATGTTGTGTGGTCATTTTCATTGAATTTTAGGAAGTCTTTAATATGTTTCTTTATTTGTTCCTTGACACATTGATGATTTGGGTGAGCATTGTTTAATTTTCCATGTGTTGGGATTTCTGAAATTAGTGTTGGTGTTGAATTCTAATTTTAAGTCATGGTGATCCAATAGGTTGTATGGGTTTATTCCAAATTTTGTATTTGTTGAGGTTTGCTTTGTTCCCTAGTATGTGGTCAGTTTTTGAGAAGGCTTCATGAAGTGCTGAGAAGAAAGTATATTCTTTTATGCTTGGATGGAATATTCTATAGATGTCTGTTAAGTCCATTTGAGTCATAACATCTGTTAGTTCCCTTATTTCTCTTTTAATTTTCTGTCTGACTGACCTGTCCAGTGGTAAGAGTGAGGTGTTGAAGTCTCCCACTATTAGTGTATGGGGTTAAATGTGTGATTTAAGCTTTCATAGTGTTTCTTTTACAAATGAGGGTGCCCTTGTATTTGGGGCATAGATGTTCAGTATTGAGAATTCCTATTGATGGAGTTTTTCCTGAGACTTATATGAAATGGTCTTCTTTGTCTCTTTTGATTGATTTTAGTTTGCAGTTTATTTTGTTAGATATTAGGATAGCTACACTAGCTTATTTCTTAGGTCCATTTGATTGGAAAATTTTTTTCCCAACCCTTTACTCTGAGGCAATGTCTGTCTTTGAAGTTGAGGTGTGTTTCTTGCATGCAGAAGAAGGATGGATTCTGTTTTCATGTCCAGTTTGTTAGCCTGTGTCATTTAATAGGTGAATGGAATCCATTTGTAGTGAAGGGTATTCATGACCAGTGATTGCTAGCTCATGTTATTTTAGTTTTTGTTGTTGGTGACGTTATTGTGTGTGTGTTTCCCTTCCTTGGGATTAGCTGCTGTGAGATCATCTATTGTCTGTGTTTTGTGGATGTAGCTAACTTCCTTGGGTTGGAGTTTTCCTTCTAGCACTTTGAGTAGGGCTGGGTTTGTGGCTAGGTATTAGTTAAATCTTGTTCTGTCATGCAATATCTTGTTTTTTCCAACTATGTTGATTGAAAGTTTTTCTGGGTGTAGTAGTCTGGACTGGCCTCCATGGTCTCTTAATATCTGCATAATGCTTGACCAGGACTTTCTGGCTCTCATTGTTTCCACTGAGAAGTCAGGTGTAATTCTGATAGGTCTGCCTTTATATGTTACTTGGTCTTTTTCTTTTGCAGCTCAATTCTTTCTTTATTCTGTATGCTTAGTGTTTTGATATTATTAACCAGTCTATTTGGTGTTCTGTAAGCTTTGTGTATCTTTGTATGCATATCTTTCTTTAGGTTGGGAAAGTTTCCTTCTGTGATTTTGTTGAACATATTTTCTGTGCTTTTGAGTTGAACTTCTTCTCCTTCTATCCTTATTATTCTTAGATTTGGCCTTTCCATGATGTCCCATATTTCCTGGATATTTCGTGTTAAATATTTGTTAGATTTAATGTTTTCTTTGACCCATGAGAGTCTATTTCCTCTATTGTGTCTTCAGCACTTGAGATTCTCTCTTCCATCTCCTATATTCTGCTGTTTATGCTTGCATTTGTGGTTCCCGGTCATTTTCTCATAATTTCTGTTACTATATTTCCCTCAGTTTGTGTTTTCTTTATTGTCTCTATTTTGGTTTTCAAGTCTTGAATCATTTCTTTAATCTGTTTGATTGTTTTTTCTTTGTTTTCTTTAAGGGGTTTGTTGATTTTTTCCAAATTTTTGTTTGTCCATTTCTTTGAGGGAATTTTTCATTTCCTCTTAAAGGGCCTCAAACTTCCCCCTAAAGTTAATTTTTAGGTAGTTTTCTTCTGCTTAATCTATATTTGGGTGTTCAAGTCTTGCTGTTGTTGGTGTCATGTTGCTCTTTTTGGTGTTGAGTGTGTTTGTTTTGTTTTGTTGTTTTGTTTTTTGTTTTTCAAGACAGGGTTTCTCTGTAGCTTTTGGAACCTGTCCTGGAACTTGCTCTTATAGACCAGGTTGGCCTCGAACTCACAGAAATCTGCCGCCTCTGCCTCCCAAGTGCTGGAATTAAAGGCGTGCACCACCACTGCCCGGCTTGAGTGTGTTCTTACCTTGTCTACACATCTTTTCCTCTGGTTAGTGTAGTTGGGGCTGTGTCTCTAATGACAAATCTTCCAGGTGCCAGTAGATGCAAGACTCAGATGATTGCTCCTTGTGGTGCTGTCAGGGCCATGGTTCCAGTCTCCCTGGAGGTCACTTGGTATTCCCAGAAGTTGCTCAGTACTCCCAGAGGTTGCTCTGCAATCCCTGGCATCTTTAGGGCCGGCTCCCACAGAGGTTGCTTGCTTAGGGCTGTTCCCACTGAGGTCACGGCCTTGGACCTGCTCCAGCAGAGGTCACTGACTTGGGACTGCTCTGACCAAGGTTACTGGCTCGGGCCTGCTCCCTCGGAAGCTGCTAATTCATGCCTCATCCCATAGAAGTATCTTGCTCAGGCCTATTTCCTCAGCAGTGGCTCCCTTGTACCTGCTCCTGTGGAGGTCATTGGCTCAGGCCTGCTCCTGTGGAGGTCATTGCCTTGGACCTGCTCCTGCTCTGGTGGAGGTCAGTGGCTCAGATCTATTCCCACAGATGTTGCTGGCTTGGTCCTGTTCCCATGGAAGTCCCTGGCTTGGACCTGCTCCCTTGGTGGTTACTCCCTTGTACCTTTTCCTGTGGGGGTCTGCCTCAGGTCTGTTCCCGTAGATGTCCCTGGTTTGGGTCTGCTCCCATGGAGGTCCCTGGCTTGAGCCCAGTCCTGAAGAGGTCTCTGGCTCAGGCCAAGCATTTGTTCTTCCACCATTTGTCATGCCGCATGGACTTATAGGTGTCCCTTGTCAAGTTCAGGAGTCCCTAGTTAATCACAATTAAGAGTACTAACTTTCGTTAAATGTTTTTTCTCCATTTATGTTATGATTATCTGAACTGCTTCTTCTGTAGTTTATTATGATGAAATATGTTAATTAATTAATATTCTAATATTGAACCAACTTTTCACCCTTAGAATCAGCCTCACATTACACGCGGTGTAATTTTTGGTGTCTATATCTGAGAGCTGTTTGTTTACATGTTGAAAATTTTGCTGCATATTCATGAAAGATTTCTGCCTGTATTTCTCAGTACCTTCTTCACCTGGCTTTGGTGTCAAGGAGCATATTGTATAGTATTGGTTGGTTAATTGGTCGGTCAGTCTGTCAGTCAGTCTTTGAAACAAGATCTCAATGGACAATTCAGACTGGCCCCAAGCATGCAGTCCTCCTGCTTCAACCTCAGCACTGACTACAGGCATGTGTCAACCATGCCCAACAAGGATTGGTTTGAGTGTAACTCAGTTCACTCTCTTTGATGCTTGTTCTGGGTGTTACAGTGCACACACTACCTTTTCCGTGCTTACTGGTACTCAGATTTAAATACCTTTAAGAAAGCGTATGCATCTTACCTTCTGTGTTCCCTTATTCTCCACCATTCATCTGGTTGTTTTAAATACGCTAGACACTGAAGCACACTATATAACTTTTGGTCTCTGGAGAAGAAAAGCTTATTTTACCCTACCCCACCCTATTTTTCTCTTTATAATTTGAGAAAATGAAATTTTTCATTGATATTTGGGAATGTGTAGCACACACACACACACACACACACACACACACACACACATCTGTTTCCTGCCTTTCTGAGCTTCTGTTCTAAAGTGAACTTCCTTTCCAGGTCGCCTGAACTGGTGGTCTACTGTGTGCACAAGCTGTAAACGGCTCCTTCCTTTGGCCACGACAGGGGACGGGAACTGCCTCTTACATGCCGCCTCACTGGGTAAGCACCCCAGCACCAACACGGGCCAGCAGGGCTCTGGTTCTCTCTGATGCATGGATAACAAATAGAGCCACTCATGCTCCTGTTATCTGAATGCCTATGGCATCCTGGCCCTTCTAGTCAGGCTGGGTTGATGACAAGACAGAGCACTCTGGGGTAAACACCTGTCTCGCTAAGAGACCTTGAGCAGGAACTTCAAGGACAGCAGGTAGATAGGGTACTCTGGAGCAATCTACTAGGACTTCCTAGAGAATGCTGGGTCTTTACTGAGACTTGAGAACTTGAAGGAATAGAAGACACTGTAGGCAGGAGCCGGCACAGACAAAGCACAAAGGCCGAAATCACGGGGTGTTCAGAGGCAGACCTATGCTGGATGAGGCTCCACCAGAAAGACTTGGGAACAGTGTGTGGCACAGGGTAGTTTGCTGGCTGCCTGTGGACAACAGTCTATGATGAGAGGAGATGTAGGAATACTCAGGCAATCACAGTTAGGTACAGAGTGCATGTATTTGCCACCTTCCCCAGGGAACCACATCAGCAGATGCACAGCTATGCATGGCAATATTAGATAACTCAGTTTCCATGAACTTTCTAGAATCTCTGTCCTCTCATGCACAGGGTTGATACCATAGGGCAGGCAAGTCTAGATTTGTACCAGGACCCTGAACATCAAATCTACAGCTCTTCCTCAGTCCAAGAGGACTGTCTCTGTCAAGGGAATGGGACTCCTGGATAAGAACATAGCTCTTATTAGGCAAGATATCTTCCTAGTTAAATGTGACCTGACCAAGGGCCAGGCCCACACCTTATTTAGACCAAAGTGGGGCCTGCTCAGTACAAGGCAGGCTGAGGACACTGAAAAGTTCTCTGAGCAAAGTGCTCAGAGAGGCCCTGAGACTAGAGATGTCTAGACTAGAGATGAGACTAGAGACTGGTGTGTGTGATGGCAACAATGGGAAAGACAAAGGCAGCCACTCCCTGCTCCCTCCCCACAACAGGAACAGCACATTCTGCCACTCCCATTGGGCCTATGTGGTGATATGCCCCTTTAATATCAGCGCTAGGAAGTGATAGCTATGAGTTCAAACCCAGCCCATTCTACATGGTGAGTTCTAGGATAGCCAGGGTTACCTGCCTCCAAAAACAAAGACTGCCAAGAAACAGACTTGGTCTTCTCTAGGGATGAGCTCCCTAAAGATTATCCAGTTCCAAACTGTCAGCCATATATATATGGCTGACATATTTATATACATATAAACAACACTAAGTGAACTCAGCAGGTGGTATCTATACATATCTATGTGTATTTGTAACAATAAAAAAGATAGGAGACCATGAATCTGAGGAGGAGCTGGAGGGAGGAGACAGGAGAAAATGATGTAAATGCAGTACTCATATGAAATTCTCAAAAATGTTAAAAATCTCAAAATAAAAGATTATTTAATTTTTTAAAATTTAAAAATTAAAAAAAACGTCTAGTCCGCTTCCCAGCAACTTCCTTGATTAAGTCTCACTTCTCAAAAGTTCCACAGCTTCTCAAAACTGCCATCTGGAAACCAAACATCCAATCACCTGAACTTGGGGGAAAAACTCACATACAAATCCTGGTGGGAAACCCCATTTTGCCTGTTAAATCACTTGCAAGCTTCTATAATCATTAAATATACTGAGACATGTGTTTTCCAATATGGCAGATGATAGTGCCATGGGTTATGGAATACTTGAAATGTAGCTGCCACCAATAGAATCACTATGTAATTCTAAAATGCACCTAGACTTTGAAGGCATCATAAACAACATAAAATGTCATATTCTTAATGATTATATACTTAAAATGATATTTTGATATGTTGAACTAAATGAAATTTGTTATTAAAACTCAAAACAAAACATTGACAATGTAATTACTTTATTATAATGAGCTTACAATTAAAAATTTTAGATTGGCTAGGTTAAGGTAGCCACTCAAATATTATACATCTCAAACTTTGTATCTCAGTAAACTTCTCTGTAAGATTCGACACTTTCATTATCAATTACATATTTATGGAGTTACTTGCCGCCACAAAAAGGAAAAAAACTATGGGGAAGTTGAAAACAGAAAGAAGGAAGGAGGGACAGAGACAGCTGACCTGAGCTTGTGGGAGCTCACAGATTCAGGACTGACAGCTAGGAAGCCAGTATGGGACCGACCGAGGCCCTCTGCATCTGGGTGACAGTTGTGTAGCTTGGTCTTCTGTAGGGTCCCTAGCAGTGGGAAGAGGACCTGGCCCTAATGCATGGGCTGGCTCTTTGGAACCTATTCCCTATGGTGGGATGCCTTGTTCAGCCTTGATGCAGCAAGGAAGAGCTTGGTCCTGCCTCAACTTGATATGCCATGCTTTGTTGATTCTCAGGGGAGACCTTTCCCCATCCGAATGGAGACAGAGGAGGAGTAGATGGAGTGGGTGGGATAGAAGGGAGATGGGGGGAGGGAATGGGAGTAGAGGAGGGAGGGGAAACTGAGGTTGGTTTGTAAAATAAATGTAAAATAATGAATAAATAAAAAAGAAGGAAGGAGGAAAGAAAGAATTCACTCTGTGGCTGGCATTACTCATAGGAAAATTAACATCACTGCATCCAACCCCACCCAGCCCCACCTGTACCCCACCCTCACCCCACCCTGAGGGCCACTATCAGTATTGGCACATAGTATCTCCCGGTATTAAAGTCCTACGATGTTCACTTCCAAATCCAACATTTCCACGTACTTTTTTCAACGTGTCTTTTTATTTTTAATTGACAAATAATAGTTGTACATCTTTTTGGAGGGTAGCCCCTTTCTGGCCTCTGAGACAACTGCACATGCATGCATGTGTTCTGTATGCTTGCCTGCATGCCTGCATGTACACAAAAATAAATCATTTTTAAAAAATAAATGACAGTTGTGCCGGAGGCAGGTAGGCAAATATGTTTGAAACAAGGCAACCCTGTGTGAGAAAGACCTTCAAAGAGCTACGGAAGCAGAGCCTGTCCAGGGAATGCCAAAAAGTGGGGGGAAATGTGTCTAAAGATGAGAAAGGAACAGTGGCAGTCATTTGTGCAGTAGAGAAAGACGCAGACCTTAGATGGTGCTATGCCCATGGTAGTCTTTGGTTACTGCCTATCTAGAGCTCACAGACCACAGTCAACACAAACCTGAGATGGTGCTATGCCCATGGTAGTCTTTGGTTACTGCCTATCTAGAGCTCACAGACCACAGTCAACACAAACCTGAGATGGTGCTATGCCCATGGTAGTCTTTGGTTACTGCCTATCTAGAGCTCACAGACCACAGTCAACACAAACCTGAGATGGTGCTATGCCCATGGTAGTCTTTGGTTACTGCCTATCTAGAGCTCACAGACCACAGTCAACACAAACCTGAGATGGTGCTATGCCCATGGTAGTCTTTGGTTACTGCCTATCTAGAGCTCACAGACCACAGTCAACACAAACCTGAGATGGTGCTATGCCCATGGTAGTCTTTGGTTACTGCCTATCTAGAGCTCACAGACCACAGTCAACACAAACCTGAGATGGTGCTATGCCCATGGTAGTCTTTGGTTACTGCCTATCTAGAGCTCACAGACCACAGTCAACACAAACCTGAGATGGTGCTATGCCCATGGTAGTCTTTGGTTACTGCCTATCTAGAGCTCACAGACCACAGTCAACACAAACCTGAGATGGTGCTATGCCCATGGTAGTCTTTGGTTACTGCCTATCTAGAGCTCACAGACCACAGTCAACACAAACCTGAGATGGTGCTATGCCCATGGTAGTCTTTGGTTACTGCCTATCTAGAGCTCACAGACCACAGTCAACACAAACCTGAGATGGTGCTATGCCCATGGTAGTCTTTGGTTACTGCCTATCTAGAGCTCACAGACCACAGTCAACACAAACCTGAGATGGTGCTATGCCCATGGTAGTCTTTGGTTACTGCCTATCTAGAGCTCACAGACCACAGTCAACACAAACCTGAGATGGTGCTATGCCCATGGTAGTCTTTGGTTACTGCCTATCTAGAGCTCACAGACCACAGTCAACACAAACCTGAGATGGTGCTATGCCCATGGTAGTCTTTGGTTACTGCCTATCTAGAGCTCACAGACCACAGTCAACACAAACCTGAGATGGTGCTATGCCCATGGTAGTCTTTGGTTACTGCCTATCTAGAGCTCACAGACCACAGTCAACACAAACCTGAGATGGTGCTATGCCCATGGTAGTCTTTGGTTACTGCCTATCTAGAGCTCACAGACCACAGTCAACACAAACCTGAGATGGTGCTATGCCCATGGTAGTCTTTGGTTACTGCCTATCTAGAGCTCACAGACCACAGTCAACACAAACCTGAGATGGTGCTATGCCCATGGTAGTCTTTGGTTACTGCCTATCTAGAGCTCACAGACCACAGTCAACACAAACCTGAGATGGTGCTATGCCCATGGTAGTCTTTGGTTACTGCCTATCTAGAGCTCACAGACCACAGTCAACACAAACCTGAGATGGTGCTATGCCCATGGTAGTCTTTGGTTACTGCCTATCTAGAGCTCACAGACCACAGTCAACACAAACCTGAGATGGTGCTATGCCCATGGTAGTCTTTGGTTACTGCCTATCTAGAGCTCACAGACCACAGTCAACACAAACCTGAGATGGTGCTATGCCCATGGTAGTCTTTGGTTACTGCCTATCTAGAGCTCACAGACCACAGTCAACACAAACCTGAGATGGTGCTATGCCCATGGTAGTCTTTGGTTACTGCCTATCTAGAGCTCACAGACCACAGTCAACTGCATCATACTCTAGAAGCCCCCAGTTCATCTTCAGGCTGGCCTGTTTCCTCTCTGCCTCATGCCCTCCATCGTGGGCCTCACCACCTTTACAAACACTTGCCTTGTCTCAAATGCACCGATGCCTGGGAAGAGCCTTCTGCCTGGCATGGCAACTCAGCTCCCTCCTTCACCCATCGGAACCTTTTCTGGCTACCTCCATCCACTCACACCACCATGAAGGCACATGTCGCACTGCTCTTGCCTGCTTTGTCTCCCCTTGTGTTGTGGACATGGTACATTATGTGCTATTTAATAGCTACCTCACTTCTTACTTCTCTACAGTAGATGCTCACAGATTGTAGGAACGTTTTTCTGCCGTGAATATTCCCAGCACTTGGGATGGATGGATGCATGCATGGATGCATGGATGATGGATGGATGCATGCATGGATACATGGATGGATGAAGGTGTGATTGGGCTGGGTGGTAAAGAGGTGAGTGGGTGGATAGAGAATGAAGAGATGGATGGATAAATAGGTGAATGAGTGAGTGGGTAGGTAGGTGGATGGATGGTAGGTAGATATCTGGGTAGATGGTATAAGGGTGGGTGGGTGCATGGATGGATGCATGGTAGAAAGGTGTAAGAGTGTTTTGATAGCTTGATGAATTCTCCTTTTCCCCCCTGCAGCCATGGCTGTAGCTTATCTCAATGCTCTTCTCATTGGTTAGGTCCCAGCCACCCACAGTATGTACTCAGTGATAGATGATTTTTCATTTTGATCCCTCGGCACCTAGCTCAATGGAGTCTTTCTCCTGGGAAACAAGGTCCATGTAATGCCCAGACATGTGCAGTGGTACCAAATGACACTGCTTCTCAGAGAGCTCAGATGCCCTATCCTAGAACTTCACCTATCATCTCTAGTGGGCCTTAGGGAAGCCAGAATCCTATTGGCCATGCAGATATGGGGCCCTCTATGAGGATATGTCACCAACTTGTCCCCATCTCTCTCACCCAACACAAGACCTATGGTGAGCACTTGGCCTCCCCAGGAAAACCTGCAGGAGATGGTAGGTGGCCTTAGGTCCCAGAGAGGCAGCCTTCACCCTTTACCTGCTGTTGTTGTATTAGAACAGGAAATACCATTTCATTCCCATATCTGAGCTGATGGGAAGCACAGTTACAGCATGGGGGTGGGGGAGGGCTGCAAGTCTGTGAAGAGACACAGCTGCCTGGCATGGTAGTTCCTTCCTGTGCGCCCATGTGGGAGGCCAGCCCGCTGGGCTGTGACCCTTTGACTTTCCTTAGGCTCCTCTCTTCCTCACCTCCCTTCCTTCTCTGTCCCTCATGGCCTTCTGGCTGCAGGAATGTGGGGCTTTCACGACCGGGACCTGGTTCTGCGGAAAGCTCTCTATACCATGATGAGGACCGGTGCTGAGCGAGAAGCCCTGAAGCGGAGGTGGAGGTGGCAGCAGACACAGCAGAACAAGGAGGTTTGTGCCCACCCCTGCCGGAGACAGGATCCACATCAGGAGCAGCCTCTGCCTGTGCTGCTGTATAGTCCAGGGGAGCCTTGTTGCAACAGTGCAGCCCAGGGGGACCACGGCACATTCCTACTTACACCCGCCATGCTGGTGTGCTTAGGAAAGAGCCTCCCTTCACTTTAACAGTGCCCCAGCACCGATCATGAATTATATAGTCATGCACTGATCTGAGAAGCCCTTGGCCCCTCGATCCAGAGGAAATCTCAGCAGCCCCTGGCCATGGTGACATTACCACTTTTCTCCACAAGAAAAATCTGCCTATATTGGGGGTAAAATGGGTTGGTGGCCCTTTGAACTGTGCCTTGGTCAGCCCCAACCAGGCTCACTCATTGTAACATGCACCCAGGAGTGGCCTTGATGATTAGAAACCCCCCCCAGCTTTGAAATCAAGGGCTGGATTATCTTAAAATACATAAGCGTAACCAGCAGCAGGGGACACTAACAGATGTGTCCAGCTGGGTCCTAGTGGGGCTCAGGTTCAGCTGGGTGGATCGGTACTGCTGCCTGGGTGGGAGGAGGGGGAGAAGGCAGGCAACAGCGACTGCCTCCTGAACCAGCTTCCCTTCGCGCCAGTCAGGGCTGGTGTACACTGAGGAGGAATGGGAGCGAGAGTGGACAGAGCTGCTAAAACTGGCCTCCAGCGAGCCTCGCACACACTTCAGCAAGAATGGCAGCGGCACGGGTGGTGGGTGAGTGCTGCCCTGGTCTCCATGGGTCTTCCGGAGCTCCTGGCCACTCGGGGCCTCAGAGAGCTTGGGGCGGAGGGTGAATGACCCTGCATGCCAGCCAGATAGCAGAAGACAGAAAGTGTATGTTATAAATGAGGCGACATGGGAGGGGAGGGGAGGCTGGACACATGCACCCAAGCTCTCTACACGTGAGTTCATGAGAGCTGCTCAGCCCTGTCTCCCTCAGGCTCCTCATACAACGCAAACAGTAGTAACTAGGGGACTCAGGGAATAGTCAGACCTGGAGGTGGTCTGTGACAGTAGTCATTGCCACGGCTGCCATTGCATACACGGGGCTGTGGAAACACCAGCTGCTTCTTGTAGAGTTTTTCTGTAACCGACTTAGTGTGTGGTTTCAAATCACACTGGAAGCAAGAAGTCATCAAACCACCCAGTGCTTCCCCAATGGACTCCATGACCACTATGTGTGTTCTTAGTGCAAAGGCCTGGCACACTGTGTGCACTCAAGGAAAGCTTGCTCCTACGGGCCAGCTCCAGCATTCCACTGTGGAATGAAAAGCAGTCTGGACCAACCAGGCACATCTGGCCGTGAAATTTCAGTAGATGCATTCTTTGATTTTTGCTCTTTTGTCCTGAAGGACAAGGTACCAGCCCAGAAAAGTTCTCTGCCAGAGCACGAAGAATAAATTCTGACACCAAGAACAGAGGTCTCCGTGTCTCCTGGCCAGTCTCAGGTGTGCAGGCCAGGAGAGCCTCCGGGCTCTCGACACCACCCCAGTGGGCCTGGAGTCCGCTCAAGCTAGGATGCATTCCAACATAGCCAGCATTGCCGTTCCGCGTCAGCCCTGATAGTCCAGCCTGTGGCCAGGCAGACGTATGTCTGCACAGTTGAAAACTGGTTCCTGAAAACCTAGCTGTTATCTGCTCCATGCCCTCCGAGTCCCAGGTGTTCCTTCCGGTCCAGTGTTTCTTTCACTGTTGAACTTCCCCCACTTGCCAAGGAGAAAACCAAATCTCTTCTGGGGAAGCACAGGTGGGAGAAAGGAGAATAACAGCGATCAGCATTGTTGTTCCATTGCTATCACAAGTGACCTGACGCTCGGCACTTCTGAAGGGAAAAAAGGCGCATTATATTGTTTGGGGAGTAAGAAAAAAAGTGCAGACAGTTTTTTAGTGCTTCTTATCTCAGTAGTTTGAATCTTCAGGTGTGGAGGCTACAGATACAGAGATCTATATGTTTTCATGGGGAAGGTGTAAATATATGTGCATTTTCGTGTGTACAGGCACATGGATGCACGGAGAAGCCCAAAATTAGTGTCTGGTGTCTCCCTCAGTCGCCCACTTCTTTGTTTATTGAGATACTTTCTCTCGCTGCACCTGGAGCTTACAAACTCGGCTAGCCTTAGCTGGCCCTGGGGATCGCACATCTGTGTCACAAGTGCTAGGATTACAGCAACCACCATGCCTGCCTGCTTTCATGCCTGGATTCTGAGGATCCTAACTCTAGCCCTCACAAGCGCAATCACCACACCCATCTGCTCATCCAGAACTATTTGGTTAAAGCAAAACACATTTTAGACATCATTCTTCTTCCACTCTCAAAAAAAAAAAACCTTCTATCTTTGAGCCATTCAGTGGACAAAGCAGGGTAGGGTGTCTTCAGTGGGTAGGGAAGGGAATGGGAGAGCACAAAGGACTGTAGCAAGTGCCAAGGACAGACAGGGTGCAAACTGAGGGTCTGAAGGTTGGCGCTATTGGGGATGGCAGCCAAGCTCACAGGCTTCAAATGAGTGAGAACGGTGGACTCATTCCAGGCAGCTTCCCACTGTACAGGAGGAAGCTATAAGAAGGATTAGACTGGAAGGGAGAGTCCTAGTGAACTTAGCGTGTCCCGTGGCCGCTGTGGCAGATGACTCACAGGCACATAGAGAGGACGGCAATGTGTGAATATGGTCCATCTTCTTGTGCCAGGGAACAAGGAAGTAACCCAAAAGAATGGCAAGGAGCTATCAGAAAAAAACATAGACCAAGCTGAAATAAGTGAAGAAGACCGAATTAAAGCTTATTTCAGCATCATAATATCACAAATGGATTATAAATCACTTAATAAAAGTATCAAACCAGAACTCCACAGTGCTATCAACAAGCTTGTGAAATAACAAGAGATGTGCAAGCGTCCCGAGTTCCCCTGTGGATTGTGTGTCAGTTACAGAGGTGACCTGAACAGCTCTGTGAGGGTGTGGCTGGAAGAAGAGCCAGTGACCTAGGCCCCACCAGTGGGAGGTCCACCTCCATATCCCACCACCTGAGTGGACACGCAAGGATGACTTGGCAAACCCTAGTCTAACATCATAGAGACTCAGGCTGAGAAAGTTCCAGAAGCCACCTGCCCTGTACTCCTCAGCATCTCAGAAGCACCATGGTTGTGGAAATACCAAGCAGCATTGCAGGCTAAAGAAGACTGAAGAGACCTAAGAGAAAGCAACTCACAACCCTGAGCCGGGTCTTACATCTTAAAGGTGTTGCCGGGACCACTGTGAGCAGGCCTGGTGGCTGGATGGTAGCTCTTCATTTTGGTGGCTGTGCCCTGATGTGTCAAAGGTGGCCGTGTAAACAAGAAGCGCTCTGACCCCTCCCAGAATAAAGACGTGGACGGCTAGAGAATAACTTACAGATGGTTCTGTGTGACGTTTTATGACTTCTGACCGCTGCCACATCTTCAAGTATCAAGTAAAGCTTGTTGGCCACAAAAGAAAAAGGCAAGAGAAAGGAAAGAAGGAAGGAGGGAGGGAGGGAAGGATGCGAGAGAAAGAGAAATCAAGAAATAAAGAAAAAGAAAGAAAGGAAGGAAGGGAAAGAAAGAAAGAAGGAAGGAAGGAAGGAAGGAAGGAAGAGAGAGAGAACAAGAAAGAATGAATCATAATGTAACATAGGATCTCCCCAAAGGCCTGGTGCATCTCTTAGGATTTACAGTCTTTGTTCTAGGAGTGATGGAGAGCACTCTGCACATGGAGCTCATTCCCAGCCATCCCTGCTCCCTTGCTGTCTTTGGGAAACTGATTCCAGGAGCCCTGGGATACTGAAAACCATAGAGTCTGTCGCCTCCTGCTATACACTGTCATCACATCTAGGAGAGTTACACAAGGTCCCACCATCTAAGAGCTCTGGCTCTCTCCCCTTGGAGGGAGGCCCTGTTATTGAGGGACATCTAGGTCACATCTTCTGCCCCAGTGTCTCACAGTCTAGATGACAGCGATTCTTGGGACCTACTCTACCCATGAAGCAAGGCAGAAGCTTGGACCCAGGCTGTGGAGGCTTAGTGTGCAGCTGTGCATTCAGCCTCCTCCTCCCCTCAGGGTAAGATTCAGGCAGCTTCTTCATGACCTCTTCCCAGGAACTGTTCCTGGAAGGTTCCTCGGATCCTAGTAAATAGGGGCCAGTGTTTGGGGGTGCTCAGTCCCTACTCAGAGTCCCTGCCTTTTCTGTTCCCCACTCCAGTCTAGTTTCATGACAAGATCACTTTGTTTTATTTCCTAGTGTGGACAACTCTGAGGATCCTGTATATGAAAGCCTGGAAGAGTTCCATGTCTTTGTCCTAGCCCACATACTGCGGAGACCCATTGTGGTGGTGGCAGACACCATGCTAAGAGACTCTGGTGGTGAAGGTAGGATCCTCAAGGAGCTGAATTTAGCGGTGGTCCAGAAAAGGTGACATCTACCTGTACATAGGCAGAGTCATCATGTCGCTTTAAGACATACACAAAGATAGCATTTCATGCATTTCTTCTTCCTCCAGCACAGCACTGATCACCTGCCCTGCATGACACCAGCAGGAGACTATGAGAAATCTGGCCAAGCACCACAGACTGCACAGATCCCTATGAAAGCCCCAGGCCCTGCTCCAGGCCCTCTGCAGGATAGCGTATTAGAGAGGAAAGGAAGGAGGGCAGGGTGTGGAGGCTCTGAAGGGTGGTGAAGAGTCAGGGACTACAGGGGTAGCCAAGCTGCTGCTGTCTGGCCACTGAGAGCCTCGCCCATGCATGACCTCTTAGATGACCCCTCCCTCAGCACTTGATACAGTCTCCCCCCAGATAGATAAGTGCGCTGAAACCCCAAGTAAGGCTGGACAATATCCCCATCCAGGTTGAGCCAGAGACAGGGCGTAGACCCTCACATGTCATCCCTAAGCCTGAAGCTCCTGCCAGCCCAAGGAGCTGTAGTAAGGATGACTGAAACTCCACAGAGCTGGCCATGCAAGACCCAGGAGAGCTGTCACCAGGCCCCTGCCCCCCTCAGCAGACCCCACTCCCAGCACTTTCCCCAGTGTGGTTCATTTCCCGTTCTCCCTGGTGGCACCAGTGCAATCCAGTTCACTCTTGCTGCCATGTTTCCTTGTTTGTCACTTGTAAAGACAGCATTGTCCACATCTCTTCACTGCGGCAGGCCAGTGAAGAGACCCTGTGACATTTCACTCAGCTTCACTTACATGTAAATCCATCCCATAATAGAAGTCATGCATGTCCTGGAGCCCTGATGGCCAGGCACCAGTCTTCATGCCAGAGAAAGACCAACATGGCCATGGCTGCTCTGAGGGCAAGGGCTAGCAGAACGTGCATCCGTGCATCCTGCCCAGCTCCCTTTGCCTGCTGCCAAGCACCAGAGCCAGCAGCCCTCTGGTCCACGTCCCTTCTCCTTATTACAGCCCTCAAACAGGATGTTTATGTGGACAGAATCATCCTGCCCAGTACAGACTGAGTGAAGGTGGAGCGGGGGGATGACTGAGAGATCCTCAGAGACCACTCTAAAGGCCTCTGTGCTCCACACTAAGGAGGGTGCAATTCCCACCCAGAGGCCAAAGGCAATGTTCTTCATGATCAAACCCTAGCTGCTAGGCTCAGGGGTTGGCCCAGTGGGTAGACTGCTTGCCTGGCATGCATGAAGCCCTGGTTCCATTTCAGCAGTGCATAAAATGGGCATGGTGGTACATGCCTGTAATTCCAGCACTCAGGGAGTCAAGGGAATTGGAAGTTCAAGGTCATCCTCAGCTATGAATGTAGTAAGTCAGGTCTATATGAGACCCTGTTTTAGTGGGGGAAAAAAAGAAAAGAATCAGCTACTGCTTGGGGCTGGTGTTCAAAGAAGTGGTTTTCAGGCTTCTCTTCCCTTGTTCTCCATGAGAACATGAACAGGATGGTATCTCACCACACAAAGATAGCGTCTCCGCTTCTCATGTTCCACCTGATCAGTACCAGAGCACTCTGGCTGCTCCCTTCTGTTCCGTAGAAGTTGTTTTTAATATACACCAGGCACACACAGGAAATGTAGATCCTGCCTGCGTGTGAACATTTCAGTGACACCAGAAGAGAAAGGACAGCATAGACTTCTAGACAAGCTAGCGGGTGATACGTCTGACCATCTTGGGCAATGGTCTTAGCCCTGACCCTGGTGCTCTTCTGTCTATGGTGTGGCCCTCAGTAGCAGGCTACCCAGGCAGATCACCATGGAAACCTTCAGTCCTGGCCCTGAACACTAATTCTGTTCCCCTATTCCCTCTCCCTGCATCAACCCACTCCTCCCTTTCCCACTCTTGCCCTCCAACTCTCCCCGTGTCTGTGTCCACAGCATTTGCACCCATCCCATTTGGAGGGATCTACCTGCCCTTGGAGGTGCCTCCCAACAGGTGCCACTGTTCGCCCCTGGTTCTGGCCTATGACCAAGCGCACTTCTCGGCCCTTGTGTCCATGGAACAGAGAGACCAACAGAGAGAACAAGGTTTGTCCAGCTCCTGAGACATAAAGGGGTAAGGTGGGGTGGAGGAGGGTATGTGTGGACAACCGCCTAGAGCACATGCACACACAAGGAGCAGCCATGGTTTCTGCATGTGTGTTGACTGACAGTAGTGGCATTAGAGGTAATGGCCACCTAAACCACTTCAGAAATTAGTGATGATGCTACTGCCTGTACTTAGCTGTTGGTTTCTATCACAGGCATATGTAAATTTTCTATATTTTAATTAATTTAAACTGACACATGTATGTATGTCAGTGTACATACTGTGAAGTACACTAGTCAGGGAAAACATATCTATGTCCTCTGCCATTACTTCTGATGTTGAAAATGTTCAAAATCCTCACTTCTTCTAGCCTTTGAAATACACGTTGTCTGTGCCCTTAGAGGGGTTTTTAACTGTAAAACTAATTATTGCTGATGTTCTGTGTGGATTTATAGATGGATGTTGGAAAACAAAATCCCTTCAGGGCAAGTGTTGGCGAGCTGTGGCCCACCACTTAGCTTGCAGATAGTTTTAGTGGCACACAGCCAGACTCACTGCCTGACATTTTTCCTGTGGCTGCTATGCAATGGGGCTGCAGCGTGTGTGTGTGGCCTGCTGGCCTCCGACATTAATTTGTTGGCACTGTTCATGAAAGGCTTGCCCACTCCTGCTGTGCACTCGTAAGCTTTTGACCCAAAAAGTCAACACTTTATCTGTGGATCATGATAGCCAGGTTTCCTGCAAGAAGCCATCTCAGTGCTGATGGGCTGATGGGACCAGCGCCACCTGCTGCCCGGTGCACAGTTGCAGCGGGCAGTAAGACAGGTGGGCCTGATTCACTGATGGCAAAGAGGACTTTGTTGCGCTCTGAGTTAGCTGTGATGGATATGTGAGTGTCTGGGTTTTAGTATTGCCACTGTTATTTGCAGTACAGAATGAGATTTTCCTCAGGAGACTGAAGGCCAGGGAAATAGCATGTGTTCTAGGGTTTGAGCCCTTGAATGTGGTTCTAGGAAACCCCAAGTGGTTGGTTCAGGGCTCCCACAAGCCAGAAGTTGGGGGTAACCATCCTGACTCTTCACACTGAGTGTATCAGTGCCTCCCCATCCTGCCCGCTCCTGTGGACAGCTGGCAAGGTAGGACACAGACAGAGCCCTACCTCCTCCAGCCTCTATAAAGCACCCCTTCCACATGTGTTCCTGGCCTGATAGCCAGTCAGAGAGTCCACAGGTCTGTGGGATGGACTCTGAATGATGCAGGGTGTAGAAAGATCCCCAGCCCCCTTCCCAAAAGCCAAATCATAGTGCAGCTCACATGCTGATGTAACTAGGAGTGGGTCCAGGCAGCCCAGGTAACAGAATACTGTTCCTCACTCCTCCTCATAACTCACCCACTACCCCTGACCACCAGAAGAGGCACTCCAGCATCAGAGCCTGGGGTGAGCATGCTTTTCCCTCATCTCTCTGCTTCCAGCGGTGCCTGCCTCCTTCCCCAGGGTTTTGTTTGGCTTCTGTTTTGGCATGGTCTGAAATGAGGCCTTCCTGTGTTGTCCAGAATGACCTCCAAAGTCCTGGACTCAAGGGGTCTTCCTGCATCAGCTTTCCAAGTTACCGAAACCATATGCACATGAAGGCCACCACCTTTAATACTGTAGCACTTGCTACACGCTGTGACTTGGGCCAGGGCTGGGACTCTTGACAAGAGTCCCACAAGCCCCTGAGGTCAACATCAAGTTCCCAGTCTCAGGTCCCCCAGGAGGTCTTCCAGAAGTCTCTGTGGTAACTGTAAAGCTCTCCCTAGAGAAACAATAGCTGTGGAAGGTACTATCACATCCCTCTAGGGAATATGGCAGCGTACAGGTTTCACCCTGGGGGACAAGCTTTTCTCAAAGTCTGGGTTCTGACCCCAGAGCACAGTAAGATTAACTCTTGGCTTCTGTGGGTGTTGGGTCCCTCCATAGTCTCTGTGGGTCCTGTCTCCATGGCCACTATGTGCCTAGAATTGCGCATTCCCACTACCAGTCCTTACAAGCTGGGCTAGAGCCCTAGAGGATACAGGCTCTCTAGAGGATATACCTCTATATACCAACAGTGGCTCTGCCATCACCCAAGGGAGACACTGAAGAGATGCCGTGGGTAGCTGACATCCTGGATGGCCCAAAGCCTGACTACGTTGTCCCTGTGTGTGGCCTTCCCCACCATAGGCACTCACCAGTGCTTTGGGTGGGGCCTCGGCAGCTTCAGACACAGAAGCCAAACTAGGACTGATATCACTGTCCTTCTCCATGACTTCACGCATAGATTCACTGTGCTGTGGACCTTAGCAACAGGCATGCGATTCAGTGTCTTTCCTTACTAAGTTGAACATCTTCCCCTTTCTGCTTCAAGGAAGTACTTCCTGGCTTCTCCTTGTGGGTCTCAATTCCATCATTGCCGACTTGTGCTTTGGGGCCCGTGGATAAGGGGTGGTATGCAAAAGTACATAGATCCCTGAGCATCAGCCTGACAGCCCAGGCAGCTGCGGACAGCAGACAGCTAAAGATAGCATCTACTGTGAGGGCTCGGCGCACAAAGGGGCGCTGCCCCTGCATGGGAGCTGTGACCTTCTTCACACGGCTCAGAACAGTGCTCAGCTTCATCTTGTGAACCGTTGATTTCTATATACTATTTTAAATCATGGTCAGCTATAGTGAAACTACAGAAGCTTCAGATGAAGGAGTTCCTGCCTCACTGTTCCATGCCCTGTGCCACCCACACCCTGACCTGGGCGGCAGCTGCTGGGTTGTGAAGTGCAGAGGACGACTGTGAACCGAGTCCTGTGTCCCTGTGAACCGAGTCCTGTGTCCCTGTGAACCGAGTGTCAGAATGAGACTGTATTTGTCACTAACATCTTTAAAGAGATTAAAACTCGAGTGGCCCCTACCCAGCACCTCTCTACGGAGAGGAAATTGTTGGTGTCATGATGCACACCTTAATCCCCAGCACATGGGAACTTAGCAGGAAGTTAGAAAAGCCTGGTTTTCATAGAGAAACTCTCTCAGAAAGAGAGAGAGAGGAGAGAGAGACAGAGAGAGAGAGAGAGAGAGAGAGAGAGAGAGAGAGATTTAGGTTTCACAAAACCATGTGAGAATGCAGAGGTAGGGGCATTCCCAAGCCAAGGGAGGAGGTCAGAAGAATGTGCCCCTGATGAAGACTAGATCCCAGAGTGTAGTTTACACCTCTGCTGTTTGAGCCCCCAGGCTGTGGTGGTGTTGAAATGGCCATGGACTTTAATAAGACCAGTTCTTCAAGCAAATAACAGTGGATGAGTTTAGCCAAAAATTCACAAAACTATAAAGCCAAGTCACTCATTACCTCCTCATCTTCTTTCTCTAAAGACCTTGACCTACAGTGATCCTGGTGCCTCTGGAGGAACCTTCCTCACAGAGGGTGGATCCAGGCTCCAAGCCTCCCCTCCCCTGGTAGCACCAAGCCACAGCACTGTAAGGACCATGAGTGGCTTCTCCAAGAGCTTCCAAGGAAGCCAGAAGGCACTGTGGTGGTTTGAATGGGAATCCCCCCCTCCCCCCGCGTGTGCCAATAGACTTGTGTGCTTGAACACTTGGTCCTCAGTTGGTGGAACTGTTTGAGAGGGTTTAAGAGATGTGGACCTGTGTGAGATGTCGGGGTCCAGCCTGAACCAGTTTGTACCTTCCAGGGTAGGGGCATGTGGGTTAGAAACGTTAGGCAGAATAGGCAGAGGAGAAACAGAGGATAGTACTGGAAGGGCAACTCCCAGTATTCAGTAAGTACTGAATACTGCGTCTGCCTGCATTTACTTTCCAGATGCTTATATACCCCAATCCAAAAAGGGAGTAGAAGGCGAAAGACTGCTTTAACACGATACAAAGAGCAATCAGAACAATTATTAGATTCAGTACTTGAGACATCAAGCCATTATTTCCAATGCTAAGCATTCTGATGTTTTGGACAGGATATGTAACATATACACCCTAGCCCAAGTATCCTGTAGGCAGACACTCCCTGGGTCAAACCTCCTGTTTTAAAATGAAGGAGCAGGAATAAGCTTAAATTCTCGACCTTTGGTCAAGGTGAAGCAGATCCACCTCTATGGGCCCGTCTTAATGTCCAAAACCCCAAGTAACCACACTCTAGGTCAGGCTATCTTGTTTGTAGCCACACCTGTTATGAGCAACTTCTTCGAAAGAGTAAAAATAAGGTCAGACTCTCTGACCTTTAGTCAAGGTGGAACAGGCTCACATCTGTGGGCCCACACAGTGAGATTTCCAGTACTCTTGATCTGTCTCATGGCTGTGGATCACGATGTGAGCTTCCCCTTTGAATTATAGACTCTAACACTCTGAAATAGTAAGCCAAATTACTCACTTTCTTGTCTAAGTTGTATTGGCCATGGGGTTTTACCACAGCAACAGAAAAGTAACCAAGGTAGGCACATCCACTGAGGACCAGCCAGAGCCCCTTGAAGGTAAGAGCCATTTCAAACTCATGGAGTGCCTGAATGCCTTTTACAAGGAGGAACTTCTGGGATCTAATCATATCCAGAGGTTTCTGACTCAGTTCAGTACAGGAACTTCCTTGGCCAGTGTGAGCCGTCTTCTGATGATCTGCACCTGCTCAAACTGTGCGCTTCCTGGTGCCCCATCACCAAATGCTGCGCCTGCCACCTGTTACAGCTGGAAGCAATTTCTTAAAGTAATACTTGGCAGATTCTTAAAGACCCAAGCCCCCAAGTCACTCCAAGTCACCCTATGATAAAAGCCACTAAATGTAGTAACTGAGGGGCACTCCAGTAGCCTCAAAATGGGATAAAATGTGTTGTGGGCTGTAAGTGGAGGCCCCACCTTATCCCCTCTTCCTCCTTTCCCTCAGCAGTGTAACTACATGCATCCAATCTCCTGGTGCTTAGCAATGTATACAGCTTTTCTTTACCTCCCCACACAAGAGCCTCCCCTGTGCTCAGTTCTATGAAAGAGCTCTCTGCTTGCTTCCAGCTGCTGCTGCCACCTCCAACATTCGAGAACCCTCCTGTCTTCCCCAGGCCAGGCATGTGACAGAGGAGAAAGAAAATCGAGGCAAACGTTGTAGCTGGTAGAATAATCCAGTTACAGCAAGGCTGAGTGGGAAAGCCTTTAGCAATTCCTTTAGGGTCTTTTAAATAGAACACACATATTTTCTTAACAGTTCACACAAACGGCGGTCACCTACTTTCTCCAAGGGAATATATTCTGGGTCCTTTGGCCTCATAATAATCTAGTTCCTGGTTCTTCGTCAGGCTACAGGAAGCAGGCTGCTGTGCCCATAGGCAGTCTCTAATGGGACTCCCTGTGACCTTCAGATGGCCCCCAAGGGGAACTCTCTGAGAGCCTAGCACAGAGCATTTCATTCTGGCTCAGAGCAAATGGGTGAGTTATAAAAACACACAGTCAGCTGACAAGAGAACAGAGGAGCCATGTAGCTCCCTGAACACAGGACTCAGAACAACGTTTGGCAATGATCACCAACAGGCCCCACTCACAACGCTTCAACTCAGAGTTTTCAACCTTACAACAACGTAGAGACACATTCAGTAGAAACCACACCTAGGATTTTGAGTTTGGTCTTTTCTTGACCTAAAATGCACAGTGTGCCTCTCTCACGATGCTGGGGTGGTATCCAGCATAGCTCCCTGTCAACCTTGCAATCGGGCAGAACTCTGCACTGTGTAGTGTGCTGTGTTGTTAAGTCAGGGTACACAGCAGGGTAGAGGTATGGAGATTCCTTTATGGATTTTCTAACTTGTAATGGACTTACGAACACACAGCCCCATCCTAAGTCAGGAATCATCTACACAATAGACTTATTGTTGTACTGAATGAAATTACTCAGTGTTACTTGCTGTTTTGGAGTAAAGTCTATGCAATGCCCTAATGTAAGGAAAAATAAAAGGCAACAAATTGTCAGTGAGCTTCCCATCACTAGAACAACATCCCTGTGATAATATACAAAGAGAAGAACTTTGTTTGGACTTAAGGGTCTACACATTCCACTTGACAGTCCATTGCTTTGGGTCTCTCTGAGCAGCCATTGTTGTAGTACATAGTGGAGCGAACCATTCATATCACAAGCCACAGAGCAACAGAGAGTAATGAAGGCCATGGTTCCATAATCTCCTTCAAAGGAACATACCCAGTGGCCAAAGACCTAGGCCAAATCTTCTCACGATGCTTCAACTCAGAGTTTTCAACCATAACTTTCAATGTAAACTTAGGATTTTGAGTTTTGGTCCAACTAGGCCCACCTCCCTCAGTCTCTGCTCTCTCCCTCAAAATCCACCACCTCCTACAGCATTACCCTGGAGTTCAAGCCATCAACACCTCAGGGGCCATGTCCTAGTTCAGTTTCTTATTGCTGTGATAAATACCATGAGCAAAAGCAAGCACCTGTGGAGGCGGGAAGTATTCTGTTATTCACCTTATAACTGTCCGTCATGGGAGGAAGCTAGGACAGAGACTCAGGGCAGGATCTGGAGGCAGGAACCAAAGCAAAGACCATGGAGGAGTGCTGCTTACTAGCTTGCTCCCCATGCCCTTCTCAGCTTCCTTTCTTATACCATCCAGGGATATTTGCCAGGGGTGATAGCACCACCTATGGGTTGAGCCCTCCCACATCAATCACAATCAAGACAACGTCCCATAGGCTCACATACCTGCAAATCTGATATGGGCATTTTCTCAACTGAGGTTCCCTCTCCACAGATTATCCTAGCCTATGTCAAGTTGAACAAAAAAGACAAACCAGCAAAACTGATCCTTTCTCAGCTTCACACAAAAAACATCACTATTAAACCTCTCCTTTCTTGTTTGCCCCCAAAATTATGTTACCAATGATATAAAGGATAATTTTTTAAGTCCTTAAACATTCAAACACTTCAAAATTCCAAGTTCTCTTTTACAATATCCAAAGTCTCTCAACTGTAGACTCCTATAAAATAAAAAATAAGTTACATACTTCCTTATTCCAAGAGGGAAGAACTAGGGCACAGCCACAATCAAATAAAAACCAAATTGCAACAGTGTTTAAAACTTATAAACTAACATTTGGAATTCACTAATGATTGTCTCAGCTCCAATATGCTTGGGAGCTCCACTTGACCACCTCTGCCATCCACCGGACACACAGCCTGCCTCATAGGTTCAGGCCAGCTTTATTCCACACCTGCTGCTGTCCTTGGTGGTCACATCACACACTGGGCATCTCTGGTATGCTGGTGTCTCCACTGCAGTTAATCTGTTTCTTCACCAGTGGTCTCTCTTTAGGAACTCTGACCCTGCCATATGGTGCCAAACCTTGGCTGTTCTCCATGACCTCTTCGAGCCTGCAAAATTCATACCACCAAAGTCAGAAACATTCAAGACTCTTACACATTACCAAGTTTCAACTTCCAGCTTGAGATGCAGCCTTGGCTCACTCTGGTCTACAGAGTGAGTTGCAGGACAGCCAAAAACAACAAGAACAAAATCATAGCTGATTCTTCATCCACAGCTGACCAAAAAGATTCTTAATTCAATCCATATCATATGAATGACCTTTACAGAGTCATGGCTTACCTCGAAACTTCGTAAGTCAGGCCTCCATCATCTGCATTTCTTTCCCAACATTCTTCTCTTCCAAATTCCCAGAGAGATGCCCATTAAGTTCTGAGTTCCAAACACTTCCATAGTCCTCCCCAGAATAGCATGATCAGGATCCTGGTACCAATTTCTGTCCTTGTTTGTTTTCTATTGCTGTGAAAGACACCAAAACCACATGGTGAAGGGAAGTGCTTTTTTGTTTGCTTGGGTTTAGTGTTGGTTTGGTTTTATGCTGTTGTTGTTTGTTTGTTTGTTTTGATCTACACATCGTGGTAATAATCCATCATTGAAGGAAGTCACAGCAGAACTCAAGGCAAGAGCCTGGAGGTAGAAACTAAATCAGAGACCATATAGGAATGCTGCTTACTGGCATGCTTGCCATGACTTTCTCGGCTTCCTTTTTCAAAACTTATTTTTATCTTATGTGCCTCGGTGTTTTGTAGTGGGTATTGGGTCCCCTGGAACTGGAATTACAGACAGTTGTAAGTTGTCACGTGGGTGCTGGGAATTGAACCCAGATCCTTTGGAAGAACAGTCGGCACTCTAACCACAGCATAATCTCTCCAGCACCCTCAGTTTGCTTTCTTATACTACCCAGGAACATCCACCAGGGGTAGCACAGTCTGTGAACTGGGACCTCCAGTCCTCCCACATCAATTAGTGATCAAGACAATGCATCACAGATTTATCTAATGGGGCGTTTTCTCAACTGAGAAATCTCTTCCCACATGACCCTAGCTTGTGCCAAGTTAACAAAGAGCTAACCAACGTGGGTCACTTATCCAAATAGCACTGGTGAGTAATAAACTAATGTGCAGTGCAGTCTGTGGTGCTCAGACCATGTGTGGCATTGGCACATCAGAGTGCCTCCATCACTGATGAAGGGTTCCATGTGTCCTGAGCGATGGTCTCTAACATCTAACAGGGTTTGCATTTGATGGCACCATTTCCCAAAATACCAACCAATTGCAGGCAGAGTACCCAACAAGACACCTGCAGCCTTATCCTGTCTCACTGCAGCCTCTATGGGTGCAGAGGGTGCAGACATTCTCTGTGCTCATAAGATGATTCTGAGCAGGTTCCTCCACACAGGGCTTGATGCACAGACTCTGGTGGATCTCACTGAATGTACTTTCCATATAAAGGTGGGTTTATGAGTCCTTTCCAGGGGTGACTGCTTAGCCTTTGCCATTTTCCATCCCCCGTGTCACAGAGGAGGAAAGTGAGGAAGGAGAGCCCATCTCCAGAGAACGGCCACAGTCACAAAGCGATGTGGTGGCAGATGAGTAGGTGGATGCTCTGCCTTCTGAAAGGGGGTAGCTGGCCTGCAAAGGCAGCTGTCCAGTGATTGTGTCATGTGCAAGCACTAGACAGAGACCATAGGAAGTGGTGTCTCAGGTCAGCACTTGCATGGACTCACACAGCACTTTGACCTGGTGATGCAGGAGCCTTCAGTGTTAGAGAAGGGGAGCCCGGACTGCACTGCCTCACAAGGGCTACTGCCGGCAGTATGTGAGGTGATTGCCAAGATACCGCTCTTGAATAAAAACAGCTGGGGCACACTGAAGTCAAGACACCCTGGAGTGTCCTCATGCCTTTCCCAGGGTGGGTGGGGGAGGCAGTCAGGTCAGTGATGGTGGGGGAGCTAAGGGCGGCAAGGGCAGCTTCAGACTCTGGGAGAAGGCCTGCACACAGTCAGGTTTACAATTAGTTTATAGCAACAGAAAATCAACACAAAACAACCGAAAAAGAATTTCACCAAAAGCAACTGGCAACCTTGTCTCTTAGACAATACACATTTATAAAAATGAGGCATCCAGAGATTGGGGGGAGCCACTAAGTACAGAAGCAGCCTGTCAGCTACAGTTGATATGTAACCCACAGTAAAAACAAACATTAATGTGTATCAGTATTCCCCAGGCCAAATCAATTAGGAAGTTTTTATGATAGTGGGACCCAGACCCAGGGCCTAGTGTCCTGCTACTGAGCTACTCCTCCAGCCCTGATCACATGGTGTGACTTCCAGTACCTTTAACAATAAGTGCTTTGTCTTACAGGAGTGGTTACCAATCAATAAAACTAATTCTTTTCCGGTAGCTATTTGTCTCCACATATGAGAATCAGTATATATTTGCTTAGATGACATTTTATAATATGATATTGTTAATGCAATATTCTAAACCAACGTTATTTCCACTCAGATTCCTTTCTTTATCACATACCAGTCAGACCGGCCTGCGGGCACAGCAGTGCATCCAATACCTAAGGGCACATTTGTGGGGCAAGGGTCTGTGATGGCAAAGAGGCTTTAGAAGCCAGGATGTACCTAACACGTGTGGGCAGTGCCGTCTCTGCACTTAGTGCCCCTTTCTGTTAGCAGCATCCTTCGTTTACCAGTTGCCATGGAGAGTCTCGGGAGGAGGAGGTGGGCTGCCAGGCCTCATGAGACACCTCTCCCTGCTGCTGCCGCTCTTTGGATCTCAGAACGTGCACACTGAGCAGTGCCAGGTCTTCCAGGCACACCACCACCATGCCTGCATGGCTGGCCGTTTTAACCCAACCAGGGGCAGCAAGGAAAAGACAGACAGGCACTTCAGAAATGACAGACACATACACAGAAAAGCTGGGATCGGGTTGGCTGTGTGCGCTTTGATGAAGCCATACCAATCACACTATAACTGAAACCTCCCTGTGATTGTTATGTACAGAATGGGCTGGACACCAGAGGAAGTGTCCATAGGCCAGCAGTCTCAGGCTGTAAGCATCAGGGAGGAGGAAGCTGCAGTTGCTTATAAACATTTGTAGTTGCATACACTGACCAACCGTTTGTAAAGATTAGTACTTGGACCAAAGGAAGGTGTTGCCATTCCAAGCCTGACCTAAGAACAGTCTTGTTAATTTCTCACGGGTCTGAGGCGTTGGTCCTTGACATTGCTGTGTCCAGTCATTAGGAACTTCATCTGATCTTTATACATTTACTCGTGACTTCCTCACTTCCCCACACTCCGCCAACACCTGATGGAGGAAGAGGAGGAAGAGCCAGGGTGAGGGCACCTGGACTTTTAGTTTACAGCCCAGACTCTCATATTTGGTACACTTGACTCTTGACCAACACACTTCACAAAAGATTAAAAGGAGGCCAGGGGTTATGGACAAGCTTAATGGCTATAGGGCCCTATACTAGGTTGCATACAAGGAGCAAGCCCTTGAGCCCTTGAGTGATACTGTTTGCCTACATCTTGACCCTGAATTTCTAGCCCCTAGGACTGAGAGGAAAAACATTCAGTTGCTAACTGGCCACCTCAGCTACGGTGTTCTGTCCCGATAGCTCAAGTTAGTGGCACTGGGAACCATACAGGAGTGAAAGAACCTGTGTTGCTGAAGATTCCCTCAGGTGAAGGGGGCGGGCAGCCCTAACGACAGTCTCCTGGCTCAGGTAAAAGCAGGTAGCGCCATTCGTACCTGCATATGCACATGCTCAGTGCATGCCTCAGTTGAATATGGTGGCCAAAGATTCTACCCATCCTCCAGACTGTATCTTGGGCTTCTGGACCCAGGGGGATTAGAGTAGGGCACCAACCAATAGATGGGCAGACACTCTGTAAGCTACTGAAGACAGGGATGGCTGAGTGACAGCAAGGACAGGTTTGCCCTTTCTCTGTTCATGTTTGCTAGCAGGGTAGAACACTCCACATCCCTAGCTCATTTTTTGCTGGTCCCATCACATCCAGCTACAGTCTGAAAATATTAAATGGAACATTCTAGAAATCAACAGAGACCACATTCACATTGTTTTTATTTTTTTATTTCAGTGTATTTTCTGCTGTTCTATTTCATTAGTTATTGCTGTGAATTTCTTACTGCGATTAATTTATAAATTAAACTCCACCACTAGTATGTTCATATAGGAAAAAGTACAGTATGCGAGAGGGTGAGAACCACACTGTCCAGACATCCACTGGGGCCATAAGATGTGGGTAAGGTGGCTAGCGCATTTGGTGTGTGCACCTGGAAACAATTTAGAAGTTTGCTTATGTCTGTGTTTGGAGAGCTGGTCTCTTTATCATTATGTTAATGGTCCTCTTCTTTGTAACCGGTTTTCTGAACTCTTCTTTGTCTGATATTAGGTGGCTCCCCCAGCTCTTTGTTTCAGAGAGTGTCTTTTACCAATGTTTTTAGATTCATAATTATTGTAGAGAGTGCAGATTTGAGACTTGTTTTGCTTTAATCCCAATCTAACAGTTTTATCTTTTGACAGTGTTGACTGTTTGCATTTAATTATATGAATGATATGGATCGGTGAAAACCCACCATCTCTGCTAGTCTTTTCTCCTTGTTCCATCTGGTTTTTGTTTTCCACCTGTCGTCCTATCCTGAATTGATGGTGGTACTTAATGACTGTTTGCCCAGATTATTTACCTACTAGTGTTTAGCTTACCTGGGGTTTACGGACAGAATCGTTACGGAGAGCCTCACACTCTCTGCGCTCACTGTGGACAAGGCACAGCACTGCTCTCTTGGCTGTCCAGATCTGGTTATCTCAGAAGTGCTAAAAAGGAGAGAAAAGGGAATCTTATCTTCACCTTCATTTATTCCATTTCCATCACTCTGGGTAAATTCAGGTCACTGCTGGTGTCACCTTCCACTCTCCAGTGTAGATCAGCAGGCAGCGACTGGCTCCTTTGGGTTTGAGAAAGCCTTTGGATCGCCTTTGCGTCCCAGGGCTCTGTTAGAGGCAGAATTAGCAGCTTTCTCTCATCCCTGTAAGTGACGCCACCTGCTGTCTTCTGCCTTCTCTGCTCACCCTGATCTGCGTGCTGCGCTCTTACTTCCTTTCCCTGTATCTAACTTGTCTGTCTTCTTTGCCTTTGCTTTCAGAAGCCACGGGTGCTGTGGGAAGGGATGGTTTTGTTGTTGTGTTGCTGTTATTCACTTTCCCTGTGATATTCTCATGGTTTTCCTGATCTGTGGTGGTTTCGTTCGTTTGCTCTGTGTGTGTGTGTGTGTGTGTGTGTGTGTGTGCGTGTGTACCTGTGTGTGTGCGTGCGTGTGTATCTGTGTGTGCGCGGTGTGCGTGTGTGCGTGTGCGTGTGTGTGCTATTTCCTCTACCTCTCTGGAGCAGCACTGACACAGCCGTCAGCTGCTTTGCTGACCTGCAGCTCGTGGGTGTCCTGCCTCCTACCCGACCTTTTCTACTGTGTGTTACAGCTTGGCTGAGTCTGACGGTCCCGTCCTGAGGCCCACAGATTCCTTGCTTGCCTGTGGATCTCTTGAAGCTGTTCTCCATCTCAGTTGTAGTTTGTTGTGGGTTTTGTTTTGTCTGTTACTGTTGTTCTATTTCTATATTTTTCCTTTTGAGACTTTACTTATTCTCTCCTCTAAAATCAGATACTAAACCCTTTCTTTTCTATAAGTTTATATCATCAATCAGTAATTTACTCTTAATGCCCAATAATTTCAACACCTCCATTGTATCTAAGTTGGTACTTCTTGTGGTTTCAGTCACGCACTGGGGATTTTGGGGTACAGATAAAAGAGAGTGAGCTGCCCATGCTGTAATGCTGGGAAGTAATGGAAGAAGCATGCACACATGTAGTGGTGCTGTCTATTTAGAGAAATAGCCCCTTGATCATTGTCTCGAGTACCATGGCTTTCATAAAACAGGTCAGGCAAGAGATAACAAAGTGGTGTCTTTAAAGACTGAAGGAAAATCTGCCAGTCTCAAATTCTGTATCTACTACAAAAGCCCCACTACGTACAGGAAACATACAGACTTGTCGAACAAAACAAAATAGCTTCATGATGCACACCCGTCGTCATGACTGCACACCCATCTTAGTCCTGCTCTTTCGGCTCTGTGCCTTGCCAACACGTGCGAGTGCCCACGACCTCTCCGGTGCAGGCTTCCTGCTGAAAGTCAGTCTTTGTTCTTCTAACACAAGAAAGACTCGGGAAATCACTTCATTCCCGGAAACAGGCGCATTCTGTTTGTCTTCAGTGTGCATGTTGGAATCTGTCAGGACACATGAGGGAGGTCACCCCCTCTCAGGAAACAGAGACATAGTACTTGAATAAGACCCCTGTTTAAGCACAGTACCAGAGAACACTGTCCTCATCGCACCCCAACTTTGTGAACCTGAGCTTTGCACCTTCACTCCTGCTCCTCAGTGGCGAGAAGGGCGGAGAACACTCCCAGGGAATGTATTTCCGTCATATGCAGGGGGAGGGTTAGGGTGTACCTGTGTACTCAGGCTTATAAACATCAAAGGTCATTGTTGTGTCTCCCTCAGTCACTCAGCACTTTGACTTTGGAGACATGGTCTACTGCAGAACTTGGAGCTTGTTGATTTGGTTCAGTTACCATCCAGCAAGCCCCAGGGACATCCTCCTGTCTGTCTCCCCAGCACTGGGATTACAGACGTATATGCCTACACCCAACCTTTACATAGGTGCTGGGAATTAAACCCCTTGGCATGGCCATTCCTCCAGCCCCTCACACAGCTGTGTGTGTGTCTGTGTGTATGTGTGTGTGTGTGTGTGTGTCTGTGTGAGTGAGTGTGTGTGAACACCATGCTCACTCGGTCCTGTAGACAGGAGCTTATTGGATTCCTTCTCTTCCCTGGAGGAAGGGTCTGCACAGCTTCACTGGCTTGCATCCTTTTTTCATGAGTGCAACCCTTTTAGCTAAGTTCTTCCTGCTTGGGTCTGAGTCAGCCCCTCCTAGCTGTCTTCCCTTGGAAGCCTCTTTCTTTCCTTAGAATTTGAGACACTTATATCTGCTGTGGTGTCCGTTCAGGGGCTGGTTAAAGACAAGCTGTGGATTTGCAGCTTTATCATTGTAATAGCAAATATCTCAAGCAGAAATACCCATTGTGTTCCATAAACCGAATATTCAAAATCTTCATTGGCTAGCTGGAAATACCGTCAGTGGGTTTACAGGCTAAAAGTCAGAGAAGGCTCTTTCCAAAACAGAAAAGTAAAAAATCCTCTTGGACCTATTTTGAAAGCCTTTGCTATTCTCTACATCTGCCACCAGGTGGTGCTCTGCCACACGGCCAAGTGTCTTCCTGGCTAAAGCAGGTGTTCAATAACAATTTTCCATGCCCATGTGACAGGAATGAAGTACAATAGACGCTCATGCGGAGGATCTACTTTTGAGGTGTCTCTGGATGTACCTTCCCTCATCCCTCAAACAGGCTGAGCCGTAGGTCCCCAGCCCCTCACTCAGGTTGACAGGCTGTCAGGCTCTTTCCAGTGGATAGGCTGGGGAACCCAGTCCAGTCCATTTGCCAAGGGTAAGAATGCCCAGGCACCCTGTAACGGGGGTAAGAATGGTGGGGTGTCCTAATTTATCAGAAACAAAGCAAAACCATAGCAACTTACAACAGACAGGGTGGGCCCCCAAGTAAACAATCCAATAACAGAGGTTCTGATTAGCAGGCAATTCTTCCTGAGGTTCAAGAGCCTGCTCCAGCAGCCTCATACTCATAGATCTACTGTATTTACAGGAGACATGGGCAGAGAGGGAGAAGCCCCTAGTCCTGGCCGTAGTCCCCAGATCTTACCACAGTACTCTACTCACGGCCTATGTATTCAGCATGCAAACGCCCCCAAGACTAAGAGGATGGAAGTGCATCACAGCTGGCAGACGGTTCTCCAACCAACGCTGCCCCATGCAGGGGTAGCCAGACGAACCCAGAATGCCCAAATTATACCCACAGGAACTGATTCTGATAGCTTACTATTGTCTAGAGCAATCTTTCCCCAAATCCCTTGATTTCAAGATCCACGAGGAGGCATATTTACAATGTAGTCCTCCGTCCTCACTCAGGACCCATGGGTTGGCTGGCCCTCTGCATGCAGGAGTGCAGAGCCCTAAGAGTCTGGGAAGCAGGGTTGGTAAGGAGCGAGCGCCTCTGCCACCCCTAGACACTGGTGAGAAGCCAGGCTAAGGCCTCAATGTTTGTGACCTATAGACTTCACCCAACGGAGACCTGTTCCTGAGCTAGCCCACGGTGCAGCTCAGCTGAGGAAAGGGAGTCCACACATCAAAGCAGAAGCTGAGATGCCACCGCCTCCTCCCCCATCAGACTCTGCCTGCACTGCCCCAACCCTGGCCACACACGGGAAACCCCCCAGGCTGGCCCATAATCAGGAAAACTGACTTTCATTTAAGGTAGAGATTTCCCTGACACTCTCCTTAGCAACGCTAGAGGGCAGCATTGAGTCCACTTTCAAACTTGCCAGTATTGGCTCCTGGATTCTCTGTTTTGTTTGCCTTTTTGTTCCTGCCTGCCATGGCACTGCATGGTATGACTCATGGGCTGTGGCAAGCAAAGGAACAAAGCAGCTGCCAGATGCCCCGGGCTGGGCTTCTCGGCTGTGGTTGAGACCCCAGAGGGGTGGGGCATTCTAAGCGGAGTGACACAGAGGAGAGCGGAACTCACTTGGAAGGTGAAATTGGGAAACCATCTCCCTACTTCTTCCTGTTCAAGATTCCTAGCAACACCCTTAGGAGAAGAGAGATGTGACACTAAGGATTCCATTTTCTGGGTACCCAGGACCCCTCGGGAACTCTCAACAGATTTTAGTACATCTGTAGATACGCACTCTCAGCCCACCTGGTCTCTGAAGCTAGTGTGCTTCTGTCCATATGCTTTGGGGTGAACCAACTCCTGAGAAACAGCAGGCCAGAGCCCCACCTAATCACCACCTCCATAGAGGGCTCCCTCTCCCTCACCTTTTAAACAGGCGGCATCCCAGCACTGCCTTCATGGCCTCTGGTCCTACGTAGGTAAGCTCCCTGTGAGCAGGCTCGGGGGTCTGCAGCCCCCACCCCACCCCTAGTCTCGCTGCAGTAGAACTCAGCACATACCTTTCCTGACTTACAAACTCTGCTGTTCCCCAAGATGAAATGGAGGCAAGAAGCAGGCCACTACCAAAGTGGCCTCCTCTGGTACAGCGCAACAGCCTGGGTCTTTGCTGGGAAGTCACAGAAGCAGTCATGGGGCTTCTGTGTTTGTTTGTTTGTTTGTTTGTTTTTTCATCCTGACATGCAGAGGGGTCCCTGACCTATTAACGGAAAGAGACCCAGACAGTCCAGGTGATGCCCCCACCGGCTCTTCATCTACATAATGAGAAATTGTTAATGTGGTCGATTTTGAAACCTATGCTCTTAACACTCCTGGTACAGGAATTCTGTGTCTACCTTTTGTCTCCACGGGGTTGCCTGTCGCCGAGACAGCTAGCCTTGATTTTTCCTTAGAGTTCTGAGTTCTGCCCAGGCTCCCAGCCTCCTGGCAGGCGGGTGAGCTGCCTGTCACCATTCCTCTCTCTCTCTCTCTTCTGTTTCAGCCGTCATCCCCCTGACGGATTCGGAGCACAAGCTGCTGCCCTTGCACTTTGCGGTGGACCCCGGAAAGGATTGGGAGTGGGGGAAAGATGACAACGACAATGCCCGGCTAGCCCAGTAAGACCCGCTCCACAGTCCGGTCCCTAACCCAGCAGCCGGTGGGAGAGCCAGGAGAGCCGTAGTGGGTCTCCTGGTGGGGGTGGGGGTAGAGGGCAGAGAGAGGATTGCGTGGGCAGACGAGGGAGCTCATGCCACCCCCGGAGCTTTTCATTCAGTCCTCTTTTGTCAGCCTCATCCTGTCTCTAGAAGCCAAGCTGAACCTTCTACACAGCTACATGAATGTGACGTGGATCCGCATCCCCTCTGAGACCCGGGTGAGCCTCACGTGCACGGGAGCCCCATCCTTGTGATGGGGGGGGGAGTAGGGTGGCCGCTCTATGAAGCACTCCCCTCCCGAATGTCCATAGGTGGGGAGGGGACACACTGGCCACCCGCAGTTGCGGCCCAGAGGCCCAACCCCCTCATGTGCCAGGTTCCCTGTCCAACCAAAGACTTCCTGTTGGTGCAAGTGGGGGCGTGTGTGTGTACACGCAGTGTGTGTGTGTGTGTGTGTGTGTGTGTGTGTGTACATGCAAGTGTGCGCCCCGGTAAGGTTTTTCCCCCTCTTATTTTGCACAGCAGGAGAGGAATAACACGCCCACTCACAAAACAAACCGTAGGCAAGTCATAACACAAAACTATCTCTGCTGAGATCGGAACAAGATGTGCCGCGGCAGAGCAGAATTAATTATAACTGTGTGTAGATCCTTAGAAGAGCTGGGGAACCGACAGCGCTAGTCCTCAGTGTGCCCCCTCCCCTCCCCGAGGCGGAGGTGGCCGCAGGTGAAGCTGGCAGAAGGCAGAGAGCCGCCCACCCAACGCCTGCCTCAGGGGAACTATTGGGCGGCCCCTGTTTGCAGATGCTGAGAGATTCGTTTTAAGTCTCTGACTGATGTTTTCATAATCTCGGGAGGGAACTCCCAGGGAACGGGACTTGTGAAAATTGCGTATAAATAATTGGTCCTCCCTGACATCCGTTTACTTAAGCATCCAGCAGGCTCTAAGAACTGAAAGGAGGGACCCTGCTGTCTTCCCCACTGTTCTGAGGGCTCACTTCCCCTTCACCGGCACATCATCCGAGCAGGGCGCCCCCGCGTGGCTCTGATTCGCCGTGTTTCTGAGGGCACAAGGGACCAGGCAGTGGCAATTCCTGCCTCTCCCGTGCTGGAAGATGCCACTGTGCCCCAGGATGTTGCTCTCTAGAACCCACATGTTATGCAACGGCAGCAGCTGAGAACTATCAGAACCTTGCAGCTAGCTGGGCACATCTCTGCCCTACAATGAACAGTGTGCTTGGCCAGGCCTGGGGTGCGGGGTTGGGGTGGGGGTCCTGTTCTGCCTGCCATTGCTTCAGTGACCTAACCAAAAAGGGTCATCCTTCTGGAGCCTGTTTGAGGAAGGACAAAAATAAAGTGAGGAGCAACGGCTTTTCCGGTCTCCTCTGGAGACTTGTAACTTGTCATGGCTGGATAAAAGGAAAAATGGGGCCAAGACAAAGAATAGAGTTTGGGGCAAGGTGTCTAACCCCTGCTTAGAGTAAGTAGGTGAAACATCTGTGTGGAAGAGACATTGTCTCACCTGGTGACCTTTACCATTACACAGAGATCTGGAACCTGCTTCTAGTGGTGCCAGTAGCCTGACCAGGAAAGAAGGCTATAGTGTGGACCTGGTGTCTCTCTATAAAATATTCTGAGCCTCTGGAACTCCACTCCAGAGTGCTTATGGGCACTCTGACTCTACTCATCCACTCGGGATTCTAGACTAGTTATCTATGAATTCCAAGATAAAGTTTGTGCACAGTCCCTAAAAGGATGGCACCGAAGGTTATGAGGTCTCTTCCAGATAACTTTGCCAACATCAGAGCTTGCCTTCCACTCTTGCAAAGATCAGGGCTCTGTGTAAGATAAACACATCCCTCTCTAGTAGACCCCATCGTCCCCCACCCTCACCTCCCAACAGCAGAGACTTCAAAAAGATAAAAAAAAAAAAACGCCAGTGTCCTGGTCTCAGTTCCACCTGTGTTCTTGGGGCCTACACGGTGACACCTCTTTTTATAACAGCCTTCCTTTCCTGCCTTGCCTCTCCACAGGCTCCCCTTGCACAGCCAGAGTCTCCAACAGCCTCAGCGGGGGAGGATGTGCAGTCCCTGGCCGAATCACTGGACTCGGACCGAGATTCTGTGTGCAGCAATTCCAACAGCAATAATGGCAAGAACGGTAAGGACAAGGAGAAGGAGAAACAGCGCAAGGACAAGGACAAGACGCGCGCAGACTCCGTGGCCAACAAGCTGGGCAGCTTCAGCAAGACGCTGGGCATCAAGCTGAAGAAAAACATGGGCGGGCTGGGCGGCCTGGTGCACGGTAAGATGGGTCGCGCCAACTCTGCCAATGGCAAGAACGGCGACAGCACCGAGCGCAGCAAGGAGAAGAAGTCCAAGTCGCGCAAGGGCAGTAAAGAGGAATCGGGAGCGTCGGCTAGCACCTCGCCCTCAGAAAAGACCACGCCGTCGCCCACGGACAAGGCGGCGGGAACTTCGCCGGCCGACAAAGGCAACGGGCCAAGGGGCGACGCCTGGAAGTACAGCACGGACGTGAAGCTGAGCCTCAACATCTTGCGCGCCGCCATGCAGGGCGAGCGCAAGTTCATCTTCGCTGGCCTGCTGCTCACCAGCCACCGGCACCAGTTCCACGAGGAGATGATCGGCTACTACCTGACCAGCGCGCAGGAGCGCTTTAGCGCGGAGCAGGAGCAGCGGCGCAGGGACGCTGCGGCGGCAGCCAGCGCCACGGCCACGGCCACGGCCACAACCAAGCGACCGACGCGCAGGCCCGAGGCTGAGGGGACGCCAGGCCCGGAGCGCGCCTCGCCGGGCCCGCCAGCCGCGCCGCCCACGCAGCTGGTGCTCAAGCTCAAAGACCGGCCGAGTCCGGGGTCTGGCGCGAACGCGCGGGCGACGCGGGCGGCGGGTGGCGCGGCGTCCCCGAGCCTGGGCGGTGGCGCGCGTCGCGCGGGAACCGGCACGGGTGGCCCGGCCCCAGGCCGCAGCCCACCCGCGCTCGCGCGCCAAAGCGTCATTCACGTACAGGCGGCCCGGGACGAGGCGTGCGCGCCGGCCGTGGGCGCGCTGCGACCGTGCGCCACCTACCCGCAGCAGAACCGCTCGCTGTGGTCACAGAGCTACAGCCCAGCGCGCGGCGCCTTGCGTACGGTCAACACGGTGGAGTCGCTGGCGCCCGGCGGAGCGGACTCCCCGGGGCCCGCGGAGCACAAGTCGCAGACCTACAGTAATGGCTTCGGCGCGGCCCGCGACGGTCTGGAGTTCGCCGACGCCGACGCGCCGGCCACGCGCTCGAACGCAGAGTGTGGCCGCGGTGGCCCCGGGCCCACTCAGCGGCGCTGCCAGCGAGAGAACTGCGCGTTCTACGGGCGCGCCGAGACCGAGCACTTCTGCTCCTACTGCTACCGCGAGGAGCTGCGGCGGCGGCGCGAGGCGCGCGCTGCGCGGCCCTGAGCCGCCCGAGACTGCTTTTCCATCCTGTGGGTCTTTTTTTTAACTTGCTCTGGTCAGCCGAAGGGCCGGCGCCTCCTCCTCGGTCAGTGCCGTGTACGTGTTTGGTCAAACGTTCCTAATGGTGCCTGAACCTACACTGATGCCACTCAGGTAGTAGACGGATAGGAAACAAGTCATACTGTTGGAAGTGGGTGTGCTAGCCTAGCATCTGCCTCGTACCTGTGGAAACTCAATAGCCATTGCAAGAGTATTTTTGTTCCTCTATACGAGAAATAAAGAAAATCGCAGCCCTTTGTTTTTAGAAGGGAGTGTTTTACATGCTTCCCCCGCCCCCAACCTAGGGACTGGCCTCTTCCAAGTAGCGGTCACTTGCGTGCAGTTGATAGCACGCAGGGTTTAGAAACAAACGCGCAGCCAGGCCTGAGGGGGAGCCACCTCTGCGGCTCCTATTCTTCCCACCTGGGTCCCTGAAGACCTCCAGCAGGCACTTTGCTACCCGCTGACGCTGGCCCCTTAGGACTCCCCAGCTCCATCTCATAAGCAAATCCTCCCACAGCCCCCGGCTCGAGCAACATTCACACTGCCATCCAAGCCGCGGGCGACCACAGAATGGGCACCGGACAACCTACCTCTCAGGGCACGGTGAGGTGTAGCGATCGCTCCAGTGCAGAGCAGCTCCGGTGACAGGAACTTCCCAGAGACACTTGGGGGTGCAAAAGAAACAGGGTCCTGAACTCATGCTCGTATTGGTCCACCTATGAGCCAGAGTGACAGGTTGCTCGTGTCTCCTTTGAAGACATATGTACAGTGGACTGTCGCTGGAGGGCCCCTTAGGAGGTGATATCACACCCGTGCCCCAGAGGAGGGGACAGAATTGACCCCTTGGTCACTGTGCCAGCCCCAAAGTGGGCTGATTTGAACCCAGCCTGACCTCCTTCCGTAAGGTAGGGGCTGAGAGAGAGCCGGGAGGAAACCACCCCTTCTCCACCTGCATCTGTCAGGGTTCAGCCAGGTTAAAGGGCTCTCTGCTGGTGGAGACCCTTCACGGGGCAGGTGGCCCTGCTCCTGGCTCCATGCCACATTGAGGGAGCAGCCCAATCTCTGAGCAGTCTCCTTTCTGGTGCCTCCTACATTTCTTGAGGAAAATTAAAAAAATAATAATGTGTCCTTAGCTACCCTATTTTGAGCAGCAATATGCAGCCTCTTCCTTCAAGATTACCTCTGCAGACCACTGTTCTTGACCAAGGACACCGAGGGGCTAGCCTGCCTCATTAAAGAGCAAGCTTGCTTCCAGGAAACATGGAGAAGATGGGTAAAATCCTCGCTAACGAAACAATACTTTCATACCTGTGAGAGCTTTAGACCAGCCCCCTATAACCCTAAAACAGGAGAAAGCACCTGCTTCCCCTCAGAGAGTGCAGGAGATGGGCCCCACCTTCACTGGAGCCAGCCTCTCCTCCTGAAAGCATGTTTCATCCCGTGACATCCAGAGCAGCAAGAGCAAAAAAGGAAAAATAAAAGTTTTCAAAAAAAATGGGGAGGGAATTTTTTTTACCTGTTTGGAAAATGATAATAAAATAACTGAGTATCTCCTGTGAGTAATTCCTTTTTGTTTTTAATTATTCCACAGCCTGTGGAGTTTTCAGTAATGTATTCAAGTTTTGCATAAAGTGGTTCCTTAAATCAAAATTATTTATTAAATAGACTCTTTAAGAAGTTTTTTCAAAGTTTTATTTTCGTGTTGAACAAGATGCTTTAAGTGTGTGGTAATAACTAATATTCGTGACCCTGATAGTACTGGGGTTTCTTTTGTTACTCAGAAGAAAAAAAAAAATTCTCAGAAAAGTCTCTCACTGAGAGGGTTTGTGGCAGCTTTTGGGGGGGGGGGAGCCTGGTTTCTTTTGAACACATCACCTGAACAGCTCTCTCATCCTCCAGCGCTGTAGGTCACAGAAGCCTCTGCTTCCAGCAAAGTGGGCTGCTGTAGCTCATGCTTCATCCCTCAGAGCACCCGCCTAATGTTTCAGTGTGTATTCAGAAGCCCAGTGCGCAGACACAGGGGGCGAATATTCACGCTTGCCTTTCTCGTACTGTGATGTTAAACAACCAACAAGAAATTTCCAAAACTGGCTATGCAAATCCTTCATCTTTCTCATGCATTCTGCCAGAAAAAAAAATAATAATAAATAGAACAGACTGAGAATTAAAGTAGTTCGTTGTAATAAACCCTCCCAAACAGGGTAATGATTATGTACTCTTGAAGTATGACAGCAGATTCTATCTCCTTCAGTGCCAAGTTACTTCTCCTCCCCCGCCTAATGATGAATGTGCCATGCAGAAGAGTCTGGGGCAGAGACCCAGACTGCAGACTTGAGATCCTGGCTGAATAAAAGGCCCCAGCCTCTCAACTTGGTCTCATTGGGCTAGACAAGGTGGAGCAGCGGTTGGGGCCTGCTCCAAACAGTGCACGTGGTTAAGAGTAGCCATTGCCTTTGGAGAGAAAAGCAGCTTCGGTGTAGTATTAAAAATGAGAGAGGCCAGTGTAGTGTGTACATCCTGTTTCTGTGTGCTGCAGCCTGCCTCGTGTTCTTAAAATAGATGGATACTGTGCTCCCTGGCCATGCCTGGTGGCTGGAGACAGGAACACGTAGACCAAATTCCCCAAGACCTAGTCCCAACTGATGTGTTGAGAGACACTGCCCAAGCCAGTAGTGAGCAGTGCTCCCCATCTGATCCGGCCAGACTTTCCGAGAGAGATGGGTGTCTCTAAGCAACAGTAAATGTCCAGAAGAACTGATATTTCTAAGCCCTGTGGAGATTATTTCAGAAGTTCACGTTTCCTTCCCAGGCACTGCCTAGGGATGATTTTTATTACTTTGGCAAGGGAAGTAGATTTTCAGTGTACTCTGTTTATAGACTTTATGCACTGTTACGTTCAAGTTTTATAGGCCAACTTTAAACTGTACTACACAGGTTCTTTTTATACGACTCTCAGAACATGCCACAGAGCAATGCCTTGCATCCCTCTTTTCACAGGGTTGTCCCTCGGAAGAGTGAACCGGGGTGGGCGGGACTGCGCTGTGGGATAGTGGAGTCTCAGCACCTTTGTGTGGACCCCCTGACACTGGGACCAGTAAATGTCTTCTCTGTTTTGACTGAGCATTTAGTTTGGTTTTTTTTTTTCTTCTGTGTATGGGTTCCTGGTGCTGCATCTTTCTTATCGATGAAAAAATTTGTCCCTAAGTTACTCTGTCCCCTTCCTTACCACTTAGTACCCAGTGCCATTTGAACCTATTGTTTTCCAAATTTAACGGTATCCAAAATAACTTGCAAATTCTGGTAGCGTATTGTCATGAGTGTCTCAGTATAACAGAAGATGAAAGAGCCACCCCAGTGCAGGCCTCAGGGTGTAGAGTGTCTGTCCCCCCCACCCCATTCCCCCCCCCCCCCCCCCCCCCGCCATGAAGTCAGTACATGCCCCAAGGCTCTGGGCAGAGCCAGCTGTAGCAAGGCCCTCCCTTAGCATCTGTAAGTTTATTTTGCAAACTCTTCTAACTGTAAAATCAGACCTTTCCCATCGAAATATATTCCACATTGATTGAAAAAAATAACAAGAAGGTAGGCAGGGTTGTAGACATTGGTGCTGGGAAATTTGAGAAAGACAGAAAAGAGAGAGAGTCAGAGTTCCACTGTGTGGGGCTTCATTGTTCATATCAAGGCTTGGAGTAAAGCTCAGGGCACCTTCCTCCTGTTTGAGGTTTCTTTGTGACAGGCTGCTTGCCCCTGGTCATAGGAAGGACTCTGCATATCAGTTCCTCCCATCTTCTTTTCCTCCAAGGCTTCTAATGAGTGAGAAAGTATTTTGGTAACTGAGTGAGCTAACTCTGGCCTTAATCCACGTGAGATAAAAGAATGACCCAGGTTTTAGCTCTTGGAGTTTCCTGCTCTTGTCCTTTGAAGAGAAGCACATGTGAGAAATCTGAAGGTAGCCAGTACCCCTGGCCCCAGGAAACAGGCAGTCCCTTCCCAAAAGCCTTACATAGCAGCTCTCCAGACCTCTGAGAACCCTGCCTCTCTTTGCTAATCCATGTGGATGCAGGTCTTCAGGGCAGAGACCCCCACTTCCTTCTTGCTGCCTTCAGATCCTCCCTATTACCCAGGCCTATGGGGCAGCGCCGGTTCTGTTGACCTAAAGCCTGGTTCTGAAGTGTTCTCAGAACCTAACCTTGCTCTCACAGGGCTGGGGCCAGGTAGATCATCCTAGAGGCTCTGTACTCTACAGGGATGCTGGGAGGGGTCCATCCCAGACCTCCTCTGTGAAGAATGTCTCTAAAGAAGACCAGGATTCTCAGGACAACTCCCAACAACAGACAAGATCATCTGTGAGAGTTTCCAGCGAGGGGTGAGGTAAATCCGCAGCACACAGGCTGATGCTTTTCCCCAAAAAGCCAGCCCTCCTCCCCCTCCACTGCTTAGAGAGGAGTGAGGGAGTCACCCTACAGAGATGCCTGAGGATCTGCAAGAGTGCATGGTCTATATGTGTGTGTAACATGTAATTACAGGACACACACGGAAGCCATTATTCCCAAACATGACCCTTTCTAATAAGGCAGAGTAATTCATTAAAATTTGGATGTTTACTATTTTAGTTTAAAATTTTTTTAAAAAGATCACAAACCCTAATTATATATAAATGAAATGATGCACACTGCTGTATGTTGTTCCTCCCGAGAATATCTCAAAGATGTGTGCTTATACATGCATATGTATGTATATACATGCATATTCTGTTTAACAGAAGGTGAGGAATATCAGTTGGTTGTAAGGGTGAATATAAATGGAATCTGCTCAAAACCAAAGCAGTGAAATCAGCCATTGTAGAATCTGTCTCCACATTCTGGAGGATAGTTTTCCATGAGAACACAGTTTCCACGATTTAGTAAGAGCCAAGATTTTACAAAGCCTGCCCTGAACCAGTACGTTCTTGACCGCAGGCGGGGCCACCTAGTTACCAGGCAGCCTCTGGCCTCAGGGCCTTTGTATAAGTTGTTCCTTCTGCTCTTCACTGCCTACTCATCTTCACTTCACCGCCGCCCTTCAGCAAGGCCTGCTCCAACTCGGCTATGTAAGAAGCTGATATGTCCCACCCTCCCTACCATGTTCAGCTTCCTCTCGCAGCTCCTGATCAACAACTCATTCATTCGGTGTGCCACAGCCCCCAGGTTCCCATAGAATGTAAGCTCCATGCGGGCAGGACTTCTCATGTATCTTGTTCACTGCTGTGTCCTGGTGCCTAAAAGACACACACTAGGCACTAGATAAATACTGGTTGGAGAAAAGAAATGAGATCACTCATTTGATACAACAAATGACAAAATGTCAGTTTCATCCTTCATCCAATCCTGATTTTTCTGCTACCCTTACATATAAAAACTGTGAGTTCGTTAGGTGGTCTGGTTCATCAGGACTAGAGGTATCGAGTGACTAGATATAAGTTTATCATTGATAACAGCAGTGGTCACCACCAGTCTCAGAGTGGGCCCTGTAGCCAAGCCTTTCCTCATAGCGGGACTCTGCTATTTGCAGGGGGCATTTTGAGTCATGCAGAGGTAAAAATGGTCCATACCGGGTAGCTCATAGAATGAGATGCACTATGGAGAGTCCCATCATACTGGCTGTAATGTCATTGGAGACACCAACCATTCCAAAGGAGCCTTTCTAATTTATTCCTAGGTATCCATCTGTCCTTCCTGTACCAGACACAGTGGTACAGGTGTCCCAGCCCAGATGAAGGATTCGTTCTCCAGTTACCAAAATGCAGGGCAGTGAAAGGAAAGGAACTGATCACTCTGGTGATTTGGGACGGTGGTGGGATTCAGTGGGTTTGACACCGGGTGTGCACGGGAACGACAGAAAGCCCCACACACCTCCATGGGCCTAGGACACTAATGGAGACACCCTGCGCTTGACCTCACCCACCTAAGGGACTGCTGCTCCAAAGTCTGTTTCCTCTGCCAGGTATTTTCACAGCTACCTAACCGCACTGTTTACTTCCTGGTCCTTTGGCCAAATTCATTTTCTTCTAAGAATCACTGGCAAAACACTGTTACAAGCTGTTCATTGGACCTTTGTCCTCTTGTGACCTGGTGTGAAGGCTGTGTCCTCTTTTATCCTCTTCCGTGGCTCTTGCTTTCATCTCTCTGGATGCTATACTATAGGGTTCCTCTCAGGTGTGATATCCCTCATAAATTCCCTCCGCATCTGTCCAGCTGTGCAAATGGGCCCTTGCATGTGTGTTCCCATACATGAATTGCCAAATATGTGATACTCCTTTCACTGCTGCCCGAGCAACTTGGGCCCCTGCTCCTGCCAGGACTCAGAGGGGCCATGGCTTCCCAGAGGGCACTGCTCATCCTGGCAAGTGCCCAGGGGCAGCCCAGCTCTCAGCTTCTGTGTGAGCACATCAGAGTTTGAATTACGGCTTGGCAGTGAGAGTGGGTCAGCCCTCACCCCATGACCCAAACTATTGTATAGGCATGAGCATACAATACAGACCAGCCGTGTCTAAGAGTCCAGAGCACAGAGACCAACCTGCCTCCAACAGAGCCAGTATCCAGGCCATGGAGCTCAGCTCTGCCACAACCCCAGGTGGCAGACACTGGGCCCCCAGTGACACAAATAAAGGAACACTTAGGCGTAGAAAGCAGGCTCAACTGAGTCCAAGCAGGGACTAAGCTTGGTGACCCATCACTGCCTCGTTGACAGAGCCTGCACTCCATCCCCCTTCATTTTTGACAAACTGGCCTCCTTGTAACTGGAAGCACTGAAGCTGATTTATAACAAAGGGTTCCTCAGCCTGTGCTTGCCTAGTTCCTTTAAATGGGCATTTAGCCTCACACAATCATGAATTCTCTCTCTCTCTCTCTCTCTCTCTCTCTCTCTCAACTGATTTGGGGATGAAATAGATTGCTTTGCTTTCTATTTATTATTGTGGACAAAGGAAAATGCTGAGGCAAAAAAAATGGGTCATAGATCACCATGTTTCGACCAAGTTGTTCAAAAAATCCTTTCTGCCCACATGTTGAGTGCTCATGCTAATTCCATACAAATCTTCTCTTCCATCTGGTCCATTGTCGGTGAAGAAACCCATTGTAAGAGCTGTCTAAAGTGACGAGGTCGTTCCATTGTGAAGTATTAAAGCACTGAACCGATTTTTGCAATATGTAGTAAACCTTGCTTTCATTTTGGAACACTTCCAGTAATGACTACTGCACTTTTTATAGAACAGTATTTCCTTTCTTTCTTTTATGAAAGATTATTTTAAGTAAAAATAGCTCTGTAACCCGTGTGACATGGCTTCTCCATCACTTGATACAGAGGAGCTTTGATGTCTACTCAATAAAACCACCATGTGTGTAAAGCACGAGTCGATCCAGTTATTTAGTCGCCCTGAGTCCTAGGTACTCAGTAAGATGCCCTCAGAGGGAATCATTATGAAGCCAGCGAGATGACTCAGCAGGTGAAAGCTCTTGCTTCCCAACCTAATTACCTGAATTTGAACCTACATAAAGGCAGAAGGAGAGAACCAACTCCAAAGAGTGGTCCTCTGAGCTCCACGTGCATGCTAGTGTGCACACAACAACAACAATAGTGATCATAATTGCAAAAAATCTTATGGCCTAAGAGGAGGAGGATTGAAGTGGACTTGTGTGCGCCCCTATATAGAGCGGAATGTATTTTTCCCTTTGGATGGGATGTGAACCCGATGATCCCAGGATTTCCTTTTTGCTAATGCTCAGGACACTTCCTGCGTGGATGAAAACTGAAGAGGCCCTAGGTATGTAATCACCAGGGGTTGTGACGGTAAGCAAGAAGATACAGCTGCCGTGTGACAGATTTTGATTTATGCTTTCCTGGTTTCCTGAAATGTAGAAGAACTAAGGAAATGTCTTTCCCTCCCTGGGAAGAGTCCAGAGTCCTGGGTCTCTCTCAGGCACAGCACTGTGCCAGGACTCAGATACAGCCATGCATCCAGGGCCCACTGCATGCTGTGCCCTGCTCTCAGTATGGGGACAGAGGTAGAGGGTGACCTGCACTGAATGGCTCCACAGGGCATGGCTCATTCCTCTCATGTGGAGTCCAGTCTATACAACAGCCTGGAAGGGAGAAATCAAAAGCCTCATCTTGTAGATGGTGACTGAGTTGTCGAGTCAGGAACTGGACCCATAAAGTGTGTGTTCTTAAACTCTGCAGGATGCCGGTCCACAGGAGGCAGGACCCTGCCTGGCAGGAATGCCCAGTCCAGGGAAGCTGACACACAAATCCTCATCCGACTCCTAGGAGCCAAGCATTAGCACTAATGGGAGAATCTTAGAAAGATCTAGACTGGCCTGCGGGGTTCACTGGGACAAAAGCCTATAGACCCCCAGGGGTCCAGCTGAGGCCAATAAGTTCCCATTGTGTCTGACTCTGGTGGTCTCCCATAGGAGACCTTGGGACTGACTAGGGGGTAGAAGGCTCGTCTTAGTTCTTCGGGTTGAAAGCTGACTTTTCATGGGAAGTTTGGAAAGGTGCTTAAAAGACCACAGGATGAGGATAGGGCACTAGCTAACCAACCCTGGCTCTCGACTTCTATTATGTAAATATATATATATTTTCTATTCTATTCTAATTCTATTCTATTATATTTACATAATCTTCTATTGTGTAAATATATATATATATAGATATATATATACACACTGATAAAGTTCTTAACTCTTAAGCATGCCATGAAATTATGAAATACATATACCATTTGGAAAACCAAAGATGCCTCGGGGAGTTCAAGAGATGGCCGAGTGGGTAAGAGGTTGAGTGCTCTCCCAAAGGACTTAGTTCAATTCCCAGCACCTGTGTCGGGTACGCCATAATTGCCTGTAACTCCAAAGCTGGGGGATTGGATGCCCTCTCCTGGCTGACACACGTGCACACACACACACACACACACACACACACACACACACACACCCCTCCACCTCCCCCAGGAACACACTGATAAATAAAAATAAACCGTTAAAGAAAAGGATGTCTCCGTTATTTTTAAAAGAGTGATTTTACAATGGAGAAGTAGACAAGCTAATACGGGAAGACAAAAAACACAAACAGGGAACCTAGATCACAGAGGACCGTCTGCAGGAGGCAGCTGCCTCTCACAGCTGTAGCTCAGTGATAAGGCGCTTGCCACGAGATGTGTGCAAGCCCCTCAGTTCAGTCCCTAGCACACACAAGCCAAGAGGAGGAGGCTCTCCTGAGTGGGGTCCAGGCCTGTGGAGAGGGCAGAGGGAGTCCTGCTCAGCTGGGGCTCTGGCTTAAGAGGCCCAGAGGACACAGAGCTGGGCTCTGGTATCTGAGCACAAGTTGTTGACAATCTCTGAAAGATTCTTCTATATGGAGGGAACGAACTGGAACAAATTGCAGCTGGTAAGGAAAGAAGCGTTGCTAGGACAACGGTGACAGAAAGTGAAGCAAGCCCTCTATGTGTGTCCCTGCCACACACTCACAGTGTGCACAGGGTACAGTTGTCCCGTGTCAGAAGGACTCATCCCTGCACCCCCACAAATATCACAAGCCACAGATGCTCCCAGCTTTTCTTAAAGTGACAGTGTCTGCATAGAGCCTCTGTACATCTCCTGCAGACGTTAAATCATTACACACAAGAGGTCTAATACTTTGTAATGTTAGTTGTCAGTGTCATACTTGCCAGGTTCAGAGACTAGCCTCTCAAGAAAATACCTGGTCATGGGAATATTTCTTCTCCAGTATATTTGCTCTCCATATGCTTGGATTTTCAGCCCACAGATATGGAGCCATAGATTTGTAAACATGTGTGCATGCACACACAGACATACACACACAGTAAGGAAGAAAATATGCCTCTTCTACAACTCCTTGGGTCCTGGCAATCATCCCTAAGTCCCCACTCTGTGGCTGACCCATGTTTCCTTTGCTCTTCTTGGGCATTTTCCTGATAGGAATCCAGAGTCCTCAAAGGCCAATTACTGGATGCTAGTTTGCTATTTAACTTTTATGTGGGGACATGGACTTGACTGAAGCCTCCCAAAAGAGGGCCCTGGGTTCCACACATGATGCCCCTGGTAGCCCATTGTGCCTTATTCGGTAAAACAAAAAAATAAAACAAAACAAAAAATCCGTTTTCTTTACTAAAGACTCAGCTCTCCAGCATCACCTGGAGATGTGCAGCTGAACATGGCTCCAGGAAATTGCCCTGATTATATAATCATTGAGCGGGGAAAACCCACCACGGTGAGTAGAACAAGTCCCCACCTGGAAACCTGGAACCCATAAGTGGGGGGAGAGAACTAAGTGTCAGTTTGCATTCGCAGATCTCTATGCTTTATTGCGGATACAATGTCATCAGGTGGTTCAAGCCTCTTCTGCCTTGGCTTTCCTGCCACGCCAGACCGTACCTTTGAGCTGTGAGGCAGAATAACCCTTTTCTTCCTGTCTGTCAGGGTGTTTACACAGCAACAGGGAAACAAAAACAAAGACACTATTATAGATTGTCCAGGTTCTATACGGCCAGGACATTAAGAATAATGAAGTCAATTGAAGTTCATAGAACAATTTAATTAAAAAAAAAAAGATTCAGTTTCTTAGTCGGTAGAGTCATGAATGGTTTTGTGTTGACTTGGTGGCTTGCAAAGTCCCCAAGAATCTCAGCTTCCAACTTGGTAAGATCTCAGAGCCTCTGCTTGAAGATTCCAGCAGGGGCCTGAGGTGGGAGAGGAAAGCACAGTCTCTTATTTCCGCGGCCTAACAGCGATGAGAACTACTCACCAGGCCACCCTCTCTTGTCCCCGACCATGGTGGTCACGTTCATGTCATGGGAGGGAAGTGACGACGGATTTCAGCCCTGACTTGTATCCTTCAGGACAACCTTACCCTTCAGGCGATTGTCTTCTGGCTGCAATCATGACTGCATAGCAGACAGGCAACCAAACTCCCCAGGCCAGCTGCATCTGTATGACTGGAATAGAGTTAGATTAATGACAAGGAGGCACAGTGACAGATGTATATATAGGAGAGTAAAGAAATCGATCTCTCAAGTACCCTGAGACGTTTGGAGGCATGTTTATACTCATCAAAAAGAACCCTGTGTGAGGAGTCCCTTGAGACGCAGAGGCATGGGTAGCCTGTTCTGTGATATCACTAGCCATCCTTGGGCTTGTATAGAAAGAGTCCATGCTTGCATGGGCAGAGGCTTTTGACTTACAAGTCACCACAGAGATCTCCTTTCCAAGGCCAGCCTGCAGACCATGAGTACTGTGCTTACGTTGCTGTCTCACAGTTGAGGCCTCTGGGGTGTCCAGGGGATTACAGGTGACCCCTTCCAAAATGGAGGGTGCAGTAATTTGGACCTGGAATGTCTCCCAGAATGTCTGCAAGTTAAGGGCTTCATCCACAACTTGCTCTATCAGAATGAGCAAGAAGTTAGGCTCCTAGAGGTGCCCTCAGAAAGGATAACAATCTCTCCCTGTCTTTCCAACCATGAGGTGAGCACCACACAGTCCCACCACACAGTTCCACCACGATACTTCTCTCCACACTCCAGAGAGACCATGGCCTCCAAAGCTCGGCCAGCATATTCTCTTCTCTTTTATTTCTTTGTTTCTTTATTTGACAGCACTGGAGATTGAGCCTCGGTCCTAATGCACGCTAAGCAAGTCCTCTTGTCATTGAACTACAGCCTCAACCCAAACCTCCCTTCTCTTCGTAAACCAATCACCTGGGGAGATCAGAAGTGAACCGGAAGCCGATGGATGCAGAAGGAAAGCAGTTTCACGACCTGGGCAGATGCGCTCTGGATTCAGGCTACCTACCTGCCTTGCTTCTTCCATAAACTACCATCATGGGCTTCCTTCTGGATTATGTGTTTCTGTTTTATGGTAGCAGGGAGATGCACAGTCCCTAATGTCCCTGAGCGAGGAGCAGGACTGTGGGCTGAAAACAGAACGTACAGGTTCGTTCTGATGGATGCTTTCCAGTTCATGAGACAGCAGTCCGTTGTTTTATAAATGGTCCAGTGAGACCTCCTCCCTTCCCGATGGCTTTCCAGGGCACTGCATCACGGAGTTGCCATGTTCTCCAGTCTTTTTTCAACCGGTGCCCACATGTCACAGGAAAGCATTTGAAGTTGGCCTCCCCAGCATCTGCCTGTCAAGACTGCCAAGACTGGGAGCATAGACTGGGAAGATGAAATACCATCATTCTGCCACAGGGTCTGGGCCACCTGCTCACACACACTAGATTCCCAATTTTCTGAGAAACCACCATACTGCAGCATGAATAATAAAAACCCAGAGATAGCTATTAGGGTTCAACCCAAAAACCAGAAAAAGGAAAGCAACCAAGTCACTAGAGAAGTCTCACCTCTACCTAGGCTGGGAGACCTCAGACTAAGCAGACTTAGTCTCTCTCTCTCCTCCCATTTTATATTCCCTCTAGTGCTGGGATTAAAGGCACATGACTCCCTAGTACTGGAGTTGTGAGCCACCACCACCTGGATTTGTTTCTACATTAATCTTGTGTAGTCCAGGGTGGCCTTGAACTCACAGAAATCCTTCTGCCTCTGTCTCCCAAATCCTGGGATTAAAGGTTTGAGCCACCACTGCCTGACCTCTAGTGGCCTGGTTTTGCCCTTCTGATCTTCAGGCAAGCTTTATTTATTAAAACACAAAATATCACTATATTTCCCCTTTTGTCTAAAATAGAAAAGAAGGCTATAACTAATATAAGAAAAACTATATACAATAAATGCAATGACTATGTAAAATATATACAGACAATAAATACATCAGAAATGTATAGTCCAATTGCAGTTGACAAATTCAGAGAAAATAATATCTATTCTATCTTGGTGAGTCCAAATTTTTGTACCTAATTTACTATTATAACTTGCTTTTCTGTGTCTAGTAAACAAGGAAAACTGTATCTAGTCTTCAACTCCTTCAGAGACCCAAGAAGGAAATACTATCAACTGAGTAAACAGCATGTGCCAGCAAGCGACTTTCAAAATTGTAATGACAAAAACAGCTGACTGCTCAGACAGTCACCCAAAGTTCCTCTGCAACTGGTGCCTCCGTCTTCAGCCTATAGGCCTAGCATATCCGACAGACTTTTCTGTGAAGCAAGATAGTCCAAAGGGCTTTCTCTCCTTGTCTTGACAAAGGTTGGTACTCACTTTCCTTTGTGTCCTGTTTGTCCAGTTAGAACAGCATACTGTCAGCAAAGTGGCTGTCCAAGTTTGCACTCCCACCAGAAGTGGAGGAGTATTCCCCTCATTCCTATCCTCTCTAACAGAGGCTGTCATTAGTGTTTTGGTCTTAGCCATCCTGACAGAAGTAAGATGGTATCTCAGAGTCATATTGATTTGCATTTCCCTGCTAGCTAAGGATGTTGAACAATTCTTTAAGTGTTTCTCGGCCATTTGAGATTCTTCTGTTGAGAATTCTCTGTTTAGATCTGTATCCTATTTTTAATTGAATTATTTGGTATTTTGATGTCTAATTTCTTGAGTTTTTAAAATATTTTAAAGATCAGCCCTCTGTCAGATGTGGAGTTGATGAAGATCTTTTCCCATTCTATAGGCTACTATCTTGTCTTATTGACAGTGCGCTTTGCTTTACAGAAACTTTTTAGTTTTAGGAGGTCCCATATATTAATTGTTGCTCTCAGTGTCTGTGCTGCTGGTTTTATATTGAGGAATTTGTCTACTATGCCAGTGGGTTCAAGGCTACTTCCCACTTTTCTACTATCAGCTTCAAAGTAACTGGATTTATGTTGATGTCTTTGATCCGATTAGACTTGAGTTTTGTGCAGGGATATAAATATGGATCTATTTGATTTCTTCTACATGCAAACATTCAGTTATGCCAGTACCATTTGTTAAATATGCTTTCTCTCTTCCACTGTATAATTTCTCTGTCAAAAATAAGTTGTTCATAGGTATGTGGATTTATGTCAGTGTCTTCTATTTGATTCCATTGATCCACCTTTCTGTTTTTGTGCCAGTACCATGATGTTTTTATTACTACAGCTCTAAAGTAGAGCTTGAAGTCAGGGGTAGTGATACCTCCAGAAGTTTCTTTGTTATACAGGACTGTTTTGGCTATCCTAGGTTTTTGGTTTTTCTATATGAACTTTAGTATTATTCTTTTGAGGTCTGTGAAGATTGTGTTGGGATTTTGATGGGGATTGCTTTGAATCTGTAGCTTGCTTTTGGTAAGATTGGTTAGCCATTTTTCCTATATTAATCCTACCAATCCATGAGCATGAGAGATCTTTGTATTTTCTGATATCTTCTCTAATGTCTTTCTTCAGAAATTTAAAGTTCCTGTCATATAGGTCTTTCACTTGTTTGGCTAGAGTTACCCCAAGATATTTTATATTATTTGTGGCTATTGTAAAGGATATTATCTCCCTGATTTCTTTCTCAGCCCACTTATCATTTGTAAATAGGAGAGCTTTTCTTTTAACTTAATCTTGTATCCAGCCACATTACTAAAGGTGTTTATCAGTCATAGGAGTTCCCTAGTAGAATTTTTGAGGTCACTTATGTATATAATCGTATCATCTGCAATTAGTGAACGTTTGACTTCTTCCTTCCTAATTAGTATCCCCTTGATCTTTTTTTTTGTTGCCTTATTGTTTTAACTAGAACTTCCAGTACTATACTGATTTAAAAAGAGTGGACAGCTTTTTATTGTTCCTGATTTAAATGGAATTGCTTTGAGTTTCTCACCATTTAATTTCATGTTGGCTGTTGGCTTGCTGCATATTGCTTTTATTATGCTTAGGTATGTTTCTTGTATCCCTGATCTCTCCAGAACCTTAACTATGAAAAGATGTTAGATTTTGTCGAGGCTTTTCCAGCATCTAATGAGAGGATCATGTGATTCTTATCTTTCTATTTGTTTATATGGTGGATTATATTGAGGGATTTCCATATGTTGAACCATCCTGGCATCTCTGGGATGAAACCGACTTGATCATGTTAGATGATTTTTTTGATGTGTTTTTAGATTCAGTTTGCAAGTATTTTATTGAATATTTTTGCATCGATGTTCATGAGGGAGACTGGTCTGTAATTCTCTTTCCCTGTTGCATCTTCATGTGATTTGGCCCTATAAGAAGAATTTGGCAATGTTCCTTTTGTTTCTATTGTGTACAACAATTTGAGGAGTGTTGGTATTAGCTCTTCTTTGAAATTCTGATAGAATTCTGCTCTGAAACCATCTGGCCCTGGGCTTTTTTAGTTGGGAGAACTTTAATGATTATTTCTATTTCCTTAGGAGTTATAGGTCTATTTAAATTATTTATTTGGTCTTGATTTAATTTTGGCATAGGGTACCTATCTGGAAAATTACACATTTCTTTTAGATTTTCCAATATTTGTGGAGTACAGGTTTTTGAAGTATAACCTAATGATTCTCTGGATTTCCTCAGTGTCTATTGCTATGTTCCCCTTTTCATTTCTGATTTTGTTAGTTTGGATATTCTCTCTTTACCTTTTGGTTCTTTTAGATAAAGGTTTGTCTATCTGGCTAATTTTTTGAAGACCCAATTCTTTATTTCATTAATTATTTGCATTGTTCTCTTTGTTTCTACGTTATTGATTTCAGCCTAGAGTTGCCATCTACTCCTCCTGGGTGGGTTTACAAGTTTAAATTCTTTTTTAATTTAATTTTTTGAGCTCTACATTTTTCTCTGCTACCCTCCCTGCCTCTTCCCTCTCCTTCAATCCTCTTCCAAGGTCCCTATGCTTCCTATTTGCTCAGGAGATCTTGTCTTTTTCTACTTCCCATGTATGTCTCTCTCAGAGTCCTCATTGTTGTCTAGATTCTCTGGGAGTGTGAGTTGTAGTCTGGTTTTCTATGCTTTATGTTTAAAAACCACTTATTAGTTAGGACATGTGATAATTGTGTGTCTGTGACAGGTTACCTCACTCAAAATGATGTTTTCTAGCTCCATCTATTTTCCTGCAAAGTTCAAGATGTCGTTACTTTTTTCTGGGTGTAATACTCCATTGTGTAAATGTACCACATTTTCCTTATCCATTCTTCAGTCAAGGGGCATTTAGGTTGTTTCCAGGTTCTGGCTATGACAAACAATGCTGCTATAAACATAGCCGAGCACATGTCCTTGTGGCAGGATTGAGCATCCTTTGAATATATACCCAAAAGTGGTATTACTGGGTCTTGAGGAAGTTAGAAAAATTTCTGTTTCCTAATTTTCTGAGAAATTGCCACACTGACATCCAAAGGGGCTGTACCAGCTTGCATTCCCACTAGCAATGCAGGAGTGTTCCCTTTACCCCACATCCTCTCCAGCATAAGTTGTCATCAGTGTTTTTGATCTTGACCATTCTTAAAGGTGTAAGATGGAATCTCAGAGTTATTGATTTGCATTTCTCTGATGACTAAGGATGTTGAACATTTCCTTAAGTGTCTTTCAGCCATTTTAGATTCCTCTGTTGAGAGTTCTCTGCTTAGGTCTATACTCCATTTTTTTTATTAGATTATTTGCTCTTTTGATGACCAATTTCTTGAGTTCTTTGTATATTTTAGAGATCAGAACTCTATCTGATGTGAGGTTAGTGAAGATCTTTTCCCATTTTGTAGGCTGTCATTTTGTCTTGTTGACTGTGTCCTTTGCTTTACAGAAGCTTTTCAGTTTCAGGAGGTTCCATTTATTAGTTGTTGCTCTCAGTGTCTGTGCTATTGAGGTTATATTTAGGAAGTTGTATCCTGTGCCAATGCATTCAAGTGTACTTCCCACTTTCTCTTCTATGAGGTTCAGTGTGGCTGGATTTATGTTGAGGTCTTTGATTCATTAGGACTTGAGTTTTATGCATGATAGATATGGATCTATTTTCATTCTTCTACATGTTGATATCCAGTTATGTCAGCACCATTTGTTAACTATGCTTTCTTTTTTTCCATTTGATATTTTTTGATTCTTTGTCAAAAATCAGGTATTCAAAAGTGTGTTGATTGATGTCCAGTTCTTTAATTAAGTTCCATTGGTCCTCCTGTCTGTTTTTATGCCAATACCAGGCTGTTTTCAGTACTGTAGCTCTGTAGTAGAGTTTGAAGTCAGGGACTGTGATGTCTCCAGAAATTCTTTTATTGAACAGGATTATTTTAGCTATCCTGGTTTGTTGTTTTTGGTTTTGGTTTTTTGGGTTTTTTTTTTTATTTTCCATATGAAGGTACTGTTCAAGATCTGTGAAGAGTTTTGCTGGGAATTTGATGGGCATTGCACTGAATCTGTAGATTGCTTTTAGTAAGATTGCCATTTTTACTTTGTTAATTCTACCTACCCAAGAGCATGGGTGATCTTTCCACTTTCTGGTGTCTTCTTCAATTTCTTTCTTCAAAGATTTAAAGTTCTTGTCATACAGTTCTTCCACTTGTTTGGTTAGAGTTACTCCGAGATATTTTATGTTATTTGTGACTACTGTGAAGGGTGGTGTTTCTCTGATTTCTTTCTCAGCCAATTTATCATCTGTGTAAAGGAGGGCTATTGATTTTTTTGAGTTAATCTTGTATCCTCCTACATTACTGAAAGTGTTTATGAGTTATAGAAATTCCTTGGTAGAATTTTTGGGGTCACCTATCTAAACTATCATATCATCAGCAAATAGTGAGAGTTTGACTTATTTTCTGATTTCCTCCTGATCTCCTTTTGGTGTCTTATTGCTCTAGTTAGGACCTCAAGAACTATATTGAACAGATATGGAGAGAGTAGACAACCTTGTCCTGTTCCTGATTTCAGTGGGATCGCTGTTTCTCTTTTTAATTTATGTTGGTTGTTGGCTTACTGTATATTGCCTTTATTATGTTTAGATATGTTCTTTGTATCCCTGCTCTCTCCAAGACCTTTATCATGAAAATATGTTGTGTTTCGTTGAAAGTTTTTTCAGCATCTAATAATATGATCATGTGGGTTTTATTTTTCAATTTGTTTATATGGTGGATTACATTGACAGATTTTTGTATATTGAACCATCCCTGCATCTCTGGAATGAAGCCGACTTGATAATGGTGGATGATAGTTCTGATGTGTTCTTGGATACAATTTTCTAGTATTTTCTTGCATATTTTTGTATCAATGTTCATGAGCGAGACTGGTCTGTAATTCTCTTTCTTAGTAATGTCTTTATGTGGTTTGGGTATCAGGGTAATTGTAACCTCATAAAAAAGATTTTGGCAATGTTCCTTCTGTTTCCATTGTTCAGAACAACTTGAGGAGTATTGGTATTAGTTCTTCGTTGAAAATCATGTAGAAATCTGAGTTGAAGCCATCAGGTCTTGGGTGGTGGTTTTTTTTTTTTGGAGGGCGGGGGAGACTTCTGATGACTGCAGAAACAACTTCTTTAACAACAATTAACTCCCTCACAATTTTTCAGGTTTGTTGCTATTTGGTTTTGTTTGGTGTCAGAGCATTAAAAAGCTTTTTTCTAAAGTCAGGTGTAATGGCTTCTACCTCTACTCACAGCACCTGGGAGACTGAGGAAGGAATATTCTGAATTTGAGTCTAACCTGTACTACATGGCCAGCTCCACACCAGCATGGATTAAGAGACTCTTGTCTATAGAAAAGAAGAGTGAAAGATTTCTTTCCTAAGTGCCTCACCACTGCCATCAGGACAGGAAGATTCCAGCACTAGGGGGGAAGAGGAAGGAAAGAAAGGAAGGAGGGAGAGAGAGCCCCATTAAGAATAAATATCTACCTACCTGGGGAAAGCGGATGTGACAATGGTTCTCATGCCGCATGGTGACAGCTGATGATTCACGTGTTTTTACGGCACCGTTTTTCTTCCCTCTCAAAAAGTACAAAGTAAAAAAGTTTGAGCCCTTTCTTGTGTGGCTTTTGCTTGCGGCTCAGGCCAGCAGTGCAGGGATTCACACAGGTGAGGGTCACAGCACACGTGCCTGCATTGTGGTGGCCTTGATCTTCACACCCTGAAGGACATGCAGCAAAGGTCAGTGAATGCCAAGACAAAGCAGAACCTGGCCGTCACTGCAGACACTTTTGCTAGTAGCTGCATTGCTCTTCCAAGGATTTAAGAAATGACTTTGAACTCAGGAGATGGCACTCCACAGAACACTCACATTTTGTGGAGGATAAAAGTGCAAAGTTATTCTTTTCCATCCAGACCTTCAAGAAGTATTAATGAATTTTCTGGAAATGGGAGCAAGACATCCAGCTTCTTGTCAGGAAGAACATGGACCATGTCCGTGACAGATGAGCAGCGGGGAGGCCTGGAAGCCAATGCAGAATGAACAATGAGTAAGGGAGGGAAAGGCGAGGAGAGTTTACTGTGCATCCATACCACACTATGAGAAAGGGGGCAAGTGAAGGACTGGCCTAATCATGGCCGTCTGTTTGGGCTTAAGACAAGTCAGGAACTGGATTCACTCATGCACCTCCCACATTCAACTGGCATGTGGGCCTTGTGAACATGCTGAGGGAGTATTTGAGGAGTCCCAACAGTGCCACCTGCAACAGAAACAGAATGACCTTTGCTGGCATTGGGGAAAATAAAGACAAGGCAGGCTTGGTAGCTTATTTCTAAACAACTACTGAGCAGTAGCCCTGGTGTGGGACAATTGTCTGTATTTTGTCAATTATGTTTTAATTAAACACTGATAGGCCAGTGCCAGGCGGAAGTATAGGCGGGACAACCAGACAGGAAGTAGAGGCAGGTCAGTGAGAACAGGAGAATTCTGGGAAGGAGGAAGCCCATTCTGCCCAGACACAGAAGAAGGAAGATGTGACCTGCCCCACTGAAAAAGGTACTGAGCCATGTGGCTAACATATACTAAAATAATGGGTTAATATAAGTTTTATATTAATAAGTTAATAAGATGCCTGAGCTAATAGGCCAGTCCGTTTATGATTAATGTAGACCTCTGTGCGATTTCTTTGGGACTTAACAATTGTAGGAACCAGTCAAAACAAGGACTGGGTGGGACAGAAAACCTCAGACAACATAGCCCCTGTCTCAATTATAAAAACAGGAGTGTCCTGTGATTGGTGATGTTATGATTTAGTTGGTTGCATGCACCAGACTTTAGATCATGAATGGCTAAGCAAATGTTTCAAATTTAAGTAACACTGGCTTGTAGCAAAGTGACCATACTCTTTTTAAACATAGTGGTTCCAGTTTAGTACCTTCCTGGCTTCCCCTTCTAAAGATAAAACTGGGATTTGTTAACAATGGTCAAACCTACTCCAAGTTGCTTTTATGTTTATATTCATATAACTGGCTATTCGAATATGTTTCCAGAGAAGAATTCCCTACGTCATTTCACAGCAGAACAAAATCACCCATTTCAGTTTGTATTCACAACCTGTTGCAAGCACCCATTAAAGATGACAAAGCAATCGCAGTCTGGTTTTGCGCTTGTCTGTTCCAATTTCGTTAGACTTCTGTGCATCTAAAAGTCGTCTTGCCTTTGACTTATGCAAAGGCATTTTAGTGTGGCTGATGATGTAGAATATCAAACAAAAATCTATCATCTCTCAAAAAAAAAGCTTTTCTGAAAGACCTAAATCATTCCTATGTGAGCACAGCTTGAAAGCCAACAGAACATACCTGACATGTGTGCCAGGCCCAGCCCAAAGCAGCTCAAGGATGCTGCCTGGAAGTGTCAGTGGCTTTGCTGTTAGGCATAAGAGTGTCTGGAGTACCTACACAGGGACATCCCTCAGATTCTGTCTTTGGCTCTTTCTTGAAAATGGGTTACAATGACTTGGAGTGATGATCAAGTCCAGGTTCCACACCTCAGTGAGCAGTCAGCTCAGAGACCAGCTGACTCTGACTGGGAAGTGCCAGGTTTGAGCATGGTTTGTCTCCCCAAAATCCACATGTTAGGAGCTTGGTGGAGGATTTCAGCGTTGGAAGATGGAGTCCAGCAGGTTCCAGAGATGGAGTCCAACAAGAGGTGCTTAGGTCGCTGAACATTGAACGAACGCCTTTGGAAGGGGCTAAGGTATGTCTCCTGGGACTTCTGATCACAATACCACCTCTAATCTCTCCCTCCCACACTTGGTCCCATCACTTTGACAACACCCACCATAATTCCTTCACCGAAAACTAAGCCAGTGAAGTCCCTGACCAAGAGTTTGAACCTTGAAGATTTTGCACAAATAGATTTCCATTCATGTGACGCCCTTCAAATGACAAGAGTATATGGACAGAAGATGGATTGGGATTATAAATAAGGTTTAGGGAACAAGGAGCCGCTGACTCCATAGGGAGTCAATAGGGCTGTTTCTAAGGGTGATGGAACCACTCTGTCAGGGATGGAAGCCATAGATACAGGAAGCACTGTGCTTGTTAAAACCTGCAGAACTATTCTTCCTAACTCTGTCTCTCTCAGACTCTCTGCATCCATGCAGGCCTATGCGTTGCACATGTCTGTGTTGCACATATCTGTGTACACGGGGAAGTTTTCTTCCTGCAGTCCCTTGAGGTCCTTCACTCAGAAGCTAAGGAGTAAGTATGAAGAGTTCACTTCCATGCCTTGTGGTTGCAGGCACAGATCCTGCTCGCTCCCTTCTCTGGCCCACCAGAAAGCAGCTTATGATCGCTTCTTGGGACTCAGCTTCTGCAGCTCTGCAGTGACAGACAGGCAGGGTCCATTCCAGATGAGTCAGTCTTGGCTCCAACCCAAGCCAAAGCTGCTGTTGGCTGAGTTAAGGGAATCAGGAGACTCTGTTTGTCCTAGACAGACAGTAAATAAACAAGAAATTCCCCCAGTGTCCCATGAAAATGACTTACAAGAAGTCAAGTGAAGTGAATAATTCCTAAGCTCTTTTTTCCCAGAGAGCTGTTATATAGAGGATATTGACAGCTGTCTCTGAAGGGATGGAGTCCTGATTTTGTTAAGTTTGTTAAGTAATCCAAGGAAATGGGGCCTGACACGCACACCCAAGACACCATAGAGATGTGCTGTGTGGTTTTGAGTGCCCCAACATTTCTGGGAATGTGTAAGGATGTTTATGAAGTGCTCAGACACAGGAAAGCTTATCCTGACTATAACTGGAGTTATAGACAGTTGTGAGCTGCCGTATGAAAGTAAAGAGAGCTTATAGGTACAAAATTATTATGAAAATGTCAATGTTATTTCTGTGAATTAAAAACAAATAGAAATGCAATAGTGTTGTTTACAAAGCGGCAAGATGACTATACACATCAGAAAGACCAGAGTGAAGCCAGCCTTGTAGAGGTGAGGATACTCCAAGAGGCTGTTGGGGATACAGTGTCTCTCACAATGGCTATCGGGCTTTTAAAACAATAGACCTCCAGAAACTACAATTCCCAAGAGTCTCAGGTGCGAGAAGAGAAAACCTAAAACCCACACCAAATGGGCTAATAGTGGCGTGGGAAGGAGGAGTGTTTTTATCCAGGAACTAGATTTACAATTTGTCAGACCATCTTTCGGAAGAGCCAGTGATGGGTGGACAGTAGGTCTGACAACACTTGCCCAGAGCTGCCTGACTGTGCACACTGCAGCCTTCTACGAGCCTCAGCCTTACTTCAGGACCCTGAAGATGGACTTGAGGTGATTAGATGCCTCCCCTCAGGGTGATCATTATTCATTTGGCTGTTTTCATTGGCTTATCAAGGACAGGTGACCAATCCTGGCTGAGTGTGGCCCAGGATGGGACCCTGAGTATAGTCTCAGTCACAATAAAGAGGAAAAAAAATTTCAAAGAAATGGAAATGTTGCAATTTGAGAGTGCAGTGATGGGGGTAAAATGGCCTCAGCAGAACTCTCCACATGCCAAATGCATGTGACGGCTTGAGAACGGATCAACAGAAACTGCATAGTCAGAAAACTTAGGGAAAGAAAAGTCCACATAGCCACAGAGATTCCAGTGCAAACACATCCTGAAAACAGAAGGAGAAAGAGGGAAAAAAAAATACTTGAAGAAATGAAAGCTGAAATTTTCTAAAGTTGATTCAAGACCAAACCCATAGAGGAAGCTCAGCAAACTGGAAACATGGTGATTTCTAAGATTTACAGACAGTAAAGCACGCTGTATACAAGAAGCAAAAACACTGACAGCCAAGGGTGAGTGGAAAAGCCCAAAAACAGCTGGAAAAGCAAGCTGTAGTCTCTAAAGAAATCAAGTGTAACCGCTGACTTCTCTGGGGGATAATGGCAGCCAGAAGACAGTGGGATCCTTGCGCTGCTCAGAGAAACTGTTAGTCTTGAACTTTACATCCAAAGACCACCTTCAAAACGGAAGATGAGATAAAGGCACCACCGTAGAAGCAAAAAAAATTGGTCAGATGGTGTTGCTAGCCGAAAACATTTCCCCCCTTACAGCAAAAACGAGTGGGAGCCTTTCTTCCAGTGACCCTGTAACATGATTAGAACACAGACACACACGGCATCAATGTTAGTAATTTTGTAATTGTCTTGTGTGATTATAAACATTAGAAATTCATTTTCTCATAGCTGATTTAAGAAGGGTCTGTGTAAGGCAACGCGCACACACTGTGTAGCCCAGCATGGAGCACAGAGACACGGTGTGTTTGTATGTGGCATCACAGCAAGGTAGGGGGCCGTGAAGTTGAACTTGGGTGTGTAAATTATCCCCAGAGTGGACCTAGCATCTGCAGGAACAAGGGAGGGAGCTACACACAGTAGAACACCTGGAGCAGAAACCGTAAATGCACACCCACTTTCCGTCCTTCTCTCTCAACTTCTTTAAAAGTGGAAAAATACAGTCCTGTTCTGTGAACACTCTAGACAATGATGAGCCACACAGACCACGGTGGTCCCCTAAGACAGTAATGGAGCTGACCGTGTCCTATAGCTCCCTGAGGTCAGAGCCATCAGGATGTGTGACAAGGCTGGTGTAAGCAGGAACACTGCACTTGGAATCAGAGAAAGCAGCCATTGGGCACAGGCTGTCACACTCAGTGACAACACACGGCTGGGCTGTAGCTTAGGGAGTCACCTGCTATGTTTGATATTATTACTCTAGAGAGTTTTCCTTTGACTTATTAAAAACCAAGTAGACAGCCTTGGACTCAGGAGATGGACCAGGCAGCAATGAAGCACTGGCGTCAGAGAAGGGGACAGATCTGGGCATGCTACTGTCCCTCAGTACATAGAGAGGACTGATCATGTGATGAGGAAGACAATGACAGAACTAGATGTGTGTGTGCGTGTGTGTCTGTGAGTGTGTGTGTGTGCATGTGTGTGTGTCTGTGAGTGTGTGTGTGTGTCTGTGAGTGTGTGTGTGTGTCTGTGACAGAGAGTGTGTGAGTGTGTGTGCATGTGTCTGAGAGAGAGTATATGTGTGTGAGAGTGAATATGTGTGAGTGTGTGTGCATGTGTGTGTCTGGGAGAGAGAGAGTGTGCATGTGTGTGTCTGAGAGTGAGTATGTGCGTCTGTGAGAGAGTGTGTGTGTGACTGTGTGTGCGTGTGTGTCTGAGAGTGTATGTGTGTGAGAGTGAGTGTGTGAGTGTGCATGTGTGTCTGTGAGAGTGTGAGTGAGTGTGTGTGCATGTGTGTGTCTGTGAGAGTGTTGTGTGAGTGTGTGTGTGACTGAGTGTGTATAGGGGTTGTGCGCACACACATGCATGTGTGGGTGCACACATGTGCATTTTAGTTGCTAGTAGAAAAGTTTTAAAAATAGAAACAGTTTTAAAAAAAGGAAAGGTTTACAGAATAAGGATGCAAAGCAGTGGATGTTTGTGCAGCTGCACAGCGAGTTTTGTGTTCTAAGCTAATATTTATTATTAGAAATGAATCAAAACTCTTTCATTCAATTTTTTAAGTTTATAAAACCAAAAGGTCCCAGAAGGGAAAATCTTATTGTTGAAGATTGCTTTCAAATCTCACGTGGCTTAAGCATCCAGCACGAGCAGCCGCGTTCCAGACCTTTGAATTTCTTTTCGGAGCCACCCACCCCTGCAGGCATCCAGCAGCGTGTGCGTTGTATGGGTGGCTCCCTGCTTATTCTTTCTTTTTGATTTTTAAAGTACATTTACTTCTCTGTGTGTCTGTATGGGCATGGGCATGCATGGACACAGGGCAGGGCATGTGTGGAAGTCAGAGGACACCTTGTGGGAGCCAGGTCCTACCCCCCACCATGTGAGCCTGCATCATCAATCTCTTGTGAGGATTAGTATTGTGCTCCTTTATACACTAAGCCCTTCACCAGCCTGAGTTTATCTCTGACGGAGTATTTCTACTACACCCTTCTGCGGTCGTGCACACAAATGTTCACTCTTGTGTACAGTGGCCTATAGTATTCCGGACAATAACATGCTGTGTGAATCTGAAGCTGAGAGGCAACAGGCTGCCCCAGGCCACCATGGTGAGTAATAGTTCATATCCAGCCAGTTCTGGGCAAGTACAAAAGAATGTTTGCAGAACTACAAAATCTCTCAGAATATATTTTTTTCCTGAACTCTTCCCATCACTAAGCAAAGCATGACTATATACTGAATGAAGAAAGGAGGACTGCTCTAAGATACGCTAGAGGAGAAGGTTTCTTGTAGCTAGGAGGGAGACAACAGACAAAGGCATCTGGAAGCGTCCCCACTAAACTGGGCCATGAGAGAAGGGGTGGGGTGGGGACGGGACTTAGTGGGAATGAGAGAGGAGATAAGAACAGAGAAAGCAGGAGGCCAAGAGGGGAACCAAGAGCCCAAGAGACCGCATGCTTAAAATGAGTGCGGTTACACAGGCAACAGAGGCTGGGGGAGGGAATCCCAGACCATGGTCTGGAGGGGTTGAGGCTAGGGGGCAGGGTATGCCAGTCAAGATGGCTCTGTAATGGGTATTTGTGAGTAAGGACTGGTGGCCTGAGGCAGCTTTGATATGTTAAAAAGGCACTTCAGTTAGCTATTTGTCCTGAATTTCTCTGAGATCTAACATTCTAGACTTTGGTTGATGAGAAATGGTGACGTAATATTTTTTATTACTACTTCCTCCTGAAATTGGAGCATCTGTGTTGGGGCCCAGGATGGCTAGAATGATGACCAAAGAATGAAGAGAGGGGCATGCAGGCTCGGGGGGGGGGGGGGGATGTCTGTTTGTCTGTTTGTCTCTGCTGGGGTTCTGTGGGACCACCTGGGGCTAGGGAAGGGCTGGGTGGCTTTGGAGGAGTCTGAGATGTTGAACCACCTGGCCACTTTGGAGCAGTCTAGGATGCAGAGGCTCGGGCTGGTTGGAAATTCCATTAGAAGCATCTAGAGCTGACCCATTGAGAGCAGTTTTAGAGCAGTCCAGGGCAGATGCAGACTAGAGACAGAAGGTAAAGGTAAGGACTTTATGGGAAATTTTTTATCTTCTCTGCACCTTTGAAATTTCCAAGTCCATGGTCCTGGTAGCTGGGTGAAAGGGAAGAGTCCCAAGACCAGGGGAGAAAAGAAGGTGACACCCTCAGAAACAGGCAGAGAAATCGTAGAGATAAGAGGTTTTGTTTTGTTTTAAGTGGAAAGTAGAGGAAGCTTAGAGATAAGAAACCTTTGGAAGTATAGGACAGAGAAAATTTAGAAATAAAACATTGGGGAATCATTTGGGCAGTGGCACAGGTTGTATCTCTATGAGAGAATTCAGAAATCAAATATGACATCTTTGACCACTGAACGATACTCAGACCAAACCGTTTGTAGTACGACACAGAAGCGTTAATAAAATCTGAGTCCATGGGGGAAGAGAGAAAGAGTTGCGAAATGAACTTTGCCTGAGGAAGGGTTCCTATAAGCTCCAGTAGCAACTGAAAGACGGAAGTCCAAGAGGGCATTGGGAAGCTGTGAGAATTTCAGAAGGCAACCGAGAGGGAACCAGGTTGCAAAGCTTAGGAGCTCTGGCTGAGAGAGGACTCCAGGAGGCCCAGGAGGGCTTAAGGCAGAGGTAGATCTGGCAGCTCTGAAAAGAGGGAGAGTGTAGAAGGAGCAGCGGACTGCTTTCCCGCCACCCGGATCCCAGCTAGCTTACACCCGAAATAATTACACGGAAACTGTATTCTTTTAAACACTGCTTGGCCCATTATCTGTAGCCTCTTATTGGCTAACTCTTACATATTGATCTAACCCATTTCTAATAATCTGTGTAGCACCACAAGGTGGTGGCTTACCAGGAGGATTCTAACCTGTGTCTGTCTCGGAGAGGAGTGTCATGGCGACTGCCTCATGCCTTCTTCCTCCCAGCATTCTGTTCTTTCCAGCATTCTGTTCTGTCTACTCCACCTATCTAAGCTGCTGTCCTATCAAAAGCCAAGGCAGTTTCTTTATTAACCAATGAAAATAACACATAACACATAGACAGTTAACCCTCCTCCATCAGGAGAGGAACTCCAGTAGGAAGTTGCAAATATGCCTGAGAGGTTTACCAGGGAAGGGTAACGGTTTAGGCTTAGGAGAGTATAAAGAAGATGTGGGACTTGCAGGAGGGCGACAGAAGGGGCAGGGTCACAGAGGGTCACAGAGGCCCAGAAGGGCTTAAGGAAGCGGCAGGACTTAGTGGGGCAGTTCCTAGAGGGAGATGTAGAAGTTCCAGGAAGAAGTAGACAGAGCCCAGAGCAGCTGAGTGTCACGGTAACAAGAATTTCAATCCGGGCCCTCACCAAGTGGAATGGAGATTTGTCAAGGAGAAATGTCCCAAATCGCAGAGGAGGTGTTCCTTTCCACGTGACAGGGGCCCAGCTGGGGGGAAAGGAGCCTCCTGGCCCACAGGTGTGGCTTTTGTGCTAATAACAGACAAAGCAGGAAGCTTTGGCATAACACTTATCCAGGAGAGGAGAGGGCAGCTGAAGAGGTGACCTGGGAGAGGCTTTTGGGAAAAGGGACAGGGTACAGACCTTTAGTAGAGAGATGCTCCCATAGCAGAAAGAGGAAGAAATGTGCCCAGGTAGAGCGTGGGAGGCTCCAGGAGCCAGAGGGCAAAGGCCCAGAAGGTGAACTAGACTACAGGAGCCAGAGAGACATGGAGTGGAGAAGCAGCCGAAGAGGTGGACTCTGGGATTTGGAGTCAACTTTGGTGGGTGAAAGAAGCCAGCAGAGCAAATGATCCATACATACATCAGGAGAGTCGGATCAGCGGCTTGGGACAGAGGCCTAGTTCCTTGGAACAGAACTCATATGTGCCAATCCGGGGTTTCAGGGCCAGGTGAATAACACAACGACATGACTGCTCCCAGGTATGGCTGAGGGTAGAAGGTGGGGTAAACCAACCAGGATGACGAGTAACAGCTACTTCTGAATAGGGGCTGAGAATGGCTAGAATCAGTTTTGGTATGTCAAATGGGCACCTCGGCCGTTTGTCCCGGGTGTCTTTGGGACCTGGCACATACACTATATATATATATGTATTTAATATATATGCAATATACACAGTGCAATAGAACTGTGTCACTGTGATGTGTGTAACAGCAGTGCCACGAAAGGGCAGTGACGAGGCACTGCTTCTGGAGGTTGGGGGATCAAACTGGTAGAAGTCAGAATTAACACTGCAGAGCCCACCCCTGAGGAACTGCAGGGCGCACATATGAAGGATTCCTTGTGGAAGTCACAAAGGGGAGCAAGAAGGAGCACAAATGACCCAAGGAGATGGTAAGAAGCAGTGAAAAAACAGATGTCGCTGGAGAGGGAGAGAGAGAGAGGGAGAGAGGGAGGGAGGGAGAGAGAGAGGGAAGGAGGAGGAGGAGGAAGAGGAGGAGGAGGAGGAGGAATAGAATCCAAACAAAAATCATTGAAATAAGACACACAAAAGGGATTGTCAGGTTTGCTCAGCAGTTAAGGGCACTGGTTGCTCTCCCAGAGGACACAGATCTGAATTCCAGCATTCACATGCTGGCTCACAACCATCTACAGTTCCAGGGCAATCTGACACTCTCTTCTGGCTTCTCTGTCACAAGGTACACATGTGATGCACAGATACACACGCAGGCAAAATACCCATACACATGAAAGAAATTAATTAGAGAACGTGGCAAGAGATGCTGCTGTAGTTCATGCTCCTTCCGTTCTAGCTTCCTCAGACGCTGCAGCCACGGTGATGCTGAACCTGTAAAGAACTAGACTGACTGCCATCTATGAACTTCTTTTTAAAGAAGGAGTGGTGGTTGCCAAGAAAGATGTCCATATGCCCAAACTCCCCTTGGCAAACAAGCATGTGCCCAACCTTCATGTTATGAAGTCTATGCAGTCTCTCATGTCAAGTTAGATGAAGGAGTAGTTCGCCGGCCTGGAGACATTTCTATTGGAACCTTACACGAAGGCATCCAGTAGCTAGATCCAAGATGACCTCTGGAGATTTCGCCTGCCGCCCTGTGCCACAGTTGTCCTGAGACTCGCAGGCTCAGTCCAAAGGTCCAGAGGGTGAATAGCCATCGAGATTCACAAGAGGGGAGGCAGACAGAGACTCCTCCAGAAGGAACAGTGAGCCCCTAATGTGGACAAGAAAGCTGGCTCGGCAACCAAATGCCAGTTTATGTTACAGGAGGGGAGACTTGTTCATCCTGCCCACACGGCGAACTTAACCCCAAAACAGCCACATGAAAACTGTATTAATAAAATCACTGTTTGGCCCATTAGCTCTAGTTTCTTATTGGCAAATTCTTATATTAATTTAATCCATTTCTATTCATTTGTGTATTGCCACATGGCAGTGTCTGTCTCTGGTGGATTCATGGTATCTCTCTGACTCCGCCCTTCTTTCTCCCAGCCCCTCTGCCTACCAAAGTTCTGCCCTATCAACAGGCCAAGGCAGTTTCTTTATTCATTAGCTGAGAAAAGCAACACACAGAGGGGCCTCCCACATCAAGTTTAGAGGTGGCTTTGGTCAGGGGACATGGTCAGCTACCTCAGTGAAATGGGAGATTGTGCTAGGTTGAGTAAACTTAAAAGAATAACATGGAAAAAATAACAAGATATTTTATTTTTCTAAAAGACATAATTCACAAAAAATTCTCATGGTCCATTAAAATGTATAAAATAAAAGGGTTTATGATACAAGGAGAAACTGCTACAAATGTGATTGCAGTGGGATGTTGCACACTCTTCTGAGGGAGGCAGAGGCCATGGTTAGCATCCTAGCCATTTTCTTACCAACTTGACACAAGCTAGCGTTAATCTGGAAAGAGGAACCTCGAGTGAGAAAGAAAATGCCTCCACCAGATTGCAAGTCTATGGGGCATTTTCTTGACTAATGATTGATGTGGGAGGACCCAGCCTACTAGGACAGTACCACCCCTAGGGAAGCACTGGTGTAAATAAGAAAGCAGGCTGAGCAAGCCATGGGTCCCAAACCCATAGACAATGTTCCTCCATGGTCTCTGCTTCAGTTCCTGCCTCCAGGTTCCTCCCTTGAGTTCCTGCCTTGGCTTCCCCGAGAATGGGCTGTAACTCATAGGCCATTTAAACCCTTTCCTCCTCAGGTTGCTCTCATTACAATAACAGAAACCTAGCTAACCCAGTACAGGAAATATCCCCCAAAGGCCATGTGCTAAAGCCAGTGCAAATTGTGGTGCTATTGGGTGAAAGTTTTTGCACCCCGATAAACCTCTCCACGGATGCAATAATCCACATCAGACCAAACCAAGTTAGAAAAAGCCCAGGTTTAATGGATACTAACATTCCTGGGTGGTCTTCCAGCCCCCCCTCCAAGAGGAGACTGGGAAGGAAGGCCAAGAAAACACGTTTGTTCTCTGGGGGGCAATTTAAATACCCTTTGGGAGTGATGTTGAGCATCTCTGGGGAGGGGGAGTCATCATTTGGTGGGCTTTCTTGGAGGTGGAGTCTAGACTGAGGCAATTCCCAGGGGCGGGGGCTTGGGATGGAACTTCCACCCAAACATTCCGCTCTTTGGATATTTGGATGCCAGGAACTGAGGTGAAACTTCCACCTACACACCGGGGAGTAGTAAAACCTTTTTGAAGGGACCCAGGAGAAGGACACAAGGTCATGGGAGATATGGCCCTTTAAGGGGACAGGGGGACCCTGGCCCCTTGCTCTCTGTTTAGCATGTGTCAAGAGGTGAGTAGCTCTGTTTCCGAGCATATATCCCACCATGATGCTGAACCTTGCCTCAGGTCCAAAGCGACAGAGATATGAAGCCGTGGACTAAGACCTCTGAGCAAAAATAACCATACAGCTTTGTCCTCACAGTAATGGGAAGTCAACTCACAAAGCATAAAAAACAGAAGCTCAACAGGAATATCTAAGCCCTGACTAAAGCGATAAATATCCTGCTTTCATAGACTCTGTCAGTGATGCCACCTCTGCTCTCAGCCCAGGACAACGATTTGTTGAGATATGTCAGCTGTCATGTGAGATTATTATTTTTTTTCTTTTAAGAGAAGAACCTTTGGGGGGAACAGTTGCAGGTTGGGTAGGACTGAGGGCCACCTCTACAGTTGTATCATGGTTGTGCCCCTCAGTCGAGAGTAAGAACCTGTAGTGGTTTAAATAATAAGTGTTCTGCATTGACTCCTGTATTTAAATGCTTGGTCCCCTGTAGGTGGCGCTATTTGGTGACACTGTTGAATTATGCCGTGGTTTGAAAGAAAATGGCCCTCAAAGGGAGTGGCACTATTAGGGGTGTGGCTTTGTGGGAGTGGGTGTGGCCTTGTCAGAGGAAGTGTGTCGCTGTGGAGCCGGACTTTGAGGTCTCTTGTTTACGCTTCCCTCAGCGTCAGAGTCAGTTTCCTGTCACCCGCAAGTAGGGCTCTCAGCTGCTCCTCCTCCAGCACCATGTCTGCCTACGCGCTGCCATGATGATAATGCATTGACCCTCGGAGACTGTAAGCAAACTCCCTCGGCTAAATGTCTTCCTTTTAAGGGTTGCCACAGTCACGGCGTCTCTTCACAATAATAGAAGCCTTAACTCAGACACACTGGGAGGTGGAATCTTACAGAAGGAAGCAGTCAACTGGGGTTTTGAGACCTCATAGCCTCATTCACTTCCAGTTCTTGCTTTCTGGGTGTAGTTAAAGATGTGATCCCTCAGAGTCTTGTTCCAGCCATCTGCTGCCACGCCCCCCCTTTTTTGGGCTCTCCCTCTGGAACCCCACGCCAACATCAACTCCCCTTCCCATGAGTCACTGTTGATCATGGGGTTTCATCATAGCGACCAAAGGTGACTAACCAGAGCTCGGAGCTAAGGGATGATGTTTTCTTGCACAACGCAGTGGATTTCTGGGTGTGATGATCTGAGATCACCTGGCTGCTGAAGAAACCGTAGACACTAGCTTGTGGCCAAAAGGATACTCTGCTTGGCCCAAGTGACAAAGTGTGACTTAAAGCTGGTCTCTCCAGCATTCCAACACTCCAGGGAGTAGGGCATATCCTGTGGAGGACCACGCCTTCAGAGGAGGGGCAGGGGAGCGTGCTGTGTCTTCATTACTTAAGTCTAATAAGGACACAGATAACTGTGTAGCCATGGTCTTGAGACCTACAAGCATACCTACATAAGACTTTATGTAAAACCTGAGAACTTTCCAGCATTCAAGCAATATTCATAGACATTGATGACAAATTGGCTACACAGATAAAAAGCTCAACAAACATTAAAAGACAGCAAGTGTATTGAGACATAAAAACCTTAGCACCGTAAACTGCCAACAACTAAAGTTTAATTTTTAAAAAATATTTTGTTTTGTGTGTATAATGTCTTGCATGTGTGTCCAAGCACTTTACGCGTGCGTGGTACCCGTAGAGAACAGAAGAAGGCATCAGATCCCCTAGGACTGGAGTTCTAAGTATCATGAGCCACCAAGTGATCGTTTGGGATGAACCTGGGTCCTCTGAAGAGTAGCTATATGTCCCTCAACCATATCTGCAAACCCTAAAGTTTTAATTTTCTGAAGATTTGTTTTCGTTGTTTTTATTTGTGCGTGTGTATATGTATAACACATATGTGTAGGTGCCTGTGGAGGCCAGAAGAGGCAATGGGTTCCCTCAAGCTAGAGCTGCATTTCAGGCGACTGTGAGTGCCCAGACTGGGTGCAGGGAACTGGACTCAGGCTTTCTGGAAAAGCGTGGCTGGGTCTTAACCCGCTGAGTCATCTCTCTGACCCCTAAAGTTTAACTTTTAGGAGACGATGTTTGTAAATGATCGGATTGTGTTTACACTTTGACCCTCTTCAAACTTAAACATGAGAGCATTCACCTAGAGAAGTGCAGGAAACATGGGAACTCCCAATCTGCAAACAGAGATGGGGAGGGCACTGTCCAGACCTTCCAGGGAGCCTGTCACTCAGCAGGAAGGAGGGACATAAAAGCCAGGAGGAGTCAACGGAACGGAGATGAGATGCCAGCCGTGTGTTTAAAAGATACACAAACCAGACTAAAAACAAAATCTGAATTACTGGGAGGAAACTGTAGGTCGGGATGTAGCTCGGCGGCTGAGCATTGCTGAGCTTGGGTAAGACCCGGGGCTCCATCCCTGAGCACCCAATAAGTAACAATCTGGTCTTGATACAAAAATTTCAGGCCCGCCTCAGAAAGAAACTTACCCCACTGCAGGCCGTGGATGCCTCTCTTCCCAGCTGTTGACATCCTGAGGGGGTCGATGCTGTAGAGTCAAGTGGGTATGATCTTAGAGTCCAGATAGAGAGATGCTCCGGGGAAAGCGGGGAAGACTTCCATCTGTCGGGGTTCACAAGTGTTTGTCTGAGGGAGACAGCATAAATCATGATGTCATCGGCCCTGTCCTGTGAGCCAGGCAGAACAACGGACTTGAGATTCCTGTTGCTAGGAAGCTTCTGTCATCAATATGTCCAAGTCCAGCCTTCTAATTTAACTGCTTGGTAAGTTTGGATAACTTGGATCAGATGACTTGATCTTTGTGGGTCTCAGCTTCCCCCTTCCTATCTCTTTCCTGCATTGGAGCACAGGGTTACCCAACACAAGTGTGGCTCCTCCTCTCCCCATACTACCTACTCCCTTTCTCACCAAGCCCCAACACTTCATTCATAAAAGCCCTGGGCCCTTAGTCATTTAAAAGACAGCAAGGCTTGTCCTTTGCTTTTTCTTACATTTGTGTAACTTTTTTTGAAAAACATATTTATCGTTTTATTTTACTTCACACTATTAAGGGTTCTTTGCAACCTTCGATCCAACGCCCGGGTTTTAGAATAAATTCTCGCTAGTGCTGAAGTCAGGGGCACGGACTCATTCCCGGGTGTCGAGAGTTGCTCAGCAGCCAGTGCAACCGCCCACAGCTGGCCCCCGGTAGGTCACTGCGACCTTGAGGCCGGGCTGACTTAACCCACTCTGGCGGCAGCTGAGGACTTCACACGGTCGCTGCGGGCCGCACCCGCCGCGGACCAGACGGTCACGTGGGCGGCAGCCAGGGGAAACTCCAGGCTTCGGAGAGTCCCGGCCGCCGTCGGCCCCTCCCACAGTCTGGGCGGGGCGTCCTTGTCACCTAACGAGCCGGTGACGTTCTGGGCGGTGAGCTAGGGTCCGGGGTGAGGCTGGGACGCCGACCACCCGCGTGTGCAGAATCCACTCGAGCGCCACACTGGCTGAGGCTGTGAAGCCTCAAGAAATCAGGAGCTTGACCTTCGTCCACCGTCCGGAATTGGCTTGGTCTGGAACTGAGTCTTGAAAGCCAGGCTTCTCCAGGACCCAGAAATGAGGAAGCACTGGGAGGGAACCAAGGAGGCCCAGGCTGGCAAGGCCTGAGGAAAAGGAAGTGTGTGAGATGAATCCCTACCCGTGGTGAGGCTTTGGAAGTGGGGATGGATGTAGAGAGACTGAAGAGATGAGAATGACAGGTTACAAAATGCCGTGGACTCTCCCGTCCTCTTTAGCATGCCTGGTACTGGTTTCCTTGTTCAGCTCGGGTTTAGGCAGTCATGTTGGGAGACTATGGGTCTGTAACATTCCTAGCTGACACAATCTCACAGCAAACTCCCCGATCCTCTGTATCTGTGATAACAGTTAATGAAAAGGAGACCATACATTTGAAAGAAAGCAAAGAGGGGTAGAGGGTGGAGAAATGCAATTGCATTATAATCTCAAAAAATAAAAGAAATGTTTTTAGAGGATACAAAATAGGCGGTCGTGGTGCACACTTCTTTAATCCCATTACTGGGAGGCAGAGGCAGGATCTCTGTGGGTTCAAAGTCAGCCTGGTCTAAACGGGGAGCTACAGGACAGATGTGACTACATAGGGAGACTCTTATTTCAAAAATTAGACAGAAAAAAGAAGGAAAAACAGATACAAAATGTCAAGAGTAAGTTCGCAGCTATAGCCTGAGGTACACATTGTAGGGCATTGAGTATCCCAATTATCTTGATGTAACATTGTTGTGATGCCTCCAGACCTCAAAACTTCATGCTAGCTGCCTGAAAATTAGACTTTTTATTTATCAACTGAAAATAAATTATCAAGATAACTTGACTCAAATCAGCACCCAGGAATATTTAACAACAACAACAAAAAAAAAAAGGCAAATCTGAGCAAGACCCAGGAGCCTGGTCTGGGAAGTAGACAGAAGCCAGCCTGGTCAGATGGGGTTCACACTAGCAAAAGAACTCCTAAAGGCCTCAGAGAGGCCACAAAAGCTGCAACCACAAACCATGCCAAACCTCCATGTAGGAGCGAGCACAAGGAAGGCCCTGCTCCCCTACCGGCCTGGTGGCAGGCAGCAGACCAAGTTGTATCCATTCTGTGGCTTGATTACAAAGGGAGACATTCCACATGGTCCCTACAGCAAGGAAGAGGGAGACTTCCCCTGCCCCCTGAAAGTGACAGGACAGCCCCGTGTGCTGCCCCCAGAAGCATCGTCATCTTCCAGGGGCCTCGAAGGAAAGGGCAAACAAATGGGCAAACAAATTCAAAAGTATCTATCATTAAAGGGCTGGGGGTTTTTTTGGCAAGCAACTGGCTGGGTGCTCAAGGCTATGCCAGTGTTGTCCGGCTGCCGCATAAGTATACTACTTTGTGATTGGCTTGTTAGAGTCACATGCATGCTCCTAGGTTGGGAATATAGAAGAAGGACTCACATGAAGCCCATCACCTCCTGAGGCCCCACAGATGGACTTGGTCCTGGACCAATGGAGAAGCAACAGCATGCATAGTTTCCCCTCCTTCTTGGGGTACAGAGCTTTGTCTGCACAGGGGCGTGGGTCACCAACGGCCTGAACTCTGCTTCCCTAGTCTAAGCGTATGTCCAGGGCCAGGTTCAAGTGGCACCACTTAGACCGCAGGCACTTGACTCTGCACTCTAGTTCTCTAATCCAGAAGCTACTGGGCACCTTCTGGAAGTGCTAGCCTGAGAGAGAAGCCAAAATGTGTGGGACATGGAAAAGAATTGTGAGGAGGGCGAACAGTAGAACCTTGGCTGCATCTGGAGCTCCTGGTTTCAAAGTTGCAAAGCCGCTACATTCCTGCTTTGTAACAGCATTGCCAAACAATTACAAGTGACAAGCACGGATGCATAGAACGACCAACTGATTTGGCTTGCAGAGCTCAGCACAGATCTTTCCTGAGTTGGGCTGTCTTGCTAGGATCCTTCCCTAGAATTCCAGACAACACCCTTTACCAGAAGACCAACCTGCTGAGTTCTTTGACCTTGGTGTGGCTGCAGGAAGTACCAAGCCCCCTCTGCTGGGATCTGTCTGCCACAGCATATCCCCCTCCAGTACCTTATCCTCTCCTACCCTCTCAGTCTTATGTCTTTTAGGTGGAGGGGTCAAGATAGGCAGAAACTCCTCTGTTACCTGATGGCCCATGGATCAGCTGAATTAGAGCCCTCAGCATCCCTAGGGGAGACAGTGAGCCATGTCCCAACATACAGCCAGGGTCCTGGCGAGCATGAAGAATTGGAGGTCTCCTCAAGTGCACATGGCTAACACACATGTGCACACATGGAAACACACAGCATCTCTCCACTGCCCACAGGGTCTGCTTCTACAGAGGGTCTTCAGACTTCTGCTCTGCCTATGGCTCTGTGGCTTCCTGGCTGCTCGGCTAACTTGAAACCAGCAGCCTCAGAGTACAGGTTCACAGGCCCAACCATGGAGGTCCTGAAGGTAGAACTGCAAAAATGAACACAAAAACACCTCCCCCAAGCCTCCAGGGTATGTTTCTGCTGCTTCACTGCAATGCTTTATTTTGTTTTTCAAATTCAAATACAACTTAGTATACAACTATTTTATTTGCTAAACCCTGGCAGCAATAGCTAGAGAAGGCCCAGTGCGGAGAATGATCAGTGTGGGAAGCGAGATCCTAGACTCGCCTCTTGCCAGGTGTTTTCTAAGGTCACCCCTTCGTGTACCGACCCCACAGATGCCACCAAAGCAAGCCCTAATATGGAATAAGACATAGAAAAGGCAACAAGCTGGCCCACTGTGTCCCTTGTCTGGGCACAGCAACCAATGACAGCATACCAAGGTCCTTTCTCTTTGCAGGTGACTGCTCCCAGCCATAACTGTGTGAAACCACACAAGTAGCCTTGGTGTTTGTTGTGAAACTAGAACAAACCTGAAAACTGGTCCAGGACCTTTCGTATTAAGTGTCCAGGGGACTCATTCAGACCCTTGGAGGTAGGGCTGGTGGCTCATACATCAAGAGCCTGAGGGAGGCTAGACCTCTGGGCAGCCTGTACTCTACACTCTTAGCCCCCATGGTTGCCTGAGTGATCTAAAGCCTGGCAGTCGTATTTAAAGCTGCCCAGACTGGCGTAACTGAGCCCCTTCTATAGACTGGAAGCTTGTTCCCTGGTACAGTGGGCTGGACAGAGACTCGGGTCCTCCTCTCTGGAGAGACCTGCGAGGCTAGCTATTATTAAAAAAAAATCAAGCCAAGCCAGGGAGATGGAAAAGGCACTTTGTCATCGAGCCTGAGCTTGCGCCCCAGAACCCACATGATACACGGAGACAAACAATTTCTGCAAGCTATCCTCAGACCTCCACATGTACGTAACTGCACACACTCAAAATGCTAGAAAATAATAGTTTTTAATTAATGGATTTATTCTATGTGTTTTTCACATCATGGATCTTGATCCCATTCATTCCCTGTCCTTTCACATTAACACTCCACCCTGCACCCGTCCTCCAAATAAACCAAAATCAAAGAGGAAAAATGAAGAAAATAAAATGAGAAAAAAAAAATAAAGGAAGGAACTAAAGATCTCATCATGCACGCTGCAATGAGACACAGCAGGCCATGCCATATACCCCTTTGCCCTCTGTCCATTCATCTCTACTGCCAGCATTCATTGCAGAGCCACTACTCTGGTTCAAGGCCCCTGGGCTCCACTACACGTTCAGTGCTGGGCTCCCACTAGGACTCTTTCGGGACATCCCGCTTGTACCTTATGGAGATCCCGCAGCTTGGGGTCTGTGGGTCAGGTCACTTCACATGCTCCAGTCTATCACAGACAGGATGGATGTGGGGGCGGGCCAAGTCATAACCCTGGGTCTGAGCCTGGACAGCAGTAGGGTTGGTCTGCCAGGTGGGAAATGGGGACAGCTCTTCTTGTTCGCTACTTTGGTGCTGGCTCACTCACACCTCCACCAACAGGCTTGGCTCTATTTACTGTCCAGGGAAGGTGCATCTCCGTGTGCTGTAGCTGATGGGGGAGTAAGCACACCTCTCCTGCTCTTGTGACCTCAGGGTCAGTTCTCCCACCTGCCCCAGGCCTTATGGGCGGGGTGGTAGGGTGTGGCGACCGCCTCAACCAGCAAGGAAGATGCAACACCTGACTCTTCTTTCTGCGGTTTATTCAGGAACCTTGAACAATCTTCTGACCCTCTCGCCCTGGGGAAAGCCAGCCCATAGCTTAAATACCCTCTGGGTAGCCAACCCTGGCATGCTATGTGGGGAATGCAAATAGGTCCAGATACGCGGAAGCAAGCCAGATCTCTAGCCTTAGCCTTATAAGCAGTTGTTTGTGCCAGAGAGTGCTCACCTTCGGGGAGGTGGAAAGCGGAAATCGGTGCCATCTTTAAGGCGCAGAACTGCGCAGCTCCCTACAATAGGGCATCTTTCCCTCACCTATGCCGCCACAAGACAGATGACCAGGAGGAAAGCTGTCCCTTGCTCACATCTTTGAGGCTGGCTCACCCACACCTGTGCTAACGGGGTTGGCACTGTGCAGCCCTGGTGAGGTGCAGGGCCTGTTCTTCTGAATGTTGTAGCTGTTGTGAGTCAGGGACAGTGATGTAGGTGGGTCTTATTTTTATTTGCTGCTTTCATTGGTTAATTAATAAACTGTTTGGCCTGATAGGTCAGAACATAGGTAGGCGGGAAAGACAGAACAGAATTGTGGGAGAAAGAAAGCCGAGGCAGGCCGTCGCCATGACTCTCCTCTCCGAGACAGACGCAGGTTAGGACCTTTCCCGGTAAGCCACCACTCGTGATGCTACACAGATTATTAGAAATGGGTTAGATCAATATGTAAGAGTTAACCAATAAGATGCTACAGATAATGGGCCAGGCAGTGTTTAAATGAATACAGTTTCCATGTAATTATTTCGGGTAAAGCTAGCCAGGCAGGCGGTGGGAAGCGGCCGGCCGTTCCTTATTACAACAGGACTGCTCTCCACTCTTAATAACCACAGAGTCAGCTCTCCCACCCGGCCCAGGCGTTGATGGGTGCAGGTGACTCTCTCCCCCAATCCATGCTGCTATGTAGCAGATGGGGTGGGACTAGGTCTCCCATGCTCCTCCATTCCTTGGGTTGGCTCACCTGTGCCAATGAGGTCATTTCTGTGGTGTTGCCCAAGCAAAGTGCAGGGCTTACTTTCCCATGTGTTGCTGCTGGTCCAAGGATCAGTTCCCTCACCATCTCAGCCCATTGCCTTCCTCTGTCAGCTCTTCAGATTTGCCTCCGTCCACAGGACCTGGGCCATTCTGTCTGTGTCTGTGTCTAGGACCATCAGTCTGTGTCTGTGTCTGAGCCTCTCTCACCCTGCCTGTATCTCTCTTCCATGAGACACCATACTATACCTCTGCTCACTCCTTTTAGAGCCTGAGGTGGGCAGTCCCAGGTCTGCACATGGGTCCCCCTGTTTCAGGTCACAATGACGCAGGGCTGGGCCATGCATTCTCCTTACAAGGAGATCATTTTAGTGCCCAACTGCTGGGCACCTGTGACACTAGGGGGTTCTGGTTCGTGACTTTCAGTGCTTTCTATCCACCCCTAATGCATGGCGTGGGGTTGGGGCTTGACTGCAGTTCCGCTGCAGCCCAGGGTTAGAATCCCATGCCCCTGCTTGGCTCTGTTGCAACTGTTGCTGATTCAGACCCACGTTGGGCCGACGGCTCCTGCTTGAATGGGGCACTCCCTCAGACCCTGAAAATGTATGGTTTTAAAAGTGCTTAGTCCTCCGGTTCTTCTCTGACAGGCAACACTGTTACGTGGCATGGTGTGAGGGGACTCCACAGTCACAGGGTAAGTTCCACAGGCCCAGGCAGGCCTCCTAGTTTGGAGTTCCTTCCTGGGGAAGTGAATAGGATTCAAGGTCAGTGATGTCTTCTGCATCCCCTCCCCCACCTGCACCCAGATGTGCTGTGCCTGGAGGCTAAAGCGTCCTGGAGGCCAGAGTGCTTCATGCATTACCAACGCATCCACCCTGCACTCTTACCGTGTGAAGCCTTGGCAAGCAGATGCTCCCAGATGTGAGCCCAGTGTCAGCTGCACATGGGATTTCTCCCCACCCAGCATTCAGAGAAAACAGGCTCACAGGCTCAGAGGCGCTGCAGGAGCAGTAAACCACCGCACAGACCCACATTCTAGAGGTGCAATTTCTAACTGTTTCTGAGACTCCGGGAACGCTTCATCCATCAAGAAACCGCAACCTGCCAAGTGGTGGTGGCGCACACCGTCAGTCCCAGCACTTGGGAGGCAGAGGCAGGCTGATCTCTGTGAGTTCGAAGCAAGCATGGTCTACAGAGCAAGTTCCAGGAAAGCCAAGAATACACAGAGCAACCCTGTCTCAAAAAGCCGAAATAGATAGACAGACAGACAGATAGTAAATAAAGAAAATAAAAAAGAAATTCCGATCTATGGGGGGGACAAGGGGCTGACCCCCAAGGCTCATCTCATATAGGTGTGACTTGGAGGCAAGGGGCTCCTCCTTCCCTACACGCCTGTTCTAGACTGGGTGGAGCATAGGCACACAGGGCTAAGGACTGGGACTCCCTGAGACCCCACAAGAACAATTCATGGTCGTACTTGCTGGACATCGGACTGAGACCCAATCAGACCCGAGCACTGGCTCAGTGGGTGGCTGCCAGTAAGAAAGGGGAGTGCGTGAGACAGTGTAGCTCTGTGGGGTGGAGGCTGCTTCATGACGGTGATGTCAAGTATGCATGTGTAGGCATGCACACATGCCACTCCATAAGCACCCTCTAAGCCACAACCACCACACACGGAAGATGCGTGGACTACAATCAATCTGCTGAACATCTCCATAAAGTTGAGCCACACACACTGCACGGGGCGGCTCTTTTCCCTACTGATCTCTGATTCTTGGGAGCTTTGGCTCAAAGTTGGATGGGGTTCAAAATCATGGAAAGGGCTTGTAGCAGATACTGCCAGCCTGGGCCAAGTTCCAAACCTGCTATTCAGTGTATGGCTTCTACTGAATATATGTCGTAGTCACACAAAGAAATCCTGTCAAGACCACTGATATCTGGGGACTGGAGAGATGGCTCAGTGGTTAAGAGCACTGACTGCTCTTCCAGAGGACCCGGGTTCAATTCCCAGCACCCACATGGCAGCTCACAACTGTCTGAAGATCCAGTTGCAGGGGATCTGACACCTTCATACCAATGCACATTAAATATTTAATTTTAAATATAAATATTTAAAAATATTTAAAAAAAAGGAAAAGGGAGGAGCAAGGAGATACCCTTTCCTTCCACGTTAACACTTTAAAAAAAAAAAAAGAAAAAAAAAGACCACTGATATCTGTATGTATAGACATCCACAGGGACAGACAAACATGCAAACCATGCCAAGGGAAAGTCATCACCTGGAGACTGAATGCAGGTTTTTCATGAAAAATTGCATCATCTGCAGCCGCAATGTATAGACATGTGTGTGTTTATATTTGTGTGTTTTGTGCGTGTATGTGTGTGGGGGGGGGGATCTTCCAGGTGGCTTGCACTACTTGGAGTATGTCAGCTTTTGAGCAACTCCCTTCACTCCAAGAGAAAGAAAATGTAATAAACCAAAGGCTCCCCGGCTTCTCAGGAAACAAGCTGGCAGAATGTCTAGCTAGGGCTGGCAGGATCTGAGCTAGTACTGAAGGGCCTATGAGCTGCCTGCCGGAAGGGCTTGGGCGTGGGAGGCAGGAAGTCAGTCTCGCCTCCCTGCCTTTGGCCTCTTGAGCAGTTTGTTACCTGTAAATGAATCAGTCAGCAGTCAGCTCCTAGGACCTGCTTGAGGTGAAAGAGCCTCATGGGGATGGGGAAGGGGTCCGGAGTGATGCCAGACTCTTCCTCCTCATTCTCACAGCCAGTCCAAGTTGTTCCCAGAACCCTGTGACCAAGTCCCTTTAGGAGCGGGCACGCCCTTGTGGCCCACAACACACCAAAAGAACACGACAGACAAAAAAAAAAAAAAACTTGAAAGAAATGAAAACACTCGGGCCGAGCCCACCCCCTTAGCTTGGGGTGTAAGATACACACAGGAAGGAAGTGGCTGGCCGGTTCCAGGAGGCAGAACTGCAATGTCTCCAGGAAGGAATAGTTTCCGACCAGCTCGCCCTGCCTGTGGTTTTAAACAAGATTTCAGACATAGCTGTAGCCAGTCCCCTGCCCCCTGCTGTGTCCCTCCTGGACCCTCCACCCAACATGGGCAGCAGCTGCCGTCTAGACACAGCAGGGAGGATGGGTGTCCTTGCAGGAAACGGTCCAGAAGGCTGCTCTGCTTGATGGTTTAGAGTTGGAAGCAAGCAGAAGAGGCACACGCTGCTTGTGGTGGGAACAGGAAGGGGCAAGCAAGCCCAGCCTGGTGGGCAGGGACTCTTCCCCTGCGTCTCGCTGGGTACTCCCAGAGACTGACTCACCAGCGGAACCTGGTTTTGATTTCTGTTCCTAACTAGCTTCAGGCCTCAGCAGATCCAGCCCTGACATTCAGGGTCTTGAGCAGGACCCTTCTCTGAATCAGACATTTCTTCTGGGCTTCCGTGCTGGGGAGGGCTTAGAGGCAGGATCCTTTCCATCCCCTACTCTCCTGTGTCCACAGCCTCCCCTCTGCCGAAGCTCCTGCTCCAGGGTAGGCAAGCCCACTGGTAACTTTCCCACTCTGCCAGGGATACCTGTCCTCTGCTCAAGTCCTGTCCCTCCTGATGTCTAGCTCAACGTCAGCATTAGCAACATTCTGGACTCTCCCGATGGAAAGTCTCTCTGTCTTGCTGCCACTCGTCTGACGCTAGGACCCAAGGCAACTATGTGTCCAGCCATGTGAATCCGAGTGAGTCACTTCAACTCACTCAGCCTCGGTTCCACATCTGGAGGACGGACATGCTGAGAGGTGCCAACTGAGATGACGCGATGGCTGTAAAGCAAGAAGTCCGGTGCCCATGGCTGATCCAGGACCAGTGTAGACAACTGACACCAGGGTGTAGGCTGCTGAGGGCTCTTCCTTCTGCTCACAATAAGATTGTCCCGGTTCCCTACATCTCTACCCACAGCATCTTGCCTGCGTAAGGCAGGTCTGACATATGGCTGAAGTCAGGAGACTTCCCATGTAGAGGAAGGTATCCAAAAACCCCAGAGTAGCCAACCACCTTTCCCATAGAGAGCAAAGGCAGATGGAGGGCAGTATTGGCTTTACTGCCAGGGGCTGGTCTGGGCCAGACATGCATTGCACAGACAAGAAGTGTCAATCAGTAAGGCCCACACGGGAACAGGGGCTGTGTCCTTCACAGAGAGCTTACAGTTGAGCTCTGCAAGTGGGTGACACCAGATGAAAATCCCCAGGGCCAAAAACCCTGCAGATAGAGAGGCTTCCTCATTGGTGACGGTCAGAACAGAGCTAGAGGTCAGGAACTTGACCTTGGGGCAGCAGCTGAAGCCCTGTCTCCTAGGCTGTCTTTGCCTCTGTGGATGGACAGCAACAAGGCATAAATCTGAAGGCCAGGAAAGGAGAGAAAGCAGTTAACGATATTCCAGGACTCCATAGGGGAGCCCCTCAGAGGATCACTGTCTTGGCCCACTGCAGGGTGACCAAGGTCCCTTGGTGGTTTAAAAATAGAGGTCATACGGACACATCTGTCTATGAGTGAACTCTGCCCTGTGGCCTGTGGAGGCACTGAGTCTGAGAGTCTTGACCACCTCCTAGCAGCAAGACCAGGTGCCCGCTGGACTCGTTATTTGGCCTCTACAGTGGCAGCCCTTGTGTTCAGGCAGACTCGGGGCAGCATGCAGGGAGGGCAGATAACCCACGCTGTCCACCAGAAGGCTTTACTTTTATATATAGTGAGGTTGCCAAGGTCACTTGGGTCTTCCAGTCAGGGTCTCAGGAGCAGGGCTATGTTGACATCCATGTCAGGGCCAATAGTGATAATGTCTTCTAGAAAGACAGCCAGGTACAGCGCCAAAGCAGACAGACTGCCCAGAATTCCAGGTTAGGGGCTCATTGCATATTTCTGCAGAACCATGATGTGAAGATACCAGGCCCTGCGCAGACCAGCATGCTTGGCCTTGACCTCAGTGGGATAAACTGAGGAGACCCTCTCTCTGTGGCGACCGCGAAGACCTGTCACTGCCTGCGGCTAGAAGTAAGGGGGTTTGGACTCACGTAGCCTGCCCGACACAAGCTATGGTGCTTCCGGGTTTGCACTTATCACAGCAGATCAGGACAGCAGCCCGAAGCCTCTCCTTGTACCAGAGGCCACTGCTCATTTTCTGAGATTGGGTGGTCCCTGTTGGGTAGAGTTCCCACTGGGTCCCTGTCTACTCCGGGACATTAGGCCTGGTTTTCCATCTCCGTCTTCTGCACCGCCAATTCTCCATTTCTCCCAGAATGCTCCTAACACTCCTATGTTTAAAGCAACCGTCTGCTTCCTCCTGCCCTGAGACAGGGGACCGGATGCTCCCTGCACTGAATACCACCAAACAACTTGCCCTGACAAGAAAAGAGCCTGGCAGGGAAGGATGGGGGCCCCAGAGATGTGGGGCTGTGAGCATGAACCCCGGAGAGCAAACGGGCTCCCTGGGTGGGAGAAGCTGCCCCAAGCTCTGGGAAGTAAGCTGGTTAGAGTTCTCAGGACAGGGAAGGGCGGCAGGAGGTGGCCCTGGATCATCCCCGGAGGGCTGAGCACGGCACTCATGTCAGGAAGCACCTAAGGCCTTAGAGGGAAGGAGGAGAGCTGCTGGGGCTACTAATGTGGACTTCATGGGCTCCCCTCCCAGACGACATTTAAGTAGCAGGATGAACTTGATCCGGGACGAACCCTGCTCCCAACTCACCTCACAGACCATGAAAACCACACCGAATGGGATCCGACGGCTCCAAGGCAACCTTACTGCACCTCAGGAGAAAGTTCCAGAACCTTCATAAGAATTCAGAACTGTGAGGGCTGCCAAGCCATGGGAGGCCCTGGGGTTGAGCCCCAGTGTTATAAAAGACAGACAGACAGGAAGAAAGGAAGGAAGGAATGAAAGAAGGAAGGAAGAAAAAGAAAGGAAGAAAAGGAAGAAAAGATGAAAGAGGAGCCAGGCCGTGGTGGAGCACACCTTTAATCCCAGTACCCAGGAGGCAGAGACAGGTGGATCTTTATGAGTTCAAGGCCAGCCTGGTCTACACAGAGTTAATTCCAGGACATCCAAGGCTACACAGAGAAACCACGCCTCTAAAAACAAAAACAAAACAAAAAAACTACCCCTTCAAAAAAAAAAAAAAAAGAAAGAAAGAAAGAGGAAAGGGGGAAATAAATAAACAGGGGTGATGATTGCTAGAGGCTGGCCCAGGGCCGTAATCCACAGAATTAAGAGGTCTCTAGAGGCATGACTTAGAGAAGTTCAGTGCCAGTCTGGGCTACACAATGAAACCCTATCTCAAAAAAAAAAAAAAAAAAAAAAAAAAGTTGCTTTCTGACTAAATGTGCTTGAGCTCAGCTCCTACCACCCATGTAATATGCCAGGGGCAGTCCTGAACATCCCTGTACCCTCGTTGCTGTGGATGGGAGTAGAGACAGGCAGATTGCCACGGCTTGCTAGCTGCCACCCTGGCTGAATATCTGTGGGCTTCAAGTTCATGGAGAGACCTTTGCCTCAGAGGAATAAAGCTGAGAGTGATAGAGGACGTCGATGCGCTCTTTGGTTTCTGTGTGTGTATGAGCACATGTGCACACACTACACACACACACACACACACACATGTTCACAGGTACTGTTTATGCACGGAGACCTGAAGAGGGCATCAAACTCCCTGGGGCCAAAGCTGCAGGTGTGTGCCAGATGCCTGAAGAATGGCATTGGGTGCTGGGATTTGAACTCTGTTCCTCGTGATTGTGTAGCAAGTGCTCATAACTGCTGAACTATATCTTCGAAAGATGTTTCCAATTTCCAAAGACTCCCCATGCAGTTTACATGGCACCAGGACATCTCACATTCCCAACGTATCCACATTCTTGATATGCCCGTGTGGTGCACAGGTGTGAATGGATGTGTGCACGTTCATGCGGAGGCCCGGGGAGATGCTGGACTCTTCCTCAGGTGCTCTCTGCATTACTGTTGTTGTCAGTGTGTTTGAGACAGGCTCTCTCCCTGAACCTGGAACTCCTCCATTCAGGTAGACCAGCTTCAGTTCGTCTTATCTCTGCCCCGCTCCCAGTGCTGGGGTCATAGACAAGCACTGCCACCCCTTGCTTTATTTGTGTGATAACGGAGCCATTTTCTCTAGGCCTATTTTCTGGTTTCGAATGCGAGCCGCCACCATCGACACCACCACCACCAGGATGTAAGGGGAACATTTTTCACAGTGGTTTTGATTTGCGTCTTCCTGATAATTAGGATTTAAAAAAATCACTCCATACTTGATGACAATTAGTATATGTTCTTTGCAGAAATTTACCTTCAATTTCTTGAGGCATTTTGAATCAAGTATTTGTTTCATTATTATTATTGGCACATAGCAGATCTTCATCGATTGCAGATATTGCCTGTTTCTCAGGTACGTAGCTTCCAGTTCATATGCTGCCTTATTCACTGTTCATTATTTCCTCTGGTGTGCATATATATCACACTCAAAAAAATTATCATAAAACTTTTACTCGATTTTTTTTTCTAGAGTCTTATGGTTTCAGATCTCTTTTTTTCCCCTTCATCCTGTGTGTGTGTTGTTCATAGGTATGTATGAATGTGTGAGGCACATGTGTGCATAAATGGCATATGTGTGCACATGCATGTGGAGATCAGAAGTTGATGACAACGGTCATCCTCCACACTCTTCTATATTATTCATTCAGTCAGTATCTCTCAATCAAATCCACCAATATGGCTCACCAATACGGCTGTTCTTGCTAGCCAGCTTGCAATGGGATCCTCTGTCCCCTCCTTCAAAAGCTAGAATGACAGGCAGCTGCTACACTCAAGTAAAGGTGCATCTTTGTGGCCAATTGATGTTTGACAATAGTGCAAGGCTACACAGTGGGAAATGGCAGCATCTTTGGCAAACAGGGCCAGGAGGTACATACATTCACATGCAGAGTGAATTTTGATTCCTAGCTTACACCAGAGAGAAAAACCAAGGAGGCACTGGGGAGATAGTTCTGGGGTGAACCACGCACTGTGCAACTGTCAAGGCTGGAATTTGGAATCCCAGAAGCCCTTGCAAATGCTAAGGCCCTCTCCCATATCGACACAACTGTTCAGAACACTTGTTATAATCCCCCGCCCCCCTCCCCCGCTTTTAGATAGGGCTTCACGAGGCTGAAGGTGGCCTCAAGCTCAAAGTGATGTTGCCCTTGAACTCTTGACCCTCACCTTCCAAGTGCTGGGCCACAGACGCGTGCTTCCAGGCTAGTCACCCATTTTATCTCTAGGGCATCAGTTTAGTCTGTTTTATTTAGGATTGCTATTATTTGAGCCCTCTTTTTTAAAAAAAAAAAGATTTATTTATTTATGTATTTATTTATTGTGTATGCAACATTCTGCTTCCATGTATGCCCACATGCCAGAGGGGGCACCAGATCTCATTACAGATGGTTGCTGGGAATTGAACTCAGGACCTCTCTGGAAGAGCAGCCAATGCTCTTAACCACTGAGCCATCTCTCCAGCCCCTATTTGAGTCTTCTTGCTTTCCTGCGTATTCTAAGAACAGGTTTGCCAATTTTGTTGACTTTTTAAAAGTAGGAACTCAGTTTTATGTCTTTGTTATTTTTACCTTCTGTATCCCGTTTTTTTTTCTGGCCTAATATTCATTTTTCTTTCTGTTTACCTTGTTTTAGTATTTACTATTTTTTATGTGCATTGGTGTTTTGCTTGCATGTATGTCTGTGGGCAGGTGTTGGATCCCCTGGAACTGGAGTTACAAAGAGGTGTGAGCCACAATGTGGGTGCTGGGAATTGAACCTAGTACTCTTTATCACTGAGTCATCTCTCCAGTCCCTTAGTTTCATTTTTTAAACTTTTGTTCTTTGAAATTTCCATAGATGCATGCAATAGATCTTAATTATAACTGCTCTGCTTCTTCCTTCCAACTCCCTGTGCTCCCTTCTCTAATGTATCTTCCTTCCATCTTAAATTTCTCTCTTTATCTGTAAAGATAAAGAGTTCAATCAACGCCACCCACACAATATGTGCCTGGCTTAGTCTGAGGACTAAGGCAGAGGCAACCTGCCAGCTGCCACCCATCACGGAAAAACGGCTCTCTTACCTGTCACAACCTTCAGCTATCAACAGTTCTTCATCTAGAGGAGGGAGCGCAGGCTGCCCGCCACCATATTGGAATTTTTGAATAGCCTGATCTGCTTTAGGTAATCACAGCTGCTGTTTGAGTTCATGTGTGCAGCAGCCATGACGTGTCCAGTGTTCAGCCTTTCACAGCACTTCACCACCTCCTCTGGCTCTTACATTCTTACCTCTCTTCCATGGTGACCCTGAATCTCGGTGGCAATGGGGCATATAGGTGCTCCGCCTGTGGCTAAGCATTCCCAATCACTTATTCTCAGCTCTTTGAAGGGTGTGCATTAACTACAACATTGCAATAAAAAGCTTCTTTACCCAAGATTAAAGAGCAGCAAAAGTCTATGGATTGAAAGTTTATGGATAAGGCAGTTTGAAAACATAACCATTTAGCGAAATAACAAAAGGTTTCCCTACTTTGGAGCTATGGCTTCTTAGCCATGGGATTTGAGTGTGTTTACAGGAGAAGAAATTAATTACCCCTGGTGGAGTAGGTCTCAAGCTCAATCAAGAGAGAAGATGGCCACCCCATAAACAGTGGTGCCACTGGTGTGATCGTGGATACATTTGCCCTTACCTTGGTTTGAAGGAATTACAGATGTTTGCAAGTCCCTCGTTAGGTGCTGGAAGCCAAACCTGAGTCCTCTCTGCAAGAGCAGCCACAATTTCACAATAATAATTATATAATAATAATAATAATAATAATAATAATAATAATAATAATAAGAGAGAGAGAGAGAGAGAGATAAAGACACTAGAAAAATGGAAAGATACCCTATGCTCCTGGAGTGGTAGAATTTATATGGTGAAAATGGTCATTTTGTTGAAACCTATATATAGATTCACTGCAGTCCCAATCAAAATACCAATCTCATTCTTCATAGAAATTAGAAAAACTATCCTTAATCCCTTATGGAACCACAAAAGACACAAAATAGCCAAAAAATATTCCCAAGCAAAATAGCAATGCTGGAGGGATAACAGTTTCAGATCTTAAGATTATATTACAGAGTTCTAGTAATAGTACATATATGTAGCATACATATATAATACATAGTACATATATAATAGTACACACACACACACACACACACATATATATATATGATATTAGCACAAAAACAGACATGTACACCAATGGAACAAAATCAGGTGAAAACGTGAGTACATGTGATTTCGGTCATTTAATATTTGCAAAGATGCAGAAACATAAGCTGGAGGGGGAAAAAAAATCACCTTCTGCAAATGGTGCTGGGACAAATGAAGGTCCACATGCAGATGAACAAAATCAGCACTATATCCATCATCTTGAACAAAACCTGACTTCAACTGGATTAAAGACCTGAACCTGAAATCCGAACACGAAAACTACTAGAAGGAAAAACCATGGGCAGTACCCTGCATCGTATGGGATCAGGAAAGGACTCTCTAAAATGAACAGACGTCTAATTGGGGGCTTGCTTACAGTTTCACAGGCTTAGTCCATTATCATCATGGCCGGGAACATGGCAGCAAGCCGGTACTGGTGTAGTAGCTGAGACCTACATCCTGATCCATAAGCAGAAAGACTAGGCCTGACTTGAGCTTTTAAAACCTCCAAGTCCACCCCCAATAACAACACACTTGCTCTACCAAAGCCACACGGACTCTAACAAGGTCACCCCTCCTAATCCCTCTCAAGTAACGCCACTCCCTGATGATTAAGTATTCAAATATATGAACCTGTGGGGGTTAGTTTCATTCAAACTCCCACATTCCACTCCCTGGCCTATAGCCATATCATACTGCAAAATGGGTTAGTCCAACTTCAAAAGTCTCCATAGTCTGCCACAGTATCAGAACTGTTCAAAAGCCCAAAGTTCAAAATCACTCCCAAGACTAATGAAATCTCTTAGCTGCAATCCCCCATAAAATTTAAAGGAGAAGCAGGACACATACTTCGAACATACGATGTCACAGAATATATATTACCATTAAAATAAGGGAAGAAAGGGAGCATAGTGAGAAAACACTGAGCCAAAGCAAGACTGAAAATCAGCTGGGCAAACTCCAAATTCTGCATCTCCCAGTCTGCTGTCAAAGCTCTCTTCAGACCTCCAACTCCTTTCAGTTCTGTTAACTGCGACACACTTCTCTTTCTGGGGTTGACTCCAGACTCAGCATGCAGCCTTCTTCGGCAGGTATCGCACAACCCTGGAATCTCCAACATCTTGGGATCTCCAACACAATCCGGGCTTCGCCTTCACAGCTTCATGCAATGGACTCTCTGGGCCTCCGTGCAGGAAGAACCCTGACACACATCTGGCCTCCACTGCTCTCCTTAGCCATAGAGGGAGAGTCAGTAACCCCTTTCTTGTATTTTTGCCTCCAAAACCAGAATGTAAAGCTGGAGTTGCCACTGGAGCTGGAAACTGCCCTCCTTTTTTTTTTTTTTTTTTTTTTTTTTTGGACAGGGTTTCTCTGTGTTACATCTCTAGCTGTCCTGGAACTCACCCTGTGAGCCAGGCTGGCCTCTACCTCACAGAGATCCACCTGCCTCCGCCTCCCAAGTGCTAGGATTAAAGGCGTGTGCCACCACTTCCTGGCTCTTTTAAAGACATCAGCTTTCTGTTGTTGATGATTTCCTTTACTGTTTAAGCACTTCTTTAATTCCTTTTTGCAAGTTGGAAGCTTGTCTGGGTGGAATCTTGCCCTGAGGGCACCACTCCCTTTATCCTATTTAACATCAGTTTATCTCTTTGAGCACAGGATTTGGCTCCAACATCTACACTTCCCTGGCTCTCTTTTCTCCTCAAACTGTACATTTTGTATTTTTCCTTGTTCATTTGCTCCCTTTCTTTATAGATCAGCATAAGAGTAGTGATAAATACATAATAACTTTGCAACACAGTCAATACTAAGCTGTCTTGAAATCTCCCCTGACAATGCCAATAATCCAAAACTGTTCAATGTAGCCACATTCTTTGACAAAATAGCAGAAGAATGGCCTCGGGGCTACTTCACTAATATGCTTCCCCTTTGAAACTTCTTGAACTGGGCCCCCACAGTTCAAATTGTGTTTAACACTGCCTTCCAAGCTCCTACTAAGATGGCTCATTAAGCCCTGCTTAAAGTGTCCCAACACTTTTGTAGTCTAAAGTCCCAAGGCATTTCTACTCCTTCAACAGACAGTGCTGTCATAGCAATACCCTGCTCCTGAAACCAACATCTGCCTTAGTTGCCAGTCTATGGCTGTGAAGAGACACCACGGCCAGGAAGCTCTTATAAAAGAAAGCATTTAACTCGGGACTTGCCTACAGTTTCAGAGACTTAGTCCATTGTTGTCAATGTAGAGGGCAGGTACATATGGTACCTGCTGAGAGCTGCATCCTGATCCACAAGCAGAGAGAAAGAGAGGGAGGGGGAGAGAGGGGGAGAGAGGGGGATAGAGGGGGAGAGAGGGGGAGAGGGAGAGAAAGAGAGAGACAGAGAGAGAGAGACAGAGAGAGAGAGAGAGAGAGAGAGAGAGAGAGCGAAGGAAGAAGGCTTGGGCTTTTGAAACCTCAAATGCCAGCTCCGGTTATACCCTTCCTTCAACAAGGCCACACAGGCCTTCTCAAATAGTGCCACCCACTTATGATTAAGCACTAAAATATATGAGCTAATTTGAATCATTACAATTGACAAGTGGGACTTCATAAAACTAAAAACCCCTTCATACCAAAAGAAAAGATCTACCAAGTAAAGAAGAAGCCTACAAAATGGAATAGGATATTTGCCTGTTATATATCAGATAGAGGTTTTAATATCTAAAAAAGAGGTTTAATACATAAAAACTTAAATAGAGAATCTGAAAAAAATGGCTCATTCACAAAATGGGACTGAAATTTGAACAGAGAGTTAGTTCTCAAAAGAAGAAAAAAAGGTTAAGAAATATCTCAAAAAATTTTTCATTGTCAATAGAGATTAGGAAAATGCAAATCAAGGTATCTTTGAGATTTCATCTTATCACAGTCAGAATGGCATAGATAACAAAAACAGCAAATAAAACATTCTGGAGGAAGTATGGGGAAAAGGGAGCTCTCATCCACTATTGGTGGGACTGCAGATTGGTGCAGCCACTATGGAAACCAGTGTGGAAATTTTTTAAAAAATCAAAATAATTTTTAAAAAAGTTAAAATCTACCATATAACCAAGCCATACCACTCGCGTTTTGGTATATGCCCAAAAGACTTGCTTTCAGACTCCACAGATACTTGTTTACCCATGTTCATTGCTGCTCTATTCACAGTAGCTAGGAAATAGAAACAACATTAAAGGTCTTCAACCAACAAATGGATAATGCAAATGTGGTGCATCTACACCATGGAATACCATTCAACTGTAAAGAAAAATGAGGTCAAGAACTTTGACCTCATGGTCAAATGGATGAAAACAGAAAAGTTCTTATTGAATGAGGTAACTCAGACCCAGAAAGACAAACACCACATACTCTTTCTCATTGAAGACTTCTAGTTCCAAATCTTCAGCCATGGCACATATGGCCTGGAATAATTGTTAAAAGGGACCATTACTGGTGTAGGAAGTGAGGGAGCAGTAGAGAAGGAAATAGGATACAGGTGATCTGATCAGGTAAATAGGATAGACGGGCTCTAATTAGGGAGACAGAGAGAGAGATAAATACAAAAGAAGGAAGTGGTGCGGGAGAATTATCTGTATTCTTTCAATCATGTATTTTAATAAAACGCTGATTGGCCAGGCAGGAAGTATAGGCAGGAAAACCAGACAGGAAATAGAGGTGATGCAATGAGAACAGGAGAATTCTGGGAAGCAGGAAGCTTCCTCTGCAACTCCTGTCCAGATCACCGAAGAGGCAACATGTAAGCTGCCCCACTGAGAAAGGTACTGAGCCGTATGGCTAACATAGATCAGAATAATGGGTTAAGATAAATCATAAGAACTAATAAGTAGCCTGACCTAATGGGCCAATCAGTTTATAACCTTATGGAGTCCTGTGTGTGATTTCTCTTTGGGGCATGCCGGCTGTGGGGTACCGGGTGGGACAGATACCCCAACAAGCTGGCCCTCATGTTACAAGGAAGGAGGATAAAATAATAGTAAGGATCTCTGAAAAAAAATCATAAAGAATCAAAACTACTATTTACCTAAAAACTATAATATGCATAAGTTGGTATATAAATACACATATGTAGTTTAAATAAATTTTCCCATCAGAGCTGACAATGCTCTCTCCAAGAGCCAAAACTCTCTAAAGAAGCCCCTGACACCAGGCTTGAGAAGCCATGGCTGTCCAAGAATCTCCCAAAATATACAAGCTATTACTACAGTGTTTGGTTGGCCCTAAGAGGAGGAAGATAAACCCCTATTGCTAAAGACACAATGTACTTTAGACACAGGGCTCAGAGGCCCCTGAGTTGGAACTGACTTAAATCCTGGTACCAGAAGGCACCCGGCAAGTTTCCAAAGAAAGGAAGCAACCAGGAGTCTACCCAGCTAAGATACCTATGAATCATATCAATGACCAGCATGGGGTGCAACAATGTACACTGACAGTAACCAACATCTCTCCCACTGAACTTAAAACCCATTCAACAAGAGAGAAATCATGCCTGTTACTGGAAACCTACCCACCTACCTAGGGCTAGTGAAGTCATGGATCTTGGAGGAGAACCCATAGCCATCACTTTACTAAACCAGCATAATCCCTAACTATACTCTAATTTGAATATTTGTCCTTATACTAACAAATAAGTGTAGTCTTTGTCCCTCATGAAACTTTTCTTTGCTATAGATGGAGACCATTTACCAGTCAAAACATATAGCTATTTTGGTTAAGGTTTCTATTACTGTGAAGAGACACCATCACCACAACGACTCTTTTTTTAATTTTAATTTATTTAACTTTTTCAAAAATTATTTAAAATACTAACCAGTTTTCCCTCCCTCCTCTCCTCCTGTTTCCTCCCACACACACACATACACACAACTCCCATAAAGTCTCACCAATATGATTAAACAAGATGGGGAAACACTGGATATGCCAAAGTGGACAGAGGAAAACCCACAAGGCCACAACCCTACACAGAGAACTACTATCAACTAAGAAGCAGTGAGGTCAGGACCTGTCCCTGTCACTTAGTTGACTTTTGGGAACCTGTTCCTCATGCTGAATTACCTTGCCCAGCCTTGATTCAGGGGAAGGAGCTCTGGCCCACCTCAACTTGGTGTGTCCTGCTTTGTGCAAGCCCATAGGAGGCTTGGTCCTTTCTGAATGGAGATGGATGGGGAGGGGAGCAGATGGGAGTATCTTTTATTAATTCTTTGAGAATTTTGTATAATGTATTTTGATCACATTAATCCCCTCCCCAATGCCTCCCAAATCCTTCCTCCCTCCCTACCTGCCCATCTTCCTGTTCTCTGTGTCTCTTCCTCTCCTTCTTTTCTCTCTCTCTCCCTCATTCCCTCTTTCTTAAAAAAGGAAATCAAGTCCTGATGGTGTTGATGACTACTCCTGGGTATGGGGCCCGTCCTAGAGTGTGCCTAATATCTTAAGTGTCGTGCCTGTTAGATCTAAATCCTAAGAGCCCGGTGTAAAAACACAGAAGGCAGAGAGAAACCAGTGTCTGACCTCACTAAGTGGGACTGTGTGTTTCAAACAGCAATAGTCAGGCACTCTCCTGCACAGACGAAGGCTCTTCAAGCAGAAAGCGCTAACTGGACCTCTGTACACCGACAAGTGAGGGGCTCAGGGGTGAGAACACTGATGCAGTTCCCAGGGATCTACAGGGAGGCCTTGGTCTCTTCTTCCAGGAGGTAACTGCTCAGGCCAGACAGATTATTTTGGGAGATAGGTCATTTCAGAAAACATTCTTCTCTGAGCTGTGGCTAGTCAATGAGATTGAGCAAGGTTGGTGTGGGAGAATTGTCTGTAATCTGTCAATCATGTTTTAAATAAACGCTGATTGGCCAGGCAGGAAGTATAGACGGGAAAACCAGACAGGAAGTAGAAATGATGCAATGAGAACAGGAGAATTCTGGGAAGGAGGAAACTGATTTCCCCGCACTCCTGCCCAGATCACCGAAGCAGCAGGATGTGATCTGTCCAGCTGAAAAGGTACCAAGCCAAATGGCTAGCATAGATCAAAATAATGGGTTAATAAGCTACAAGAGCTAATAAGTAGCCTGACCTAATGGGCCAATCAGCTTTATAACTTACGGAGATCTCTGTGTGATTTTTCTTTGGGGCTATATAGCTGTGGGAACCGGACAGGACAGAAACCCCCAACAAGCAGGCCCCTTCATGTTACACAAGGTCAGCTGTAATCTCATAGGGATCTTGGTTTTGCAGCAGAGACACCCTATCATTCCAGACCGAGAAGCATAAAAAGAAGTGGGGAACCGGGAATCACTTCTTTCTTAACTGCTTCCTGCTGAAGGGATCACTGTTAGGAAAAGGAAAAGAGTGGTGTTTTTAGGATCTTTTACCTTTAGATATATCTCAGTTCCTTAAGCCCATAGATTGACTTTGGGGGCTTATCTGGTTCCAGGACTATGAGGAGTTGGTAGTCTCAGGAAGGGTTGAGTGACAGTGGAGGGGATAAGGGCTTGCATTTTTTCTGCAACAGATTGAAAGGAATTTTAAAACACAAGAACCAAAGCTTAGTGCTAGAACTATCATAATAAGGGACCCAAAGAAGGAAGTTATCTATGTTCCCCAAGTGCTTCAGAACCCTGTCCTTCTGGATGCACGTGGGGCGGGGTCTGGCTCACGATTCTGTTCTCCCTTTCTTTTAGCTGTCTGCCATTCTGCCTTAGATACCTGAGAAATTCATGTAGAAGCAACATCCTTCCCTTAGCATTACACAGCTTCCTCCTTTTTCTGCTATAAGGCGATCTCACCCCTCCTTTTTTTTTTAATTACAATACCAGGGCTATGAGGGGGTCCATCTGGGATTGAGGTTTTTCAATGCCATTCTGTACCAGTGTCAGAACAACCTTGATTTGTTAAGAAACTTGGCTGTGTTGGGCTCAGTGGAGTCCAATAGCCCTTCCTCCCAGGCCCACAGCCCCTGCCATGATGACTCCTAACAACAGGGGAAATAATGTTCCATCCCCTTTGATTCAAATAGGGGTGGGCTGGTGGTTTATTTTCTTCTCACGATAACTATAAAATCTCAAACTAAGTATACAACTTGGTACATGGGGTAACTGATACGGTAGAAGGAAAAGAAGCCATTGGGATATGCAAAATAGGTGCCATTAGGGGAGCCCTTGAGTTGAAGATCAGCCTGGTGTGCAGTTGACTTGCTGTCCCACACAGCTGGCTAGTACAGGCAGGGCACAGAGGCAGGCCTGGAATGTGGAGTCATTGGTTAAAGGGATTTCAGTTAAGCCTATGCCCTAGTATGTAACTTGTCTTGTTCTCAGGCAGATCCAACAGTCTTTTTCTAGATCAGGTTTAATTTTAGAGAGCATTTTGTGACTACCATTTATGGGGACAAGCATTTTAAGGAGGGGGGCATTAGGACTGCTAGGGTTGGTGAGGTTTGACTGACTGGGATTTTTCTGAGGGGGATTTTATTACTAGGGGAGGGAGGCATAGAATGAGAAGGGTCTTAGGAGATCACGGCCTACTCCCTGGATAGGAGGCTGATCCTATGGATAGAGACAAACAAAGGTCATTTCTAGGCAGCAAATGTGCATAGAGCTTTTAATTTGGTGAGGTGTCTTCCCAGAAAGGGTAGGAGGCAATTTGCCATAACATTCATATAAATGTTAGAGATAAGGATCCAAATGGGCAGGTGGGTGGGATTCTGGGCCATTCATGGGGACCCTAGACTCATAAAGAGAAAAGGAAGTGTTCCCTGCAATTCAGTTAGCAGAGAAGAGGACACTAGTGTCCGGGACAAAAGAGACTTGTCTCCGAGCCATTGTCCATATCATCCCAAGTCTGGACACACTGGCAGATACCCCGGTGAAGGATGTTGAACTTGGGTCCCCTCAACCAACAACCTCAATACAACCTCAAGTTGTTGTATCAGTGTCATGGGAAGATGGAGAAGTGGTGTTCGGGTGGGTCAAACCGACAATCCATCTGTCAGGTTCCACATTGCCTGAATGTGGGCATGCCTGGCTCGGGGTCCAAGGATGGAGGTACTCGTTCGGCCCAGTGGCCCTTTTACTGGCATTAAATACAAGTCAGAAATTGGAAGTGGGATTTTCTATCCCTTTAATGTTCCCATTCTCTCTCCCCTGTGCTGCTTCATATCTGCTGTTAAAGACTTTAAATGGGGTTTCAAGAGTTCATCTCAGACTGCTGTGTTGAGCATATTCCTTCCCGGACCCATTTATCTCTCACATTTTCTTTGTCCATTCCTCTGTTGTTGGAACTCAGGTTGGTTCTCGAGGTTAGTTATTATGACTAATACTGCAAACAAATGATGTCTAAGCAGTGTTTTGCTGAAGGGCCAACTTGGTGTCCTTTGGATAAATCATATGAATTGTTGGCCTGAATACTGTGGTAGATCCTTTGTTACGTTTTCAAACATCTTTGTGTTAATTTCCATAATGGCTGAACTAATATACACTCTTATTAGCAGTTATGAGGGTTCCCTTTTGCCCACATCCTTGCCAGCATTTGGTGTGTGGGGGGGGTGGTTTTTAAAGACAGGGTTTCTCTGTGTAACAGCTTTGGCTGTCCTGGAACTTACTTTGTAGACCAAGCTGACCTTGAACTCACAGAGATACCTGCCCCTGCCTCCTGAGATTTCCTGTTTTCTTAATGACTGCCATTCTAACTGGGTGAGATGGAATCTCATTGGAGTTTTAATTTGCATTTCTCTGATAGATGATGGTGGTGTACATTTTTTCCCATGGTTTTTGACCGCTGGTAGTTCATCATTTGAGAACTGCCTGTTCTCAAATTTCATCAGCTCATTTGTGAATTGGGTTCTCTTGTTTCTCATTATTTATGTTTTTTTTTCCTCTTCCTTCTTCCTCCTCCTCATCTTCTTCCTTTTGAGTTCTTTGTATATTGTAGAGACTCAAATGAATATCTGGCAAAATTTGTCTCCCATTCTGCAAACTGTCTCCTTCTTCAATTCGCTATTTTCTTTGCTGTGCAGAAGATTTTCACTTCCATTAAGTCCCATTTGTCACTTGTAGAAACAATTGAAGCCCATTCAGAAAGTCGTTGCCTAGGTTTGTATCTTGAAATGTTTTCCCCACTTTCAATCTTCTTAAAAATCTTAAGATCCAAGGCGTGATGTGTGAGCCTGAGAAGAACGTGTTCTGATCACATTGAATAGAGCATTCTGTGTTGCTGGTTAGGTTCACAGTTTAGAGTTAATCCCAATCTGATGATGAGGGTTTTGGAGATTCAAGAGAGCCCCTAATCTTCAAGCCAACGTTTGAAGGTCGAAGAAGGCGGGTTCAAATGGCAGCAGCAATAACAAAGTAGATACATGCCCTAGCAAGAAGTGAAGGCATTCCAGCAAGAAGCCTTACTTCTTCCTTAGTCTTTCTTCTATCTAGTCTGCTCCCAGGGAATTATGCCCATTGTCAGAGAGCTTGCCCCTCATCAGTTAACTATTTCTAGACGAGCTCTCGGTTCCAATTTGAAACCAGAGATTGGTTTAATAAAGAGCTGAATGGCCCATAGATAGGCAGGAAGAGGTTAGGTGGGACTTCTGGAGGCAGGGAGGTCTCAGGAAAGAAAAGAAATCAGAGTCGCCAGCCAGATGTGGAGGAAGCAGTAGGTGCAGTATAGAGAGATGATGTAATTAGTTAGTCACGAAACAGAATGTAGATTAAAATAAATGGGTTAATTTAAGTTATAAGAGTTAGTGGGACAAGCCTAAGCTAAGGCTGAGGTTTCATAACCAATAAGAAGTCTCTGTGTCATTCATTATTTGAGAGCTAGCTGGAAGGACAGAGAAAGACTTGTTACACATATCTTTTATTGGAGATTTCATAGCTTTCCTTTCCTACTAGAAGGCATGCTCTCACAGCATATGCTTTGATCCTCTGGTCCTTACAATATTCCTGTCACCTCTTCCATGACGTCCCCTGACAACTAGACAGCTGGTGGTTACCTCCAAGATATGATTGCCACTATTGCACCTTTAGGGATATCTTGCCACATCAGTCATTGCTGTGGTTCATAGGCATCACAGCTGGGTAGGGCTATTATTGATATCTTTCCTCCGTGAGCTTGCATGGCACCTTCTATATTGTGTAAGTTAGTCCTGGAGGAGGGGCTTTTTGGTCAGTTCCATTTCAAGTCCTACATCCAAACTATGGAATGTCTTAAGCAAAAGAGATTTACCTCGAGCTTCTTTAGAGGGTCCAACGGCAATAGCAATAACCTATATAGTTTGGTGAGTCTCAAAACAACTCAAAAGGAAGTTTCTCATGTCTGGTACAAGTGGCATTGTTAGATAGTCTATGGCTCTTGGGGTCTACCCCACCCCCATAATCCCTTTATACTTTCCTGGTTTCTGTGATGGTGTATATCCACATCTGGGGATTTAGTGCTAGATATTGTAGATGAGAAAGAATATGCATTGGTGTCTTTCTGGGTCTGGGTAACCTCTACATAATATTTCCCATTTACCTGAAAATTCATAATTTCAGTATCCCACATTCTACAGGTTATCTGGGCAAAAAAATACACAAAGGATCATCAGAATTAAACAACCCATATATCAAATGAACCTAACATGATATTCCACCCAAACACCAAAGAATATATACATTCCGCTTTGCAGTCCATGGAAGTATCTCTAAAACAGATCACATTCTGTGTCTTAGTTAGGGTTTTTATGGCTGCAATTAAACACTAGGACCAAAAGCAGCTTCAGGAAATGGGTTTTGCTTCATTACAGCTTGTAGCCCATCAACCAGGGAAGTCAGGGCAGGAACTCAGGCACAGAAGGGATCTGGAGGCAGGAAGTGATGGAGAGGCCATGGAAGAGTGCTGCTTATTGGCTTGCTACCCATGGTTTGCACAACCTTCCTTCTTATACCATCCAAGATCATCCACCCAGGTTGGCACCACTCCCTGTGAGATGGACCCACCAACATCAATCACTAATTAAGAGAATGACTGCAGGCTTTTCCACAAGTCAATCTGAGGGGTAGGACATTTTCTCAACTAAGGTTTCCTCTTTCCAAATGACTCTAGCTTGTGTCAGATTGACATAAAACTAGCCAGCACAATTTACCCCTCGTCAATTAAATACAAATTACCATTAAATCATAACTTTCCCTTTCTTGCTGTCTCAAAGATATTAATAGGACAATATAAATCATAGTCTAAAATTTAAAAGTCCCATAGTCTAAAATTTTTAATTTTCCAAAAGTTTACTCTCTTTAAAGTATCTAAAGTCTTACCAGGCATTGGTGGCACATGCCTTTAATCCCACCATTTGGGAGGAGAGGCAGGTGGATCTCTGAGTTCGAAGCTAGCCTGGTCTATGGAACAAGTTCCAGAATAGCCAAAGGCTACACAGAGAAACCCTGTTTTAAAAATATTTTACATATATAATAAAGTCTCTATAAAACACTCAAGGTCTCATATTCTGAAACTGCTGATCCATCTCTCCAGCCCTCTTGCATGATCTTACTGAAAATATGTTATATGAATTTAAGAGAGAGATTCCTTTTTTATGCCCATGATTCAAAACTGAGAGCTTTTCGTGGTTTAAAATAACTCCCTTGTCCTGATACTATTTTGTCAAAGGGTCATTGGCCTTTACTGAATGATCCAATTCTTCTACCGTCTCTTCAGGTTCTAATACTCCATTTTCTACATTCTCCATCATATTGGTGAGGTTTTTCCATTGAAATTTTCATTTCCAGAATGACTTTAGTTTGTTTTTTCTTCAGAAATTCTCTTTATTGAGTTATACTTTCATAACTTGAATCAACTTCCTTATTTCATTTAGTCTTTGTGTTCTTTTGGAGAATATTCATGTCTTCTTTGAGTTGTTTAGACATAGCTATAATTATTCATTCAAATTTCTTAGACATTCTTTCAAGTTGTTCTCATTGGGGGCCAGTACAATGGGATTAGACAGTTTGGGGAACATGGTGTCTTAGGTTTTTGTGTGTTCTTTTTGTTTCTATGATGATACCCATCTGGTGTTAGTTTGTTGATTAGGTCTTTCTTTTTTCTCTTCATCCCTCCCTCCCTCCTTCCTTTTCAATTTACCTTTCTTCCAGTGGAGGTATTTGCACTATCCAGGAGAGGATTGAATTGCATGGGTTTGTAATATTGTTCTCCTCTCTAGAATGGGTATTTAGGGCCTCAGGATCTAACCATGCTATTCCTCTGAGAGTCTACTACAGTCTGAAATACCAGGTCACTATCCAAAAATTAAAACACTCCTGACTGGTCCTTGCGATTGCTACAGTCTAATATGACAGTTCCCACCTGGACACCTTACCCTGGATATGCTTTGGTCTGATAACCACTTCCTAAGTCCCCTACACTTGATGCATGACTCCATACACCTGTACATCTTACTTTCTGTTATCTCCAGCTCTCTCCCTGGGTCCACAGCTTTTGCTAAATGAGAAGGGACCTGTGAACCTGGCCATTTTACCATGGGTCATCTCTAGCCTCTTCCTTGAACTGCCAGATACTATCATGAGATTTGTGGCACTTTGGTACCTTAGCCTAGGTCAGCTCTGGCATCATCCCTGAGTCCACAGCTTCTCCCCCATGTTGTAGGACTCCCCATCCCTACGTGCCTTGCCCTACACTAACTCCATGCCCTTTATGGGTCCAACACTTCTATCCAAATCCTTTGTTATCCTCATTTTAAAAGTTTTTCTTATAGAACACTCATCATTTTTAACTTTTTGGGTGACTTGTTGATATCTTTATTAAGGACCAATTCTGGGTATTTATCTTATGCCTTTGATTGAGTAATGCTCCTTTGCATTGCCATATGCTTTGTTTGTGTCTTTAACTTGAAGCAAATACCTTCTTTTTGGATGTACTTAACATAGGGATGCATGCTCAGCTCATGCATCTTCTCTGGGATGCGGTGTCATTTCCTTGTGACAGAGCTTTCCTGGTTTAGCTTTCAGTCTTATGAGTCCTTCCTCCTTCTTGGGCATATATTCACTACTGAAGGTTCTCTGTCACTGGAACAAACCCCTGGACTCTTAATTATTCTCAACAATCCCAAAACAGTCAAGGCATGGCAAGTCTCCTTCAGTACTCCAACTCAGATGAGGCAGAAAGCAATCTCTCCATCAGCCACCAGGAAGCTGAAATGCTGTCGGTTTGTTTCACTTTTCTTTGCCTCTGAAAGAGGAATTCAAGAGTTGATTTTCTCTGGGAGCAAACTGATTTGCTGACTCTGAGGGAGGGCTAGAACATATAAGCCTGTTTCATTGTGGCTGGCTGTTTTAGAGTTTTTATTGCTGTGAAGAGACACCATGACCGTGGCAACTTTTTAAAGTAAAACATTTAATTAGGGTGGCTCACTTTGAGCTTCAGCGGTTCAGTCAATTATCATCATGGAGGGGAACATGGTGGCGTGCTGGCAGACATGGTGCTGGAGGAGTAGCTGAGAGTCCTATATCTTCCAGGTAATAGGAAATTGACTGAGGCACTGGGCGGTGTCCCGAGCCTGTAGATGCCTTAGAAATCAGACAAACACTGAAAGCAGGTTTTTTTTTTTAAATTTGCCTGTAGTTTTTTCTTGTGTATAAGAAGATAATATGTCTCGCCTTTGCCTCAGTTGGGTCTCCATAGTGTCATCTTCCTTTACCCACTCCTAGATGTGCTGGTCATAGATCTGATGCTCTCCACTGGGCTTTATCCTCCTCCACTGCTAGTGTGGTTTAAAAGAAATGATTTTTTTTAATTTAAAATATTTTTTCATAGAATATATCTTGATCATTTTCCCTTTCCCAATTCTTCCCTGACTCCCTACCCTCCCAACTCTATGTTCTTGCTCTTTACCTCTCTTAAAAATGAAAACAAAAACAATGAAAAAGAAACACATGCACACACACAAAATAACTCACAAAACTGAAAATAAAAATAAACAAGCAAAAGACCAATAAGTAAAAAAAAAAAATTAAAAATCCCAAACAAAGCAAAATGAGACAAAATTTCTTTTAAAAAAAAATCCTATTGGGGGTTGGAGAGATGGCTTAGTGGTTAAGAGCACTGGCAGTTCTTTCAGAGTATTTGGGTTCAATTCCCAGCACCCACATGGCAGCTCACAACTATCTGTAACTCCAGTTCCAGGGGATCTGATACCTTCATACCAATGCACATAAAATAAAGTTAAATAAATTATTTTCAAAAAGTACTATTGAGTTCATTTTGTGTTAGCCAACTAGTTTGGGGCATGAAGTCTGTCCTGAGGTATAGTTAATGTATCCAGTGAGACAACCCTTTAGGATTAAGTGCTCTGAAGGTGTTCATTCCACACACTGTCCAGAGGATAATACATATATTATAATCCACTGGTCAATACATTCATTGGAGAAAACTAGTTTTTCCTTTGCCAGCAGGGATCAATCACAGATAGCTTCTTGCTTGGGGGTTGAAGTCCATGCCTACCTCCCCCACTCAGTGCTGGCGCCCTATCTGGCTCGAACCTGCCCAGGTCTTGTGCATGCTGCCATGATCTCTGTGAGTTCATATGCTCACAATCCTGTTGTGTCTGGAAGACACTGTTTCTTTAGATTCAAGGTTGACCTCAGGCTCTTAGAATATTTCCATGTCCTCTTCCTCATAGATCCTTGGGCCTTGAGGGGAGGGGTTAATGGAGACATCCCATTTAGGACTAAGTGCTCTGAAGGCTTTCACCCTGCACACTGTCCAGTTGTGGGTCTCTGAGCATTTGTTCACATCTACTGTGAGAAGAAGCTTCTCTGGTGACGGCTGGGTGAGCAACTGATTATGGATACATTGCTGTGTTCCTTTAGCAGAATAATAGTATTCCACCTATGCCCATGACCTGTCTAGACTCAGGTTCTTGGCTACTTCAGCAGTGTCAAGCATGAATCCCATTTCATATAGTGAGCTGTAAACTCAATCAGAAAGTGGTTGGTTACTCCCATAACGTTTGTGCCACTATTGTACCAGTATGTCTGCAGGCACGTTACTAGTGTAAGTTACAGACTTTGGAGCTCAGAGATATTGATGATGATCTCTTTCCTTTTACAGTGCAGGTACCTTCTAGTACCATGAATGATGATCAGGAGAGGTGGAATATACAGTAGTAGCTTTCCATAGTTTTTCAAATGGCCTTTAGCGTTAGTTGTCCCTCCCCATATTCTGTCCTTTACCCTTCTCTCCCAAGCCCTCGCTATTTAGTTATCCTACTCTCTCCCCCTTGTCTCTCTGTAATAATATGTAACAAAATCTTTATCACAGGAAGGATGTATTATTTTAGATACTGACTCTGTATCCCACCCAACTGAAAACCCCAACTTGCATCTAATAAGATCATACAGTTTTTGTCCTTGAGTCTGTTTATGCTGAGATTATGCTTATTGATTTATGTATGTTGAAGCATCTGTGTATCTCTGGAATGAACCTGACTTGTTCATGGTGGATAATCTTTTGGATGTGTTCTTGAATTTAGTTTGCAAGTATTTTATTGAGTATTTTTGCACCCATGTTCACTACAGGTAATGGCCTATAATTTTCTTTTCAAAATTTTATATGTATTTTATTTGTTTACATGTATGAATGTTTTGCTTGCACATGCTGTGCATGCCTGAGGAAGTCAAAAGAAAGCTTCAGATTCCCCTGAAACTAAAGTTACATGTGGTTGTGAGCCACCATGTGAATGCTGGAATCAAATCCGGGTCTTCTGAGAGAGAAACAGGTGCTTTTAACCATTGAACCATCTCTCCAGCCCTGTATCTTTCTGTTGAATCTTTGTCTGACTTCAGTAACTGGATGATGCTGGCTTTGTAAAAGAATTTGAAAATGTTACTTAATTTTCTGTTTTGTGGAATAATTTGGAGAGTATTGTTGTTAATTCTTTGAGGGTTTTGTCGAATTCGGCATTGAACTCCTTTAGCCCTGGGCATTTTTTGGTTGGTAGAGTTTTATTTTATAATACATTTTAGTTAAAATAGAATTACATCACTTGGCCCCCTCCCTTTCCTCCCTCTAACTTCTCCCAAGCACCCTCCCTTCAACCTTTCCCATACAACTTCACTTTCAAACTGATAACCTCTTTTTCCTTTCATTATATGATTATTTTTGTTATACAGAGAGAGAGAAAGAGAGAAATAGACAAGAGATGCACAAATACATAAATGCAATCTGTTGAATTTGTTTTGTTGTTTATGTGCATATGGTTTTGGGGTTCATCACTTTGTTTTGGATAACCAATAAGGGGGCTCATGTCTGGGAAATGCTAATTCTCCCTCAGTTGAGAGTTTTAATTATGGTTTCTATCTCACTGAATGTCATGAGTCTATTTAAAATATTTATTTCATTTTGATTTAGCTTGGGCAGACCATATCTAGACCACTTCTTTTATATTACCCAGTTTGCTAAACTATATATTTATATAGTATGTCCTTATGATTCTGATATAATAAAGTTATAATTATCTGTTACACTGTTGATGTCTTTGAAATGTCTCTCTTTCATCTTTAATATTTATTTGGGTTCTCTCTCTCTCTCTCTCCCTCCCTCCCTCAATTTGGCTAATGATTTGCCAATCTTTTTTGTTCTTTCAAAGAACAAACTTTTCATTTAATTATTTCTTTGTATGATTTGACTCTGTTTTTTTCAATTAATTTCAGCCTTGAGTTTGATTATTTCTGTCTACTCTTTTGAGGTATTGATTCTTCTTGTTTTTCTAAGGCATTCAAGTATATCATCATTAAGTTATTTTAGAACTCTTGAAATTTTTTAATGTAGACACTTAGAACTGCACATTTTCCTCTTAAAACTGCCTTCATGGGACTTGAGAGATGGCTCAGTGGCTAAGAGCACTGGTTTCCAGAAGATCTGGGTTCAATTCCCAACACCCACATTGCAGGTCACAACTGTCTGTGATTCCAATTCCAGGGTAACTGGCATCTGTACACAGACATACATGCAGGCACAACACTAATGCACATTTAAAACAAAAACAAAAACTGCTTCCATTAGAGTCACAAATTTTTGGCATGTTGTGTTGTAGTATGAGGGGGCTGGCTTGTTGGGATATCTGTCCTGCCCGGTACCCCACAGCTGGCAATTCCCAAAGAAAATCACAGACGGGACTCCATAAGATTATAAACTGATTGGCCCATTAGGTCAGGCTTCTTGTTAACTCTTATAACTTATGTTACCCCATTATCCTTATCTATCTTAGCCACACGGCTCAGTACCTTTTTCAGCTGGGCAGGTTCCATGCTGTCTCTTCGGTGGTCTGCGCAGGAGTGACTGAGAGAGTTTCCTGTGTCCCAGAATACTCCCAGTCTCTTTGCTCCACCCCTACTTCCTGTCTGGCTTTCCCGCCTATACTGCCTGCCTGGCCAATCAGCGTTTTATTAAAATATGATTGACAGAACACAGACAATTCTCCCACACCGTTGTGTTTTCATTTTTATTCTTTTCTAGAAATTTTAAATTTCCATTCTTGATTCAGTATCGTTCAGTAGTGTGTTATTTAATTTCCATGAGTTCATGTACTTTCTGCAGTTTCTGTTACTGTTGATTATAGCTTTAGTCTACCATGTGCAAATAGAAAGTATCATATGATGTTAATTTTTCCTATACTTGTTCAGACTTGCCTTGTAAACTAATATGTGCTTGAGTTTGGAGAACATCGCCTTGGGTGGTAAGAAAAAAATATGTATTCTTTGGTATTTGGGTGAAATGTTCTGTAGATATCTGTTAAGTCAATTTGATTTATGATGTCATTTCATTCCAGGGTATCTCTGCGGATGTGATGTGTTGAAATCAACATCTATCACTGCATTGGGATCAGTGTGATTTTAGCTCTAATAATACTTTTATGGAACTGGGTATCCCTGTGTTTGGTGTATATATGTATTATAGGATTATAAGTCTGTTGGTGGAATTTTTCTTTGATGAGTATGAACTGTCCTTATTTCTTCTGACTACTTTTGGTTTGGTGTCTATTTTGATAGGTATGTTTCTGGGTTCCTTTTGTGGGATACCATTTCCCATCCTTTTACCATAAGAAAGTATCTATCTTTGATGATGAGTTGTATTTCTTTAGGATATCAAAATATATATCCTTTTTTCTAATTCAGTGTGTTAGTCTGTATCTTTTTATTATGGAATTGGGACCATTAATGTTTAATTAGTATTGAGAGATGTGTATTAATTCTTGTCGTTTGTGAAGTGTGTGTGTGTGCTTTCAAATCTCTCAATCTCTCTCTCTCTCTCTTTCTCCCTCTCGGGTTTTCAAGACAGAACTCTTCTGTGTATAGCCCTAGTTGTTCTGGAACTCACTTTGTAGACCAAACTGACCTCAAACTCAGAGATCCGCTTGTCTCTGTCTCCCAAGTGTTGGGAATAAAGGTGTGTGCCACTACACCTGGTCATCAAATCTCTTTAGATTATGTCTTGGCATTGCTCATTTGTTCCTGTGACCTCCTGAGTGTGTTACTCCTTCTCTTCAGGATGAAGTAGTCCTTCTAATGCTTCTACAGAGCTGGCTTTGTAGTTACAAATTCTTTAATTTTTTTTATCATGGAAAGTTTTTTTTGTATCTCCTTCAATTTTAGTAGATAGTTTTGTCAGTATAGTTTGAGTTGACAGTTGTGGTCTTTCAGGACTTGGAGTACATCTTTTCAGACCTTTCTAGCTTTAAAAGTTTCTGTAGAATGATCAGGTGTTATTCTAACAGGCTTTCCTGTATAAGTGAATTGACTTTTTTCCTTAAGCTGTCAATATTTCCCTTTAGTCTCTGTTTTTCATCTTTTAACTATAATATGGCAGGGAGAATTTGTTTTCTGGTCTTTTCTATTTGATGTGTTCTGGGGGATTCTCTGTGAGCACCACTTCAGCAGAGTAATGATCCAAGGAAGACAAGAAAGTAATTCTGTTCAATATGACTAAATAGCCAACGTTAGTTTGGGAGTCTGACCCCAAGTAGTTTATTTTAGGCATATTTAAGCATAGCCCAGTTTGCTGAAAATTTTTCTGATGATAAATAACCCAATCTTGTGTGCACAATAAAGCTTAAGACTGACTACATCAAAACTCTTTGTAAAAAACATGTGACATCTTTCATAAAGGTAGGTTCTAGAGATTGACAAACTCAAGAGAAGAGCCTGGGGAGAATCTGATGTGGTCTTGGCTGCACATCGCAAAGGTCACCAGACTTCTGGGGGAAGAAAAGTTTATATTTATACATCTCTCCCTCTGAAGGGATAATCCTGTGTGTTTAGCATTCCTAGTTCCCCTAATACTTATCTGTGAGCACAGGACCTCTGTATCTCCACAATGTGCTGCTGGTCTTATGTATCTCTTAGGCATCTCCTTCTCTAGGGTTGGGAAATTCTCTTCTAAGATTTTACTCAAGATATTTTCTGTGCCTTCACGATGCCACTCCACTGTACCAATAATTCAGAGGTTGTGTCCTATCTCAAAGTCCCCAAACTCTCCCGTGTGCAATTCAGCTAAAAATTTTCATTGATATCTTCTGTTCACACCCTCCATCTCTGACTTTGTTTTCAACATAATCCATTTGGGGGGAAGGCTTTCTGCTGAGGGCTAATTGGCTTATTGTCTTTTTCATTTCCTATATCATTTCAATTTGAATTTTCTTTAAAAGTTCAAACTTTATTTTCGTGTCTTGGAGTGATGCCCTTATTGCATTCATCTCTTTGTCACATCTGAGTTGTTTGATGTCTGGAAGTTCTTCCATACTGTCCTTAGGGACCATTGCTTTGGGATTTGTATTTAGAGGTGACATGTTATCTTATTTTGTGTTGTTCTTCTATATTGAGATTTGCACATCTGGAGTTTGTTGGGCTTTCTCTCTTTCCTCCTCCTCCTTCTCCTCCTTTCTTCTTCTTCTTTCTTCTTCTTCCTCTCTCTCTCCTTCTCTCTCTTACTCAGTTGACCTTTCCTCTTTAAGCACAGCAGTGCTAATTCATAGCTGGGTGAGGATCTTAACTTCCTCAGTCTGTCTGGTATTTGGGGCTCCAGTCTCAAGTCTTCTGGGTCTTCTGTTTCTCTACTGCAGTCTGGTGCCTTCCACAGTGCTCAATGAACCTGGCACTAGTTTCCCCTGACAGTGTGAACTGGACCTGTGTCTCCAGGCCAGGACAACTGAAGGGTCCCAGGCAGAATGCTAGAAGAACTCCAAAACTCTGGGTCATAGGTGATGGCTGGAGACAGCTGATGGGGATTGGGCTGGGATCTGGCAAGAGTGATGGAACAAGAGGGGGTGGGTATCCATGGTGAGTAGCCACAGGAGTGGTACAACCTGAAAGGAGGGGGAAGGGAGAGAGAATGAAAGTAGCCTATCTGGGTCTACGCACAGGTGGTGGATACAGGATGCCTGGTAGCGAGTGGAGTTGGGAGTCTGCTTTTCCGGCTTTATAGGGGTTTTACAGGTAACAGTTTTTCTTGAGTCTCAGAAAGATTTCAAATTGAACCTTTAAACGATATTGGGAGCCTAAGATTGTGGAGGGTCTTGGCAGTGGGGTGGGTTATACCATGCTAGAAGGAATTGTGGTCTTCTTACTGTCATCGTCTTGGGTGTCAAGATGAAAAGGGGTGCAGCTGTGATGGTTAGCTTTACAAATGTAGTGGTAGCTAGAATCACCTAGAAGCCACATTTCTGGGCATATCCATGAGAGGTTTCCAGAGAGGTGTAACTGAGGAAGAAAGACCCACATGAACGTGGGCAGCACTGTCCCAAGGGATGGGGTCTTGTGCAGAATTGAAGGGGAAGATAGAAGAGCGAGCGCTAGACACCACAGACCAAACAGCTTCCTCTCTAGTGCCTTCCTCTGAACCACAGCTGCAAGAAAACTTTCCTTCCTTAAGTCGCTTCCTGCTGGATATTCTGTCTCAGCAAGAGGGCAACCCAGGTGTGAGCTATGCTATCTGGTCTTCCTGTGGCCCTTGGGCTACTGGTCTTTTGTTTCATTGTTGTGGCGTTGGCTTGGTTTTTCTTCTCATGTCTCTATGAGATTGCCTTCAAGTTTACCTTTACTCTTGGCTGCTGGGAACATCTTCATCTCTGTGGTTGTGGTTCCCATGCCTAATATTTCCATTCGACTCTGCAGTTTCCATGTCTCTGCCCAAATAATTCATCCACTCTCGCATATTGGAAGCTTTTCCTTGAAAGGTTTAATGTATTAGTGACTTTTACATATTAGAAAAAAGTAACTTTTTTCTTTAAAAAAATCAGATAAAGGTAAATAAGTTTCATGCTGGAAGATGAATGCCCATCTCCTTCTGCTGGGATTTTAATATTTTATCATATTTTAACTTAGTGTATGTGTGGATACATGGACTGCAGAGCACACATGAAGGCTAGAAGACAGCTTACGGGAGTCAACTCTCTCCTATCATGTAGAGATCAAACTCAGGTCACCAAGTTGATGGCAAACACCTTGACTCTCTGGACCATCACCTCTCCAGCCCTTCTGCTGGATCTTTAAGAGAGGTGTTCTCTTCCTAAGTCAGGAGTTGAACTGGGCATGAGGTTGGGCACAGTAGCGTCCTCACCTCCCAACGTGACAGGGTTCCTGCTCCACATCACCCTGTGTTCAGGTGAGTGATGCTGTGGGGCTGCACCCAGACGCAGCAGCGTCTACAGAGGGTTTAGCTGAGGCTCCTACAGCACAGTCTCACACAGAAGACCTGTTTCCTCTCCCGGCTTACAACTGTTCCACTGTGGATTATAGAAGGGAGCACTGTTAAGATTCCGCACTCCTCCCTGTGGGCTCCTGGCAGGATTCCTCTTATTGTTTAATCAGGTGTATAAAAAATGTAGGGTATGGGGGTCGATTTGCCTTGGCAAGCTGGTTCTCCCACCTGCCTGCTGCATTACTGGAGACTCAATTTTCTTCTAACGCTTCAAGGTTCCCAAGTATTGTATTTTATATATGTATATATGCGGCGCGCATCCTGACCAGCAGGAATGAACGCCACTAAAAACGAGAATTCCTTCCCTGGTCACGTCTTTATTCGGAGCATTCCGTTGAGGAAAATTGGGGGAAGGGAAGATAGAGCAGGGACGAGAGAAAGCTTAGAGAGAGCGGAAGTAGAGTCCAGAGGCAGCTGCTTTTAAACGGTGGAGAGGCTTGAACGCTGTCCTGATTGGTTAATGCCATTCTGCTGGTCTGAGCACGTGCAAGCAAGGGTGCAGGCAAGGGTGCTCAGCCCCACGCGGCCAAGCCAGGTATACCTCCAAACTGCAGGACCACCTGTGCCTCCAGGTGGCTCCCAACATCTCCCTCTTCTCTTGTTAATAAGAGCAATAAGGCAAAACTATTTTCCAATCTGGTCCCCACCTCATGATGTGTGGACAGATTGAAGAAAAGAAAAACAAGACACACCCTCCGCCAATGCATACCTTCCTCCGTGCTTTGTGGGACTATCTGGTCCCTAGAGGGTACAAAGGCTATGCATGGCTAATTGCCTATGAGCTCTTTTGAGGCTGAGAGCCAAACTTGGGGTGAGGATACACATTCCAAGGCTGCCAAGGCCAGTGTCATAAAGACCTTGTTCCTCCTCACTTGGGCTAGCAGGTAGCACACCAATCAAAGACATACAGCACTTCCACCTAGACACAGCATGCCAAGAATATCTCTGCTCCCACCCATTCCTAAGGAAGGAAAAGGCAAAATAGAGTCAGTCAGAAAATTGTTAAGAGATAAGAGGTTGCACAGGGTGTTGCTCAAGGCGATAGTGTGAAACAGTTGCTCTTGACACTGCCCAGAGGGTCATCTCTGCTGCCTCCACACGAATCATCCACAGCAGGACACTCAGCATCCACTGGGTCATCTTTCTTCTTTATTTCTCTTGTCAGTCTCGCTGGCATCCAGATGTATGTCAGCATTCCTAGAAAAACATAAACAAAACTCTCCTCCCAAATTAACATTTAAGAGTACTAAAAACTCTCAGTGTAAAAATTCAGCACAATCAGTACTGGAAGTAGGCTGGTTTTGAACTTAGAGACTTGCAGGTCTCTGCTTCAAAAAGCAAATCTTGTTTGCCTGTACCAGCAAAATTTTGAATTAAAAATTAAATGTAAAGAATGCAAGAGAAATCCTTTCTCTGGGGGAAGCTGTCACTGGTAGTCCCCCTCTATTGTCTAACACCAAAGCAGTTGTCACTGGGAATTGAACTCATGACCTTTGGAAGAGCAGGCAGTGCTCTTAACCTCTGAGCCATCTCTCCAGCCCTGCATTCAAATGAAAAAACCTCTAGGTAGCATTGTTTTATTCCACCCGTTGCCTCAGGCAAAAGGTCTGCCTTTGTTACCTAGGATACGGTAACCAGGTAGACACGCCTTTATTATGATAATTACGACCAGTTCTTTGAGGGAGAATGGGCGTAGACCATCAATCTGACTACTTCCTGCTGACAAAGGGACGATGTGAATTTTTGGGGGGATAAATGTTTTTATCTGACTGAATTTTTGGCGACAAATGTTTTTATCTGACTAAATTTTTGGCGACCGTGGCTGTGAGCGGCGGCAGCAGCAGCGGACGGTGGCGGCTGCCACAGCTCCGCCTCTGAGGCCCATTATGGCGCGCTCCGCATGGCCCCGCTCCGGGCCGTGCGTGTTTCCGCGGCGATCTGTGCACCCTGCCTCACCTCAGGCAATGAACTCGCACCGCCGGCCATGAGTCTCCGGCGAGGGGGGGCCTCTCCTGCCTGGTCTGCCCACGCGGGGGAGGGCCCGGTTAGGGCCGCGGGGGCCCCAGTCTCAGACCTTCCCAGGGGCCGGGGAGTGACGAGCACTCAGCATGTGGCCCCGCCGATGAGCTTCCTCCGCCCGCCCATGTTGCTATGGAAACGCGGTTCAGAGTTTGGCCCCTCTCCGTCTTTAGGTCTTTAGCGGCGCTGCTGCTCACCACGCAGCTTCCGCCTCTGCCTCCCGAGTGCTGGGATTAAAGGCGTGAGCCACCACCGCCGGCTACTTCCTCAATCAAAATTAAAGTTTTCTGTACGTGAGAGCCAGAGACTGAGCTCTCTTAACAAAATTAGGCGAAAATCACCTCCAAAACTGTGTGGCTCTTTAAGAACAGGAAAGGCAGTCTTCACGCATGATCAAACCCGCCTCTAACAGCGAGTACGGACGGAGGAAGCCGCGGATCTCCCAACCGTAAACCTCGCTTTTTCTCAGCTCCACCTGCACTGAACTTGGGATTTTTCTTCCCTGTTACTTCTGGTACCTTCTTTCAGATACCTTAACTTTGATTCTTTCTATTTTCTTTTCTTTTTAGGCCTATACTTTTTCCATTCTTTTTCCTCCCCTTTCTGGAGGATTTAACTGACGTCACTCACCGCTCCACGTGTTCAGAGTTCTGAAATTCACGGCTCTCTGTGTCCTGGTGTCTGATTTCGGCTTTTTCTCCCGGGCTTTCAGCACGTTGCTGGGCACTTCCTTCTCAGGGTCCCCCAGCGTAGTTGTCAGGGTCCCTCGGCGTCCCGGGGTTTCGAGCACCAGTTGCGGCGCGCATCCTGACCAGCCGGGTTTCGGCACCAGTTGCGGCGCGCATCCTGACCAGCAGGAATGAACGCCACTAAAAACGAGAATTCCTTCCCTGGTCACATCTTTATTCGGAGCATTCCGTTGAGGAAAATTGGGGGAAGGGAAGATAGAGCAGGGACGAGAGAAAGCTTAGAGAGAGCGGAAGTAGAGTCCAGAGGCAGCTGCTTTTAAACGGTGGAGAGGCTTGAACGCTGTCCTGATTGGTTAATGCCATTCTGCTGGTCTGAGCACATGCAAGCAAGGGTGCAGGCAAGGGTGCTCAGCCCCACGCGGCCAAGCCAGGTATACCTCCAAACTGCAGGACCACCTGTGCCTCCAGGTGGCTCCCAACATATATATATATATGTATATATATATATATGTATATGTATATATTACATACACATGTATTATATTTTGATCTGTGCATACAGGCCATTCTTTCTAGTCTCACACTTTCCATAGCTTTTCCATGATCTGATTGCTTCAAAAAAAAAACTAAAAATGAATGAGTGGGTGGCAAAAGGAAAAGGAGTACTTATGTGTGTAGGGACAGTCACCATCTTCTGTGCTCTTAGTTCAAGCTTTCAAAGGTGTTTTTGGCATCTGCACTGGTTAGGGGGTCTCTGAAGGAAGAGAGCTGGTAGAATGGATAGACAGGCAGCTAGACGGACAAATGGACAGGCAGATGAGATGCAGATGTAGATACAGATGAAAGATGCAACAGTGGAGTAGGTTGGGGAGGAGGTGGTGTGAGGACGGAAGCAGGAGTCACAGGAGATTTGGAGATCACCTTAAATCCAGAAAAGTGGCCACCGGTCAAAGACTGAAGGTGTCCTCTCTAAGTCTGGCAGAAGAAGGCGTCGTCTATAGCTTCCATAAGTCCTGCCAGCTCCTTTATTTTGAGACTTCCGACCTCTGTAGCTAGACAACATAACACATTCGAGTTGTTTCAAGCCTCCAGTTCCAGAAAGATCTGTCCCAACAATGGTAGGAGTCGGGACACCTCCCTTCGAATTCTCTCCAAACTCCTGCTCAGCACATTTGGATTTCTTGCTTGATGGCGTCCAGATGTTCAGCTGCTCCCTCCGCTCATCTGTCTGTTCGCCTTTTCCCCTGAACACCTGGGGCGTTGGCTTGCCTACCTTTCCCATTTTCGTCCCAGTGCTTTAATTCTGACGACGGTAACTCCCATCACTCAGCCTTCTCTGCCGCTTCCTTTCCCCAGCTTCTGCTCTGGTTGGGGGCTATGATATCTTCGCCAATGTCTCTGAGATGGTAGTTGTGACTCACTGACCGTTTCCTGCAGGAGCAGCATTTGCTTTGCTTGGCCCTTCCATCGTGCGGCTGTCATCCTGGGCTAACCTGTCCTCTCACACAAAAAAATAAAGGCAGAGGTGTACTCCCAGTGCTGGCAGCGCTCCCTGCTGCCTCCAGCGGCTTACTCAGCCGGCCACTCCTCTTCCTGGGAAGGGTGGCGTGTGTGCCCTTGTCGGTGAGTCACACTAACCAGCAGCCCTCACTAGAGGGTGCCAGGGCACCTCTTCCCACACAGGACCATGGCAAGGGCTTCTCTCTGGTGGACATTGAGTCTCCTTCTTAGTGAGACCCCTTTCTCATCTGGGGTCAGATTTCACACACTGGACACCATGCCAGCAAGAGCATTGATTCCTGGCCATTCTGGAAGCCAAGAAGCCCAGTAATCGAGGAGGCAATAGATCTCTAGAGGTGTGTGTGCCTCCTGGTAGAGAAGCCCTCTGCCTGCTGTGCCCTCACATGCTGGGAAGCAGTGGGTGCTCCTTGGCCTTTCTTTTCGAAACTAATCCCCTTGATGAGGACTCCACCCTGGAGTAATCACCTACCACAGTTTCCTATACCACTGTCTTCAGGATTAGGTTTCACTGGAGACATTCAGTCTGTGCTCAGTGGCTCTGCCCTGGTACCCTGACCTGTGAGCTCCTTTGTTGCACACCTGGTGGGGCTGGGGTTAGAGACAAGTGGAGCCTCATGCCACTGTTCTCTTTCATGTCCATACCCCTAAATGAAGCCGCTGCTCCACCAGGGTTCTCACCACGACCCAGGGCTTCCAGTCCCTCCTGGTGCTTTTCTGAGTTGTTACGACCACTCCCCCACCCTGCAACCACCACCACCTGTAGATGGAAGTTTTTGTCCTACCCAGTCCCATTAGTCCCAAAGAAACACACAGAGGCTTATAGTAATTATAAACTGTTTGTTCTAATAGTTCAGGCTTATTATTAGCTAGCTCTTACAACTTAAACTAATCCCTAATTCTTGTCTGTGTTTAGCCACGCGGTTTGGTACCTTTTATCAGTGTAGCATTCTCATCTTGCTTGCTCTGTGACTGGGTGACAACTCCGTCTGGCCTTTCCTCCTCCCAGAATTCTCTTAGTCTGGTTGCCCTGACTATATTTTCTGCCTGGCTACTGGCCAATCAGCATTTTATTAAATCAATACAAGTGACAAATCTTTACAGGGTACAAGAACCACAGCAACCACCATGACCCAACCTCCTCCTCCTCCACCACCACCACCACCAAACCGTCCCTGCAAGCATACAGGCTGCACCATCCCTGTTTAGGGTGGGACAGCTAGAGTCTCATGTTTTCTTTCTGGAAGCCTGTGAAAGTCAGGGCGCCCACCTGTGCCTGCCTCCTCCTCCACTCTGCCTGTGGTTTTGCTTTTGTTTAACTCTGTGAGCTGTGGCGACAAAGAGGGGTATCACCCTTCCCTCTGAGCGCTGGAGCTGAGGCAGCTCGCTCTCTCTCCTAAATATTCAACCTGGTAATTGCCATGCCCTAGTGACAGGTCTGCATGTGGGAAGAGGTCCCTAACCAAGGCAAGACAGCCCACAAGCTATCCTCCTTGTCTCAGCCCTGGAGCCCCGTTGGCCAGCTTCCACATGAGAAATATTGAAAGGAAAAGTATTGACTCCTAAAACCAAATTCTTAGCACAAAAGAGATTTATTTGCCCCCAGGGGGACAGATGGCAGGGACAAGGGACAAAGACAGGAGACCGAGGAAGAAAGAGAGGGGAAGGGAACTAGGGAGAAGGGAGAAAAGTGGCAGGGGAGAGTACAAGGGGTGTTTGCCCCAGGGCACAAAGGACTGCCTATGGATATAGGGAACACAGATATGGCCCATAAGAAGATGGCAGTCTATAATGTACAAGGGGAAATCCCATGTTAGAATTAGGTGCTTAATTTCAATTGGGTGTGTTAATTAGGTGAGCCAAAGTGGGCTTTTGATTGCTGGACTTCAATACTTTGACAGCTGGACCTTAATAGTCAGCCTCAGGAGAAGGAAGTGGCCAAATAAGGGGATAAACCTTGGGGGCTAGCTTCCGGGATGCAATCTAATGGTTTGAGCAAGTTAAAGGGAATAGGGAGAAGGGTATGGCCTGCCACAGCCATGCCTGCCACACTTGAGCTGGCCTGAGTCCCTTCATTGACTGTCGATTTACTAAGAGTGGCAAATTAATAATAACTTTGGCTATGGGATTAAAAAATTAGGAGCCTAGCCTTTCATGGCAGAGCCACCTCTAGTCCAAGAAACTCTAACTCAATAGTAGCTTACAGAAGCCACACATGTAAAGACACAGAAGCAAGAGCTGTCTACACACCAGGTGGTAGGTACAGAGGCTACATCCCATTGACTAGTTAGGGCCAATTTATCAGGGCTGGGTCATGTGTGGCTTCCATTCCCAACAAGGCCTCATGGTCCAAGATGACTAGTGTAGCTCCAACCGTCACATCTGGACACCAGCCAGGAGTGGAGCACAGTTTTATTACAGTTGTGGCTCCTGCTGTATCATTCCATGTTACTCTGCTCTGAGTACAAAATTTCCTTCAGGGTTAAAAAGATGCTAAAGAACTAGGGGAAGCTGGGCACAGCTGCACAAGTCTATCCTTCTGGTACTCAGGAGGTAGAGACGAGGAGGGTACAAGTTCAAGATCATAGCTTCCAACTTTTGCTACCTAAAGGGTATGAGGCCATCCTGGGCTACATGAGACCCTGTCAAACAAACAAACCAGAAGTGCTGGCTGGCTGGCTCACGGGGTAAAGGGGCTTGCCACCAAAGCTGGCCACTTAATGTCCATCTTGGAAAGGTGCATGATAAAATGAAAACAGACTCCCAAAAGTTGTCTTCTGACCTCCATATGTGTACTGGGCATGCCCCTCCCCTCGAAAAAGTTAACAAACATAATTTTAAAAAATAATGTAAGTTTCTTTTTTAGATTTTATTTTATGTGTATGAATTGTTTGCATGCATGTCTGCATACATTCAGGCATACATGTATGCATACATGTAGACACAGGTATATCTGTGTACCACGTGTGTGCCGGGTGCCCCAAAGGCCATAAGCAGAAGAGGGTGTCTTCTTCAGGAAGAAGAGCTCTTAACCCCTGAGCCATCCATCCCTCCAGCCTCTAGAAATACTGCTTTAAAGGCAGAATTGGAGGGCCATAGCAACGAGGGGACATGTGTGTCCCCAGCACCAAAGCCTCTGCCATGCCACCCAGTCTTGCCTCCAGTCTTCCCATGATCCCCCAGGATCTGGGCTGAGCTTCAGCTGGACAGAAGTGAATGAGGCCAGTGAGGACCCCCACCCACCCCCAGCCCTGCTCATGGAGGGTGCTAGGAGGCAGTGTTATTACCTTTGGTCTTTGGGGCAGTGTGAGTGTCCTGTACGGCTCGTAGCCTGGGGGAGGTGGCCCTGCTACATATGGTGGCTCTCAGGCTGGCGTAGTTCCTGACAGTTTGCATGTAAGCCATCGCTGTCTTCTGATGGGAACTGTGTATCCAGGCCACCCTAAGGCACCCCCTCCAATCTGAGGCTGGCAAGCATGACTTTCCCCAGGATAAGCTCCCCCAGGAAAGCCAGAGACCAGGAGCAACAGAAATGGGAGCTGGCAAGCCAGTGCCCATAGCTTCAGGTCAGGTTCTCTATAGAGCCTCTTAGGCCCAACAGGCAGAGGTCAGAAGTCATGTTCACACACACCACCCTCCCTCCAGGCAGACGGAATTTCCCAAAGCCCAAGCAAGCCTTGGAGTCCTCTGCCAACCCACTCCTCCACGTGGAGGCTCTGAGCGTTCTGTTGAGAGTGAGCCAGGCCATTGCTTATGGAATCAGGCAGCTGCCATTCTGATTTCTGACTCCAGCTGCCTATCAGTGAGACTGCTTCTCCCTGGAGTTACTGGGACATCATCCCCTTTGAATCATCTCCTTGTGAGGAGGCACAAACTGACCAAGTGGAAGAGTAGGCGGACCGGCCCCCGAGCAAAGCACTGAATTCTCGGGCCTTGTTGGTATGATGGGCAAATCCTCCGTCTCTGTGTCTCCATTTTTTCCCCTGTAAAACAGGCATAACACAGTCACTCCCTTAGGATGTCACTTAGAGAACCACGTCAAGAAACACCTGCCCAGCTATAGATGGAGGCTGACTGTTGTTTCCTGGCTGCGCAGACCCGAAATAATCACCCAAAAACTGTCTTAATTAAAACACTGCTCGGCCTATTAGCTCGGGCTTCTTATTAACTAACTTCTACATCTTGAATTAACCCATTTCTATTATTTTGTATTGAAAGGCCCGGATAAATCCAGACCCCACTAGCAGAAAAAATAGAGCCAAAAATCTAAGCGGGGAGAGAAGAATCAAAAATCTAGATTAGCCGGTTCAGTGACTCTGTTTCAGGAACTAGCTGAAGATAAAGTTAGATTATAATCTTGAGAATAATCTTGAGAAAGAACGAGTTACCCTCTTGTGATTATCACTGGTATTTTGGAATTTTCCAATGACGCCCTCCCTACCCCCTTTGGATTATTGGGTTATGGTTTCTTCCCTTAAATACCCCTTCTCCCAGCTACTTGGGGTCAAACTCTCTACCCCTGGGTAGGAACTCTCTACCCCTACGTGGGAAATGAGTTTCGGCCCCAGTGCACTAGTTCCTGTCCTGTCAATAAACCTCATGTGACTGCAGTAAGGACGATCTCTTGTGAGTTCCTGGGGGGTCATGTTATCCCAAGACTTGAGTGAGAGTCTCCCCGCTCTGGAGGTCTTTCAGTATTTTTCCAGGAGGCTCATGGTTATCAGCACAGAGACATCTTTCTCCTCCAGCAGTTACATGACGTCTCTCTGACTCTGCCTTCTTTCCTCCTCTATCTGCTTGGAATTCCTGCCTAGCTCTATTCTGCTAAGCCACTGGCCAAAACACATATACAGAAGGAGTTCCCACACCACCCAGCAGGGAACCTTTAATCCCATCGCTCAAGAAACAGAGGCAGGCAGTTCTCTGTGAGTTCAAGGCCAACCTGGTCTACAAAGCGAGTTCTAGGACAGCCAGGATTGTAACACAGAAATTCTGTCTCAAAAAAACCCAAAATAAAATAAAATAAATCAAGGAAGTACCAGCCTAGTCTTCTTGCAGGTAGCCCCTGCAAAGCTACCACGAGTTTTTGTTTTTGTTTTGTGTTGTGGGAGGATTTTTGAGCTGAATGCACCAAGTGGCTTGAAGGTTTGCTCACACCAGCATGAACATGCCACCCAGCAGGGGGCAGCAGACAGACCAAAAGGCCCACAATGAAAGAGCAGACTCTGCTGGTCAGAAGAGGTGAGATCCACATACCATGCAGAGTTGGGAAGGTATCTCCTTCAGAGAAGTCACCTAGTGGTGTCACTGAGCTGATGACCGTGTCACACTGCCTGGTTGGTGACGGACAGAGAATCTGGTTCATCACTCATTCTCCCAGAAAATGATGAGAATCATCTTCAGTGCCATCTACCATGGTTCTATCTGACTTGAAAGTTTAGGGGCAAGCATCCCCTAATCAGGAAACCCCAGATCCACAATGCACTAAGATCAAAGGTAGCCATGGGGGTGCACACTTGCGTGATTCCATACTCCAGAATTGGCTGAGGCAGGAGGATCCAGAGTTTCAGGCCAACTTGCCTTTATTTTTTTATATATTTTTTTTAAGATTTATTTATTAAGCATACAATGTACTGCTGGCAATGTACTGTGAGCCACCATGTGGTTGCTGGGAATTGAACTCAGGACCTCTGGAAGGGCAGCCAGTGCTCTTACCCGCTGAGCCACCTCTCCAGCCCCCCAACTTGCCTTTAAAAAAGGTAGAGGGGAAAGAGCTGGAAGATGGCTCTGTGGGTAAAATGTTCCCACACATGCATGAGGACCTGTGTTCTGATCCCTGACCTCATCTGTAATCCCAGAGCTCCAACAGAGACAGACATCCAGGGCAGACTAGCCTGGTGTGCTGTATGGGTAGCAAATAAGAAAAAGGTCCTACCTCCAACAGGGTGGAAGGCAATGCCATCTGTCCTACATACACACATGAACACACACACATACATGCACACACACCCTCCACATACATGTAGACACACACACACACACCAAGTAAGTAACTTTAAACAACAACAACAGAAACCCCAAACGATTCTAATCAGAACTGGTTTGCGTGCTGAGAAGATGTGGCAAGCAGAAAATTCTGCACCATGAAACTGCGACACACACAAAATTATCAAGAATACTATTCTACATTACTTTTAGGCCATGTGTGTTAAGGGGTACAGGCCACAGAGGTACATTTCTCCTTAGACTTGCATCTCACTATTTGCATGCAAATACACTAAAATCTGGGGGAGAGGGAGGGAGAGAGAATCACAAACACTTCTAGTTCTGGGCATTTCAGATGTTCCATGCTCTTCTCAACCCTCCCTGGTGGAAATCCAGGCATGGAAGTGAAGGTGGGGCTTCTTCCCCTCCCCTTCCCCAACTTGCACCCTGTATTCCTGAAATGCTAGGAAGGAGCCAAGCCCTCAGCCTAATGAAGGCCCAGCAGAGAGGAGGAGGATGGAATGGAAGGAGAGGATACATGCCTGGCAGGCTCTAAGGTTAGGGATGTCGGGCCCCCTCTTGGTCCTGGACTTCTTGATTTCTGGCTCCGTGATTGCCAGCATCAAGGATAACAAGCTGGGGATTTGAATCCCCCTCCTCTAGGGCAGCTCATTGAGGAGCTCCTGAATGAAGGACCTAGTTTGAGTACAAAGGCGGCTCCAGAAACTTCGCAGGGACATTCCGGGGAGGCGCTCATGGAAGAGGGTAATGCAGGTAGGTGTGAGGCCCAGGGTAGCAGGCTTTCAACCCTTACCTGTGGCCCACTTAGACACAAAGCCCCTGAGTTACAGAACCCTGCTTCCCCACGGCTAGAGCTCCTGTGACCCTCCGGAACAGCATTTTGGTACATCTACCAGTCCAGCGTGTGCCAGCTCTGACTCAGGGCACACCCACTGTCCCACCCAGCGCTGGAAGGCAGCACAGGTTCCAGCGCCCCCGGATCTCCTCTGGGAATAGAGGGAACAGGCCTGGGCCTGGAGCAGTGGGTGTCAAGGTATCACTGGGCCCCTGCGTGGGCCGGATGGCTGTGGGAATCGGAGGGGATTATGCCGTGGTTTGGCAATGCTGTAAGGCAGACGCCACGCCCACTAGAACCTTTGGAGCAGAGGGGCCCTTGTCTTTAGGCGAGTTCGGTTCTAAAGCGCCAAGTCAGGACTCTCCGTGGTTGCATCTGTTCCTGACCCTCCGGGGTGACCAGTGGCATCCTCCAAAGAAAATTCAGTGAGGACTTCTATAGTCAGGGATGCCCACTCAGGCAAGGCTGAGCTGCTGGTGCCATCTGCAAGAAAAAGCCACCTAGTGACACGACCGGCCCTTGGAGCAGATCAAAGAAAGCCATGGGGCAGCACCCCGCTGCCTGTTCTTCCAGCCCAGGACTGCCTGGGGCTGCCTGGGGAAAAGAGCTGGAGACAGTGCTCTATTGCTCCTCTTGCTTGCAGGCCACAGCATCCTTGACCTCCTGCTTAGACCCTCCAGGGCCAACAATTCTGTTCTAACATCAGTACCCAGGCTTTGCAGGCTGGGTATGTATGTATGTTTGCAGGCTCAAATACCAAAGGACTTGGAGAGGTCTGGAAGCCAAAAGGGCCTCCAAGCCCTGGAAAGCGTTCCTTCCCTGTGGGTCCCAGGAGCTAATGCATATCTACGGCAGACGGAATTGGGGTAGGGGCACCTGTGGGGTCCCTAAAACAGGCGCTGTAAGTGAATAAGAGTGAACACGGAGGGACAGACTCACAGAGCATCTCCTGGACACCCACTACTCCCTTTGAAGGCTAGGTTTGCCTATCTCTTCTTCCACGCCTTCTAATGGCCGGCATTGCAGTCTGTTTGGTCTGCCCTGTCCCCTGCACGGCACGTTCCTCGGCTTCGTGGGTTTCCCTGATGTGAAGGCAGGCCTCTGCGGACTCCGAAGTCCACGGGCAGATGGGAAAACAGAGCGTGTGCAGAGCTGCGGCAATTACACGCTCCACCCTGAGATGGGGGTGCTTTGTGGTAGGAACCTGTCCAGGCAAAGGCCTTATCCGAAAGATCAGGCAAATTACTAGGTAGCCATCAGAACGGAGTCTAGGCACAGCCGTGTGCGCAACAGACACCTTATTAGGCTAATTATGGGCTCTTGGGCCTACTGGTACCAAGTGGATGGAGACAAGCTCAAGGTCAGCCAAAAGAGCAGCACCAAGACTTTCCTCAGGAGGCTACCTTGCCACCGGTCCTCAGGATTGAGACCCACAGCAAAAAGACGGAAGAAATGGGGGGATTAGACTCTACCACTTTAGAAGTCTGTAGATGCTCTCGCCCCCGGGGGAGGGGAGGGGGAGTGGTATCTCTGGTTCTCTTCTTTCTTCCAATTCATCTGTAGCCTTCATCTTCTGATATCTTGGATGGTCAGGACCTGCTGGCCACTGGACATAGTCCATAAAAATGATGATAGGGCTGGAGAGCAGTTAAGAACATTCACGGGTCTAGATTCCCAGAACCGGTGGCTCGCAAACCCTCTGTAACTCCAGTTTCAAAGGAACAAGTGCTCCTAGTGGGCAACAGACACACGTGCGGTGTGCAGACATACAAGCAGGCAAAACACGGGCCATACTGTCATTTGAAATATTAACGTGACGGCCAAGGCGATGGTGCATGCACAAAGATCGGCCTTGTATGGAACATACATTAGCTCACTGAGAGCTGTAAACAGATACTCCTATTTCACAAACTGTGAAATAAGAGAGAACGGTGGCTCGCGGGTGTTAGGCGACTTGCTGGCAGCTGTCGGAGCTAGGAGAACAAGAGGCAGCCTTGGCCCTAAAAGGGAGGCAGGCCCAAGAACCACCCGCCCCCCACAGAAGAGCTGCGTGGGAAGTGGCTTCAGGGAAACGCTGAGAAGGTAAAATTGCAGGGCCACAGCTGATGTCTCAGGTTGTCACCAGCAGCAGAAGGGTCCGTTCCACGGGGTGTGGCCACGGACTCCAGGGCTTTTGAGATCTGGTTTCCAGGCTCAGAAGGGGCTGCACACCATCATGGGCTTGAGTATCTGTCCCTAGCGGCTCTCTGGGACTTGATGTCATGGGGACACGACCTGCCAGAATACCACAGAGCCTAGAGTGCATCTACTGTACTTGTGGGGATCAGAAAGACCCCGTGTCACTCTGCCCTCCCACGGCGGCCTGACGCCTCTACCAGAAACCCCTCCACCATGCTTACCTCTCCTCCTGCCCTGTAGTTCCTAATCTGGCTGGCACAGAGGCCTACTGCACCATCTGTCACCTGGCATACCTTCTCCCCTAGCAAGCATGTCATCCTGCCCTCCCCTAAGCCAGCACTCTCCAGGACAGGGTCACCTGGAAGACAGGACTAAGAACCCAGACTGTGACAAGGCCAAAGGCCAAAGTCGGAGCCAAACTAAAGGACCTTGTCAGAGTTCCATAAGCCTTTTTTTTTTTTTAAAGGAAGACACATATCAAGGTCCCTCCAAATGACCTAGCAGGCTCAACTGGCCTTGCCATTGCTCCTTTCTGTCTTCATAAAACAAAATGAAGAGGCATGGATTTATTTTACGGTGTTAAAAGTCAGTAGCCATCCCTGGCACCTGGGGAAATAGCCTAGCTCCTTCCTGGGTTTGTGGAATCAAAACCTGTGTTCAGCAATCCCTCCAAAGGTTGCTGATACAGTCCTTAGGGAACCCCTGCTCAGGAGGACTCCTTTTCCCTCCCCTGGGGCCTGTCCCTGCCATTGATGCCTCCTTCTCTTCCTCCCGAGCCCTGAAGCCCCAGGACTTACTGCGAAGCTCCCCAATAGCTCCTTTTGTCTGACACATACCAGTTAACCATGGCTGTCCTCTCTTTCAGTGTCTCCCTCCAGAACTGAGACCTAGGTGTGCAGGTGAACAGGCTCAGAACTCATCCTGGGCTCATAGCTAGGCTGCACTCCAGACTAGTCCCCCTGTCTCTGTTCCTTATTTTCCCGATGTAGCAGAAGCTCTGAGATGGAGCAGAAAAGGGCACTGTGCAAGCCAGGACGCTACACAGAGCTGGGGAGACTTCTACTGTATAGACTCAGATCTTCTTTCCAGACGATACTGCCTGGGAGCCCTGAGCCTCTTCCCCGCTTCACCTAACACCTGTGTGAATGGGACACCCAGGCCAGCTCCCACCAACTAAGCATGCTTCAAGATGAGCCAAGTCGCTCCAGGTGCAAAGGCTCCAAGAGCTGCCCACTCCCCTGGAAGTCCCTCATCCTCCCCACAACCTCCCCCTCTCTGTGTGTCCTGTGTCCCCCATTAGGCTTCTCCTTTGCTTCTGAAGCCCACAGACCTTGGTCCTTCCCCTCTGCGTAGTGCCAACTCTATGCCTCTCCTGGCTCTTAGTGAATTGTCCCTGGATCTCCACGGCAAAGCCTGAGGTCTGTCCTATTCTATTTTTGCCACTATAACAAAAATAACTGGAAATGGATCATTGATAAAGAATTGAGGGTTATCCAATTTTCAGTTCTTGAGTATGGGCACATGGCATTGGCATCTGGTGAAGGCTAGCTTGCTGCACCAGGACATGGTAGGGCATACTGATGAGACAGATGAGGAACTAGGTTGGTTGTCTCTTCCTCTCTCTGTAAGGGCACTCACGGGGGCCCCACCCTCATGACTTCATCTAGTCCTCATTACCTTCCAGAGAGCCCACTTCCAAACAACACCGACAGAAATTTTTCCAATAGATCTATTCTAGAGACAGTCTTTTGGAACATGCAGAGGGCTGATCCTGCACTCGCTGACAGTGCACTTTCTTTACCCACCTTCATAGTCATGGCCACAGGTCTAGGCTGTGGTTCATGAGTCACGGTCCCAGCTCTCCTCCTAATGAGTTGCAGCTGGCCAGGCACATCAGGGAGCCTGGATTTTCTCACCTGGAGACCAGTGCTTCCCACATGACCAGTGTGTTCCTGAACCCCATGGGTATGTCCCAACCATCTATGAGGGTAGCAGAAGGCTTCCACATTGGAGACATGACTGTGCACAGATGTAGGCAGCCATACTCAGCGCAACAAGAAGATAAATGCAGAACCTATCATTCCAGCACCCAGGACTCAGAGGCAGGAGGATCAGGAATAGAATTGTCACTCTCTGCTTCTTGATTGCAGATGCATTGTAACCAGCCACCTCCCGTTGTTGCACTAAGACTCTTCCCCATGATGAAGAGGCCCTGAAACTGTGAACAAAAACAGAGTATTGGGGCTAGTATTAGGACACTGAGAACCTCCCCGGAATCCACAAGGATGACCCCAGCTAAGACCCTAAGCAACAGAAGAGAGGGTGCCCGAGCAGGCCTTGCCCTGTAGTCAGGTTGATGACTATCTTAAATGCCACCATAGACTCTTCATCCAGGAACTGATGAGAACAGAGGCAGAGACCCACAGTGGAGCACTGAGCTGAGCTCCCAAAGTCCAGTTGAAGAGTGGGAGGAGTGAGAATATGAGCAAAGAGCTCAAGACCATGATGGGGACACCCACTGAGACAGTCTACCTGAGCTAATGGGAGCTCACCAACTCTAGCTGGACAGGGAAGGAAGCAGCATAGGACTAAACTTGGTGTAGGAGGGTCTTCTTTCCATGTGTTGCTTTCATTGGTTGAATAAAGGAAACTGTCTTGGCCTTTTGATAGGGAAAACTTAGATAGGCAGAGTAGACAGAACAGAATGCTGGGAGAAAGGAGGCAGAGACAGAAAGCAGCCCGCCATGAAGCTGCCAGATCAGACATGCTGAATCTTTCCCGGTAAGCCACGAGCTCGTGATAACATACAGATTATTAGAAATGGGTTGAATCAAGATGTGAGAGTTAGCCAATAAGAGGCTAGAACTAATGGGCCAGGCAGTGTTTAAATGAATACAATTTGTGTGTTGTTATTTCAGGGTATAAGCTAGCCAGGCGGCCGGGAGCCAGGTGCCGGGAAGCAACCTGCCACTCCTTTTACTACATAAACTAGTCCCTCTGAATGTGGGTGACAGTTGGATGGCTGGGGCAGACTGTGGGGCCAGTGGCAGTGGCACCAGAATTTATCCCTATTGTTGGTACTGGCCTTTTGGGAACCCATTCTCTTTGGATGGATACCTTGCTCAGCCCACATATAGTAAGGAGGGTCTTGGACATTCCCCAAAGCAATGTGCCTTACCCTGTCTGAGGAGTGGATGGGGGAGGGGGGGAGGGGGGGTGGTAGGTGGAAGAAATGGGAGGAGGGGAAGGAGTGGGAACTGGGATTGGTATGTAAAATGAAAAAAGATAGTTCTTGTTCGTTTTTAAAAAAATAAAATAATTTTTTAAAAAAAGGCAATTCAAGGAAAAAAAAAACAGATTCTTCCTTAAGTTACTTGAGGGCTTGGCCCTGAAACATAACTAGTTAAACAAACAGCCACAGAAAGCTGCTGGCTGGTAGTGAGGGAAGCGTAAAGAACTTCAGGCTTGCCTATGGGGTCAGGTCCTTCCAGGGTAGGGCAAAGGAAAAGAGCAGCCAGCAAGGCTGGAGAGTGTCCCTAGGGAGCAAGCTTCCTGTGCAGCCTATACCACAAGCTGGGAGGCTGGGTGAGGTAAGGAAGGGAAGATGGGACAAGCCTGTCCTCAGAGGGCAGAGGGTCCCTGTGTGGGGGTGCTGAGAACTGCTGTGTCAGATGGATGTCAGTCCGAGCCGTGGCAACGGTTATGGGTGACATTTTGATTCCTTCGGCTGTGCTACAAACAGACCTAAGACACAGCTAGGCCAGGTGTGGGGACACGGACCCGTAATCCCAGCAGTCGGAAAGTAGAGGCCAGCCAGAGCTATCTTCGACTCTGTTTCAAAAGGCCCAAAACAAAACAGACACAGGGAGACTGCTGTGACCAAGTGCCCATGTTAGGACAACCCCAACCAAACAGCCTGGGGTGTCCCTAGCTCAGGAGCCAGACTCTGAACCCAACTCCCAGACACCCGACTCCAACCACTTTCCTCCACTTTGATGTCTTCAAAGGGATTGGTGCACAAATCCTGAGCTGGCTGCAGGTAGCATTAAAGAGTTTGTAAATTAATATTTAATCATTAAAGTTACAACCGCAAAGGCCCAGTCTTCCTTGAGCTTTTAAACTCAACCTGCCCAGAGCTTTGTAGAGCTGTCATTTGCTAGGGGCAAGGGAGATACTTGGCTGTGTTTGGTCTATTTACATATTTGCTGATGAAATTCAAGATATTAAACTGTATTTGTGCATCTGATTTTTAGCAGCTTTGTATGCCTCCCAGTATTCTCGGTGACAAAAAGAAATAAAACAAACCTCATAAATATTAAAATACAGTGTTCCAGCTGAGTGGTGGTATCACACATCTTTAATTCCGGCCCTTCGGAGGCAGAGGCAGGTGGATCTCTGGAAGTTTGACATCAGCCTGGTCTACAGAGTAAATGAGTTCCTGAACCGCCAGAGAAACCCTGTCTTGGGGGTCAAAGAAACACAGTGACCCATGTTCTCTAAAGTTCTACTAATTTATATGAATTTCGATTTTGAGTGAAAAAAATCTTAGCTCTAATTGTTCAATCATTACTTTAAAGTTTGGTTCTAAGGCTGGCCTTTGACTCTACTGAACCAGGCTGTCTTAAGCAAGAAAGCAAGACACGCATGCCATGTTTAGCAAGATTAAATGGAGGCTCCTCTGCTCATTGCTGGAGAACCGTCCGGTGACTTTTACACTAACTTTCCAAGGATTCTCCGCTGATACTATTGAAAATCCGAGCAGCCCCACCCAGCCCCCAGTCAGAGGCTAAGACCGTCTCACGATTTCTCTGCCGTTCTCCCATGGGGCATGAGAGGGCTTACAAGTCACCCTGCTCGTCCATTGCACAAGTGTGCAACTTCATATGCTTGCAAGTTCCTTCATTCCTGGACCACTTCCCAGCCTTCCTCTTTGTCAGCAGAACCAAGAGGTGACCAAAGTCCTCTGGACGACTCCAGGGGACACCTGCCTGCAGCTGCTTCACAGTACTAGTCTGAGCCCTCGTCATTTGTCCCTGGCAGGCTATCTTGACAAGTCAACTATGACACCTGAGTCCCCGCTCACCCAGGACAGATGTGTAGCACCAGGGTCAGGATGGCAGGGACAGGATGGGAGGATGCTGACCCCAGACAGAGTCTCTGTGGGTCCTGAATACACATCTATGGGAGAAGGTTCCGTTCAAAATTCCTCCATGGGCAGCCTCCTGAAGCCAGAGTTTAGCAAAAATATAGGATCTAGTGCTTTGAGAAGTACCCTATGAACCACCTCACAATACACCCCTGCATGTTTCTCTGGAGGCCAGAATTGGTGTCTCTTTCACTTCAGCCTCTGTGACTCTTAGAGAGCAGTGGAACATTCTGCACACCCAGGCCAGTGGGGCATGGAGAAGGACACCCATGAACACTGATCACAAGTTTTGGGGTAGAAGAGCAGAGGCCTTCCTTCAAGGCTGGACACAGGAAGAACAGCCAGGAGGTGACTGATTCCTAATACAGATGCCAGGGCCCAGGATCACGGCATTCCTATTAAAACCTCTGAGAAGACAACAGCTAAAGCCGGTAAGTTCCAGAAGGTAGAGGGTTCCCCTGGACCAAGACCCTGAGACCAGAACACTGGCTCTCTAGAAGCATAACTTGGGGGACTTTCTTCTCCTCCTCTTCACTTAATTTTCTCAAATTATTTTTTCTATTATTAAGTGCAACTTGATATTAAAACTGGAGATAAAATGTACACCCTCACCCCCAGGGGAAAAATAAAGCAAAAGCACAATAAGGATCATTTTGTATCCATTAGGATGATGTCTCAGAAGAATGGACCACAGCAAGTGCGGGGAGCGTGAGGGGGCAAGACCTCACAGACATTGTTCATGGCTTGGGTACTGGCCATCTGGAAAATGTCTGGGAACTCCTCAAATGGTTAACTCCGAGCTATCACGTGACCCACTAAGTCCATGCCCACGTATGTACATAAGAAGTCAAATGTGTCTACCCAAATGTGTGCCAGGAATTTTCTCATAATTCCATTCATAACAGCCCCAGAGGAGGAATGACCCATCATTCACCAGGTATTCTGTGGATCTTGTTAAAGGTATGTCCTTTAAAACCACAAAGATGAGCACTCAGCTGTAAAGGGGGATGGGTTCTGACATGCTACAACTGGCTGAGCCCTGGAAACATCTTACGTAGGAGAAGCCAGACACTCAAGGCCATATTCTGGAATTCTGCTGCAATCCTCAGAGAGGAAAATCCAGGGAGCTAGACAGAGTGGTGACAGAAACATGTATGGCTTCTTTTTGAGCATGTTCTGTAGTGATGGTTGTGTCTAGGACATGCTGAAATGCACAGAAACACATGCATAAAATGGTTGAATTATTATGATATTCTTGTAGTTTTCTATTACTGTGATAGAAGATTCTAATCAAAAGTAATTTGGGGAGGAAAGGGTTTATTTGACTTACAGTTTCTTGTCACAGCCCATCACTGAGGAAAGCCAAGGTAAGAACTCAAGCAGGAACCTGGAGGTAGGAACTCAAGCAGAGACCCTAAAGGAAAGGAACACTGCCTGCTGGCTTGCTTTCCACTGGCTTGCTTAACTATCTCTATTAAATAGCCCAAGTCCACCTGCCTATAGCGAGCACCACCATAATGGGCTAGGCCTGCTTACATCAATTAGCAGTTAAGAAAATGGTCCTCAGACATGCCTACAGATCAATCTGATGGAGGTGATTCTTCAGGTGAGTTTCCCTCTTCCTGTGTGGCTCAATCTGTGCCAAATTAACAAAGACAATATACATTATACCACCAGTCCCTCCCCCTATCTACATCCAGGGACTTCCTTTTTACAAAAGCAAGCAGAGGACAGAGACAGACAGGCAGGCAGAGACAGAGACAGAGACAGCTGGATGGATAATTTAGCTGGGTATTGAAGTCAGGGCTTTCCACACTTGCTAGGCAAATACTTTACCTCTGTAATATATAGTCCTAGCCCAGTGTGTACGTGTGTGTGTGTGTGTGTGTGTGTGTGTGTGTGTGTGTTGCTTTGTTATTCTCCCATGGGGCAGTGGAGGCAGGGATAGAGCATCCTTTATGCATAGGTCATGCCGGTTAAATGTTCTGGGCTGTATAAGGCCCTGAAGATGGGATCTGGCCCTCCCATTTGAGACTCAATCATGTTTATCTCAAAAATGTCCTTCAAATCCCTGTGTTAGCCAAGCTAGACATTGATTCTGTGACAAGAAAGAGAGGGCAACGAAACAACCCATGATTGGCGTTGCTCTCTCAAGGACAGCTTCTGTATGCTTTCAGCACAGGTTACTAACTGTCTCAAGATATAGAGGCAGCGGTAGTAAAAGCAGCCAATGGGTGCTCATCCATGGAGAAGCCAGGAAGGCCCTTCTTTCTAGAAGTGTCTCAATAATAACTCCAATGTGGAAGTTTTGACAGGGCTTCCTTAGTTGATTTCTCGGGGATTTGTACGTGGGTAGCTATTTATCTCATGCTTTGTATCTGCTATATATTCTCATTCGAAACAGAAGTGTGGTTATGAGAGATGGTTTCACGTGCCTTGTATTTTCCGTAAGGCCTAACTGCGTATTTACAAAACCTCATACTTAAACGGCGTGCACACAGGTTATGCTGACATTACATTACCCTATGTGTATAGTTTGGAGTCGCCTTTCTTAAGGTGGTATTACACAACAATGCCGTGTAGGTCAAGTGGCTGTCTTTCCAAGACCGCCTGTGCCTGCTTATTAAAAAAAAAAAGACCATGGCAAGTGGTTTCTTCGAGTGCCAGTGTTCCTTCAGCAAAGGAGGGAGTAAGGAGGTCACTGGCCTCTCATCTGAGTGCCCAGCCTCTCCTCCCAGCCAGCCATTTGTCCTCATCACACACACACACCCTTATGCTTTTCGAAAGGATATAAGCTGAAAAATACAAGGGGCGGGAAATTCATCCATATAGCTATGGGGACGCCCTCATGCATGCTGGGTAAAGATTTTCCAGTGTAATTGTTCTTGGGTCATCCAGGCTCCTCAGTGACCCCTCAATAAACTCATTGGTTCCCCAGTGTGAACTTTGAAAAAACGAAGGGAGTGGCTGTCTGAATTGAATCTGGGAGATGTGGGGGTGGTCTCTTTTACCATGAAGCTGAGCTCACCGTGAGCAGAAAGCAACGGTGAAGTTTGCCACCATTTTGGCTGATGACCTCATTATGATGGAAGTAACCACGTGACTTGACACTGTTTTGGCTAATGGTATCAAAGAGATGGCCATTTACAAAGGTTTTCAACTGCTAAATCATCGATCCAGCCCATGTTTTATTTTAACTTTGACACAGACAGTTTTGTTTTTTGTTGTTGTTGTTTGTCTGTTTGTTTTGAGACAGAGTTTCTCTGAGTAACAGTCCTGGCTGTCCTGAAACTCGAACTGTAGACCATGCTGGCCTCGAACCCACAGAAATCTGCCTGCCTCTGCCTCCCAAGAGCTGGGATTAAAGGTGTGCCCCACCGTCCTGCTGTTGACGCAGATTTTGTATGATATATTTACTGGCTCCTCTTGGGAGTTTTTCCAGCCCTGTGGCTAGAACACACGCTGACTAACAAAGGGAGCAAATGCTTGAGATCTGGTGGCCTAGGGCTGGATATCAATAAGACACAGACCCTAAAAGGGACTCAAGAGATCAACTTGTCAGGTGCCTCACAAGCTGCTGTCAGTGGGCATCTGCTGCAGCCAAGGTAGGACCAGCCTGCCGGGCAGGAGGCTGGAGGAGACCCTGCTGAATCTTAATCCCTGCTCTTTCTGCCTGATGTCTCCACACTTATTTTTTGTTTCGTTTTATTTTTCGAGACAGGGTTTCTCTATGCAACAGCTCTGGCCATCCTGGAACTCAAATCATAGATGAGGCTGGCCTCGAACTCATGGAGTTCTGCCTGTCGCTGCCTCCCAAGTGCTGGGATTAAAGGCATGTGCAACCACTGCCCAGCATCGCCAAGCCCATTCCTCCTTCAGTCTACACTAGTTTGCTCTCGTTCTTGCCTCATGGCACTCTGGGTACCCTGACTTTTGCTTTTCCCTTTCAGTGACAACAGAAAGAGGTGGAAGAGAATAGCCCAATGCTACCACCCTCTGAGCCTTTTTGTTGCTTGTTTGGTGTTCTCTAGATTACTGGGTCTTAAGTTTAATGGACACGTGGTGAATTCCAAATAAGTCACTCAGCATCATCTATATCTAAGTATACAAGCCATATGCATATGTTATCATGTACAATACGAACATACATGAGATCAGGGAGGGACTACCCTTTCTAGATCACCTGGAGCAACACGTACCCGGAGCAACACGTACCCTCCTCTGCCAGAAATTTTCAAAGTTTCTATCTGACTAGGGACCTGCTACTTTCTCAGTAGCTGAGATGCACCAGGGTCCCTCCCACTGCCCTCTACAGGACAGGAGAGCTACCTGTAGTTTACGTCACCACATATGGCATGACCATAAAGCCATCATTTAGGTTTGGGGAAAAGAAAAAAGGTATTTCTCCTTCACACAGGCACCTCTCACCTGGATCTGCCCATAGACCAGCACTGGGTCCATCTCTTCAAAGGCAGAGATTCTCACCTTGATCCATCCTACGTATGAGGTTAAAAGGAAACTAGTAGATTTCTCATGGTCCCCCTTGGCTGGGCTCCTGGAAAACTGGAGCCAATAAAACCCCCAAACACTTAGGGAGAACATTAGTCTTTTTCTCTACCTACAAAGCTTTTCTGTAGATAAGAGAGGAATTCCACCTCACTCACACAGCAGGTTCCTAGGATGGCATTGCAGGACTGTTTTCATTCTAAAGCCTTATCATCTGGAAAGTTTTTAATCGTGGTCCTTACTTACATCAACCCTCCTCTGGTGGCTCTAACTGATGCCCCTTTTACAACAACCCTTTCTCCAGCTTGGAAGCAGTTAGAATGGTCTGCATCTCCAAGACCCTTAGCAGCAGTTAGGATGACCTCTGAGAAGGGGAATAAAGACACTAGTAGTTAGACGATCCTTAATGAACGACAGCTGGGAGAGGTAATTAAAAAAGGCAAATTTCCAAGATGCCTGGCTTCTTCCTCATCTGAGACAAAAGTCTAGCAACTTAAAACGAAAGCCAGGCAGGTCCCTCCCTGTTCCCTTGCCCCTTCTTCTGGTCAATAGGTCCCCCTGCTAGTGCCAATACGTTCAAGGCCAAATCAGAACACCATAGTTATGGTCCAATCAGCTGTCTTGTCCTTGTTCAAACTGACCAATCCAAAATTAGGAGGACAAAGACCATTCTTCTCTTTGGACCCGTGGTAAGAAAATTTACAATGTTCCCATTGGACTAGCCACCATAGCTCCCCAGGTTTGGAGTCTGGCCCAGCTGTAGCAAGGAAACTCTAGAACAGATCTACACAATTCAAGATCAGCTTGACTCTTTAGCTGTCAAACAGAACCAGACCTCCTGACCATTGCCAGCTGACTTGTGCTCAACTCTAGGAACAATGTTTTTCCTATGAATTTGAATGCCTATGGTTCAAAACTGGTTTGAGATGGGATCCAAAGACTTAGGGCTGCAAAAGCTTCCTCCTCTGATGGGTTCTTGGTTCCCTCCCAGTCTGGCTCTTCCCCTTACCTACTTCCTCTTTAGTCTAGTCATACTTACTTTTGTTTGTTTTTGTTTTGGGGGACAGGGTTTCTTTGTGTAGCCCTTGGCTGTACTGGAACTAGCTTCGTAGAGCAGACTGGCCTCAAACTCATATAGATGCTTCTGTTTCTGCCTCTGGAGTGCTGGGATTAAAGGCATGGGCCACCATCATCGCCCGGCTCATACTTACATTGTTACCCTGTCTTTTAAACTACTTACACATCACATCCTGGATCACATCCTCACCATCACCCGGTACACACACAACACAAAGTATAAAACTCTTACAGTCACTCTACTCTGGTGAATCCCCAAAGGACATGTCCCCTGCCTGTAGAAAGTAGCCAGAAAGAAAACAGCACCCCACTGTTTATTTATTTTTTATTTTTTTCACTGTTTATTATTAAAGGGTATGAAATAAAGGTAAATGCTTTGGAATAATCCTTCTATACACTGTGATTGGTTTAATAAAAAAGTTGACTGGCCAATAGATGGACAGGATAAGGTTGGGCAGGAAAACCAGACTAAGGACACTGGGAAGAAGGACAGAGTCAGAGGAGTCGCCAGAGTCAGAGGAGTTGCTGGGCAGATACAGAGAAGAAACAGGAAGTACAAGATGAGAGAGAGGCACGCCACTTGGCAGAATGGAGACTAACAGAAATAGGTTAGTTTAAATAGTAAGAGCTAGATAGTAATAAGCTTGAGCTATTGACCAAGCTTTTATAATTCATTATTAAGTCTTCATGTTGGTTATTTGGGAACCGGTAGGCAGGAAAGAAAAGTCTGTCTATAGAAAAATTCCCTCCCCCAAAAAAACAAAACAGGATCCTAAAATGAGACCAAGGTTCCAGGAAACCTGCCACTCTCGGCACCCCTGGAAACAGCTGACCCAACCATATGCCCCAGAGCCCAGGAGTTGCAACACCATACAGCTCACTTAGAATCCCACCCCACAGTTTTGAAAAGCAGCTTGTCCAGAAGAAGTCCATGGACTTCTGGACTCCTGCTCCTGACTCTCAGTTACAAAAACTATGCTCAGATACCACCCCATGTTGTGGGGCAGGATCTTGGGGACCCACCTCCCAGAACAACTGGCTCTCTCCATAGAGGCAGATCTGAACTCTCCTTCTTCAGTTTCCCCTGGTGTTTATTTTATGCATTTTCTCAGAAACCTACTACCAGGAACAACCTTGTTTGCTTGCTGCCTCGTGTCTGTGAAGGTGAGCCCCTGGCAGAGGCACCTGGACCAAGGTTTAGTGCACACACACCCTGTGTGGGTTTTATACAGCCGCTGAAATTCCTCTCCGTGGGCAGGAGACACTAAGACAAGGTCTTCCATGGCTAGTTCTTGTTTCTTCGTGTATGGCTGTTTCCTCATCTGGAGGGTAGGTGGCTGAGGGGAGGAAATGAGTGCACAGACCCAGGACCTGGAGCTGTTCCTAGCACACCTTGAGCGTAATTTCGGTTGCTTATCGCTACCCTTAGGGCCGCCCCAGCTGGAGTCTGCCTGGTGCCTGCCTCTGCTTCCCGGGTTCCTCTTGTGTCGAGGAGGCATAAGCAATTGCTATGCAACCCCAAAGCACAACAGGGTTGGCTCTGGGGGACAAGGATCAGCAGAATACTGGTGGACAAAACCGAGAGTATGTTGGAAGGAGGCTGAATAGCCATGTTGCCCATCCTTAGGCCAAGAAACCCTAAAGAGACTGGGGATGAGAGCTTTCACTTTACAGTAGGGATTCAGACAAGACTTCCCTTGTGAGGAGCATGGGAGCTGAGCCTGCAAGAAGCGGGCACACCCCCCCACTACTACATTAGAAAGTGCTCATCAAGTTCCTAGTCCCCAACAGCTAGTGACCCTTCCTGTCACACATACTCCGGATTCTCACTAGAAGAGGACGGTTGAGCAGCATGGCTCAGGGGACAAGATCCTCGCTGCCAAGACTGACTTTCTGAGTTTGGTCCCTGAAACCCACAGAGTGGAGAAACAACTGAAAGCTCTTCCCTGAGCTCCACAGGAGCACACAAGAGGATGAGAGGGAGAGGAAGGACATTTTAAAAAGAAAGGGCCTGTGGGCCAGCATCCAGCTTGTTAAGGCTACCCAAGGCCCCAGGCAGAGACATGGGAATGCTGTTCTTGTTCCAGCCAGAGCTGAGCCCAGAGTGGCAACCATGAGGTGTGTGGCCTCCTCTCAGTGAAATGGAGGTGACAATTTACTCCTGTCCAACCCAGTGTGTAAGCCTCGCTGGATACACACACACCGCACACACTCCTAGCTATGAGGAACAGGATACCTCTGCTTCAGAAGCAGACCTTCTGGAAGTATCTAGTGGGGGGAAGACTGCACCTACATCCAGGGTCTGGAGTCCCTCACTTTGAAACAAGGACAGACTCCAGAGTTTCCACAATGTCCCCTACTGGGGGTCACTCCACTCGGAGGCCCTGAGATGGATCGTCCTCCTGAACCTGTCCTGCGAGAGAAGGCAGAGCTGCGGTAGCCTCGGGAGAGCCTGAAGCACAGGAAGGGACTCATCCCAGGGCCACCTGCAGACCTGGAGGACAGAAGGTGTGTGAGCAGGGAGCGGAGGACCCTGGAGGGAATGGTTCCGAGGACTGATGGGGTGAGACTCAGGGACAGAGTCAGGAGGGATGGGGCAGTTAAGGCAGGCCAGAAGGGGTGGAGCCTCAGTCTTCGATTGATAATGAGGGTGGTCTATGACAAAGCCTGAAACTTAAAGAGTGCAGAACTCCAGAAACATCTCAGAGGTAAAGGCTCCTGCTCCCAAAACGTCTGAGCTCCATCCTCCCTGAACCACAGCTGTCCTCTGACCAGCCCACGTCTCACACACACAGTAACGACAACAAAAAACACCCTGTAAACTTACAGACACCACCACCAATTAAGATTACCCAAACAACTTCCTGTTTCAATCCTGAGCAGCTCTTGAGCAGAGTGACGGTTACCTTGGTGGATCAAACAGGAAGGTGGGCACGGTGACATGCCCTTCTCTACTCCCGAGAGGCTACACTGTGTACTGTGGGAGCCAAACTGATGGGGGCAAGAGTGGGCCTGAAGGACTCAGTGCGGATGCTGGGAAGCAGGGTTCAGGATCTTCAAGAACTGCTTACTGTCTGCCCTAGGGAACCTACCACTGTGCTGGGGATGGGGATCGCCCATGAGGAAGCTAGTCTGAGGCCCTAGACAGTGTGCAGGCAGTTATGGGGAATGGCAGACCTTGAGGATCTCTCCCCCTCACCCCTGCCCAGGAGTCTCCAGCCCAGCAGACGTTGTCAGCCCAGACGTGAATCACGAGCCTTCCTTCCGGATTTCCACAGAAAACACCAGAGGGCAAGCAGTTCAGAATTCCAGGAATTTACAAGAGCATTGGGAAGCTCTGGAAGGGTTTCCTGGCCTGGTCCCTCTGCCCTTCCTCTCCCTCTCCCTCGGCTCTGACTGTCCCTGGGAGCCCCTGAAAGACTGAACAGGGAAGTACCCCCTCTGCCCACAAAGACAGACAGACAGACACCACACACACATACACACACACACACACACACACAGAGAGAGAGAGAGAGAGAGAGAGACAGAGACAGAGACAGACAGAGAGACAGAGACAGAGAGAGCACTCCCTGTCTCCCATGGCCCAAGAGCTGTTACCTACTCAGACTCTCCCCAATTCACCTCCATAGCTCCATTCAACCCTCTACAGTTCCCAAAATTTAGTTTACAGCCCTCTATGACTTCCCCCAGACCGTCACCCCACTAGTCCCCACAACCACTCACCCAACTACATCCCCTTAGCTTCCTTCTCACAGCCAACGCAGCCTCTTCAGGCTCCTGCTCCAGGGAAGGACTCTGCCCATGACAGGTGTCCTTGCCTATATCAGCAGCCCAGGAAGAACTGAATAGGGGCAAGGTACCACACAGAGGGGCCCGGGCACTTCCTGGGGCCACGAAAGGCCAGGAAAGGATGGAACGGTGGAGCAGGACCCGACAGACTGACGTGCCACAGGTGGCCCAGGTTCATAAATGTGAGATAAATATGACTAAAAGGCAAAAGGCCCTTTCAGCTTCGGGAAAGCAGGAAAAAGGAGAAAGCAAACACAGGCTCATCCTGAGAGAAGACAGAAAATCAATCGAGTAAGTTCACGGTCCACTAGGGAATTCCCGAGAGAGGAGATGAAGAGAGAGGAATTAACAAAAATGAGAGAAGGAAACACTTAGGGCTGGACCAAGTCCTCGGGTGGGATGCAGGTGAAGGAATGGCCTTAGAGAGAGGTGTGCGCGCCAGAGCACAAAGCAGCAGGGAGCGACGCTCAACAGCCTTCAAGGATGGTTAAGTGTAGCTTTGTTACCCAGGCTGAGGACCGGGGCATCTGACTTCCCGTCTGAAGCAACGGATGTGCAATAGCGAAGAAGCAATGTTGCACCTCATTTTCTATATAGTGGGCCCAACTGTCAGCTGAGTGTGCAACAGAATAAAGGTATTTTCAGATTTTTAAGGTCTCAAGCACAAATAAACTAAAAAGTAAACTAAAGCAAATCACACCTCCTATATGCCTTCTTGGGAGTGGTTACTGAAAGATGTATTTCAGTAAAGGGAGAAAGAAAGTTAAGAAAGGGAAAGAAAGACATGGGATTTGGACTACTTACTCAGTGACCCGCCCAAGCAGGTGGAGTCCCAGCCCAACAGGGAGCAGCCAGATGAGGGCGGAAGGCAGGGGAAGGGGAGGTAGCACAGAAAAGTTGTGGTGGGATACGCTGCTATACTAACAAGAAAGGGACAATTCAGAGTTAGAGAGACAAAAATGTGTGTAACAAAACCATGCTTCAGCTCAAAGTAGGCAAAATGTCACAGCTTTCGGCTCCTCGGTGGAAAGGGAATCATCTAATCTCATTTTTAAAACTTAAAGATATACATATACAAATATATATATATATACACACATATATATACACATACATACACACGTGTGTATACATACATACACATGCACACACATATATATTTGTGTATGTGCAGGAGGTCATGAGCTGCTCAAAGTGGGTGCTGAGAACCGAACTCTGGTCCTCTGGAAGAACAGTGAGTGCTCTTAATAGATGAGTCATCGATGTAACTGTTTTGTCCATTTATTCTTTAGAGACAGGTCTCCCTACATTGCCAAAGTCGGCAGAGAACTCCCGAGGAGCTTGAACTAGAGGTAGAAACTACCACACTTGGCTTCCAATTTGCTCTTCATGTTAGAAATATCTTCCTTACATGCTAGGAGGTGGTGACCACATTAAGTTCACAAAGAAGGTAATGTCCCTGGGACCTTTAGCTGCTCCAGCCTGTCGGTAATGTGTAACATGGTTGGGCTGAGTCCCTTCTGAACCACTGAAATCCACCTTTATGCCTGGAAGTGGTGGCATGCACCTTTAATCCCAGCACTCAGGAAGCAGAGGCAGAAGGATCTCTGTGAGTTTGAGATCCCTGGTCTACTAGAGCTAGTTCCAGGACAGGCACCAAAGCTACAGAGAAACCCTGTCTTGGAAAACAAATCAACCTTTATGGGAGCTGGAGAGGGGTGAGGGGTGGACATAGTGGTATGGTGGCTTGCCTGTAATGGTAGGGCTAGGGATGTGGGGTGGTAGAGACAGGCAGATAGATCCCTGGGGATCTGTGGCCAGACCCAGAGACCAGTGAAAGATCCTGTCTTAAAAAACAAGGTGTACAGCTTCCAAAGAAGAACACTGAAGTTCAACCTCCTGTCTACACACACACTGAGGCATGCCCACAAATCTGCCTTTAGTATAGACAAGTTTACCAAAGCAAATGGCTGAGTAGGGCTTGGAAGAAAGGTAGGAAGGACCATCAGCAGCCGTGGAGTGAAAAGAGGAAGAAGAGCTGGAACTTCAGAATGTCAGAGGTCAGAGATAACCCAGTGAATCCCAGGGGCAGGACTAGAAAGCTGGGTAAGGGGAGTAAATTACCACATTCCTATTTCGAATCAGGAAGGACAATGGGACTGGAAAGATGGTTCAGCAATTCAGAGTTCTTATTTTAGTGAAGACCCAGTGTCGGCTCCCACGTAGCAGCTCACTGTACCTCCAGCTGCAGGGCGATCCAGCCCCTCTGGTCTCTGAGGGCACGCGCACTCACATGTACACATGCATAATTAAAAATAATAAAAACAAGCCTTTATAAAAAGGAGAATGACAAATGAGACACTTGGCTGTTGTAAGAGACTTATCTTACTAGTGGGTGCGGAGGGGCGGTGTGGGGCAAGGAGAGATCTTTCACCGTGGGGGTTTGGGAAGGGCTCTTACTTTTGAAGGTTTTTGTTCCGATGTGTTGCTTTCACTAACTCTAAACACTGGAAGGCGTAATCAAATTACTTCAAAGTCTCTGGACGCCTTGACTTAGCACTCTAAAAGAAACATCTGCTGTTGGGCAGCTTAAAGCACTTCCACCAGCCACCAGCATTTCCTCAATCAGTTCTGCAACCATCACAAGATGTAGCCGGCGCATTTCTTTCTTCCTGAGGAAGAAAGCATACACAGAGGAAAACAAAGCATCTCCGATGGGTACCCAAGGGCCGGATGCCAGCAGGGAAGAGCAGTGAGCACCTAGCTCCCTCCTTCAGGTGTGACTCTACACACACACACACACACACACAAAGAGGGGGGGCATGTATCCTTCTTCTAGGCTCAGCTCAATGGAACTGCTCCTACTTAAGAAGTTTCCCAGCAAGCAGCAGGCCCCTTCTCCCTGCTGAAGCCAGATCATTCTATTTTTACTCTATGTCTCTGAATGGCTCAGTTCCAAGCTCGGCAGTGATCTGGGTGCCAGACTCCTTGGCAACAACCCTCCTTTGGAGCACCACTCTGCTCTGTGCAGGGAACAGCATGGTCACTGCCATCTGCATACCCGTGGTCCTCACATCGATGGCAGGGATAGCCTTCCAAGCATCTTGGGCATGCCCAGAATGCACGTAAGAACCTGTGTGTACCCTGTGTGTAAAACTCCAACATATGGAGCACAAGCAGAGGGAGAACACGGCTCTTTCTAATAACCCTGAAATGTAGTATGTGGCAATGATGAATCCCTGGGCCTTTGGAGCCACCTGACTTCATAGTTAAATCTTCACCATGTGGTTTCATATTCATGGTTTAGACTCAGTTTGGGCTACTAAAACAAACCATCATTTGCCAGTAACTGAACATTGATTGCTTACAAACCTGGTGGCCCAGAAGATCAAGATAAAGGTGGCTCAGATCTAGTGTCTAGAGAGGGGGATCTCCAGACTTACAGAGTGCCAACTTCCTCTCTGTGCCCTCAAAGGGCCAGGAGACATCGTCTCATAAGAATGTACCAATCTCATCGTGAGCATTGTATAATCACGAGTGCTTCCTGGTGACTTTAATTCGTTCTCTAGGGACTGAGAAGGGCGGGTGACATTCAGCCCACAGTGGGCAGAGCTGTTGGGGAGGCTGGCAAGGCTGGGTGGCTCCCACTGTTCTGGCTTGAGAATTGACTCGGAGGATGGGGTGTTCAGTTCCTTGTCCCTCTCTCAGGCTGCTGTGCTGGAGGACAGGGAGATGGGGCCTGAAGCACATCTGTCCTCCTGTGGACTTCTGTTGGGGGCATCTAGGGTGAGTCCCATCCTTCTCCCTAAGGGCAGGCCATGGCAGCTGGTCGATGGTCGTGGGTGGTGGGGTGGGGCACATGTCGCCAGCTGGCCTTGGACGAGCTTTTGCCTCAGACAAAAGAGTATTGTTGTTTTTCCTGACGTGAACTCTACCTGAACAGTTTTGAAGCTTTAGAGAATGAAAGCAAGTAGGTAATGTGTCTTTGGGTGCCTAACAATTACAAGCCCTGGAGTTTGTGACCCATGCATCTTTCTTCTATGAAATGTGTAATACAAACATCGAATACCTGTAGATAAAAAGTGTATTTGCGTAGAGCTGGTGGCACACACCTTTAATCCCAGCACTCAGCACTCAGGAGGCAGAGACAGGTAAATCTCTGTAAATTCAAGCCTGGTCTACAGGGCGAGTTCCAGGACAGGCTCCAAGGCTACAAAGAATCCCCCCCACACCTCAAAAAACAAAAACAAACAAAGAGGTGTGTTTGTTCAAGGCCAACCTGATCTACAGAGCATAGTCCAGGATAGTCAAGGCTACACAGAAAGATTGTCTTGAAAAACAAACAAACGTGTGTGTGTGTGTGTGTGTGTGTGTGTGTGTGTGTGTGTGTGTAAGCCAGTAAGCTGGATACCTGCTTTACTCTCCATTTTATGACTGGAGGCAGGGTCTCTCAATGAACCCAGCACTCACAGATTTGGCCAATCTGATTGGGCACTGCCCCCCTTTTACAGAGCTGCTGGGTATTCAAGCCCAGTCCGTGGGGTCACACAGCCAGCCCTCTACCCGTGGGGCCATTTCCGCAGTCCCAAGAATGTTTCTCACAGGAGGATGTGGTCCCCTTAGAAATAAGCTGGATACCGTGTGATGTGCTGAGTAACTACTCATCCTGGACATTTAGGTTTTAAATGTTTCATTTCTTTCTTTCTTTTTTTTTTAAGTATTTCATAATTTAGTATCTGCTACGTTGACAGACGTGTGTAAGGGAAAGATGAGGATGAGTTCAGACTGACTCCTCCCACTAGGACCAAACTGCTGGTGGTGGCTGTGTGTGCCTCTCCCGGTCCTTCATCCCCACTGCAGAGGTATTACTTGCCTGGATCTGATGTTTATGACTCCATGAACTGCCACCTGCTCCTGCCATGGTGGAGCTCATCGGGTAGGAAGCTTACTGGCCCAGGATGGGGAAGATGCTGTTGAGCTAGGGAACAAAGCCATTTTTCCCATTAAGACAGTGCTACACTCCGGGAACTGATCTTGGAGAACCCTCGGAGATACGTGTGGTTAAGAGAAAAGAGCAGGACACAGACAAAAGGCAGAGGCAGCTCTGTTTACTAGAGCGATCATGTATTGACCTGTTACCTAAGCATCAACAGCTTAATCCTGCTGATAGCAACACCATGAACAGAGACGACAGTGTATTCAGTGGAGTAAGTCAGACACAGGAAGACAAGTGTCACATGACCTCACTCACATAGGGGGGTTCTGATGCAGAAACTGGGAGCAGACAGTGGTCATCAGAGGCCAGGTCAAGGGTTCAGTTGCATGGTAGGGTGTCTAAGTTCAACAATAATGTAGGCCAGAAGAAAGGGCTTTGAATGTTCTCGTCATCCTGATCTGACCATCATGCAACATGATGCAGGACCACGGCACACTACGTATAGCGACCAATTATTAAACAGCTTCCTTAAAAATGAGGACCTGAAGCTTGCCAATGGGGACAAGTTTGCCAATATCAGTATTCTGCATCCTCTGCATCCTGATTACAGGAGGTCCGAGTGGATGAATACAGACTCCTGAGTGAGGAAGTCATTGTTGCTTGACGTCATGAAGGGTCCTAAAAGGAGAGCCTGAACCCCACTGTGTCTAGGCCTAGGACCCCAGAGACAGTAGTACTTCATCTTGGAGGACATGACAGGTATTGGTTGAAGGCCCACTATTGACTGGGGCTTAGACCCTGGAGAAAAGTAGCCAGAAAAGAGGTAAGTATTGAACTCTGTGTCATGGGGTGGGGGGGACTTCCTTATGTTATCAACAACGGGGCAGGAGCAACCCCACATAGGTTATAATAACTCTTTACTTAACCCAAAGCTCAAAGTAACAAATCTCTGGCCGGTCAGCGGGGTAACCTTGGGAAGGTCACTTTACCTCTCTGGACTTATCTTTTCTGCGATATGAATCACAACTACTCACACTTCACGCTTCCTGCTGGGGGTGCTCACAGGACAGCACCCAGCCCACGTGTGCAGATGTATCACACAGAAGTGGAAGTGTAGAAGCTGAGCTGGTTGCTGCCCCAGGCATCTAGGTAGGTGTGAGCCAGACAACCCCTCACCCTAGGTTAGTCTTGGTCTTCATCCACACTGAGACAACCGTGCAAGACTGCAAACTGTTTCTCAGAAGTGTCTGGGGATACAAGCCAGACCCTCAGGGGCCTGAAGGCTTGGCACATGCCCTGCTCTGCTGCCTTGGCTTCTGGCCTCTGCTGCCTCACTGTGAACTTCACCCTCTACAGACAACAGTCCAGAGCTGCTTCCCAGGAGGGAACAAAACCTGGAACGTGACTGGCTGGCTGCGCACATCATAGTCAGTGTGTTCAAGATGGGAAGCCCAGCCTGGTATCAGCACCGTCCAGGGCTGCACGGTCACTGCTGTGAGGAAAGCTGGGCATACTTGCAGGGAAGGAGGGAAGAGTGGTACCCATTTCCTTTACTTTTGATTCCAGGAGCAAACTGGAATCAAAGGTAAAGGAAAACCACGAAGGGCCACACAGGCTAAAGAAATATTCAGTTCTAGGGGCCATGTGGGAACTGGGGCCTTCCCACCCCTTCTGTGCCTCAAGTGTAGCCTGGCTACTGCCCTGCTGCAGACTCAGAGGGGTGCACGAAGGGCATGCAGGCTGAGATAGGTGGGGAGATGGGCCTGGATTACTTGGTAGGTCTGTTGCAGTCACAGGGACAGGCAATGCCAGAGGAGAGAAGGCGCTCCCCTGCTGTCTGATGGCTTGGAAGAGACAATGCGGTCACAAGTCAAGGGATGGAGTGCACCCTAAAAGCCTCCAGAAGGAGCTAGTCATGCTGACTTGACTACAACTCAGTTTGGACTTTGACCTTCAAAGGCTTTGTAAGAAAAAAAAAAGTGTGTTGCCTTAAGTCGCTGTCCGGGGAAGCTTGTTAAAGCAGTATTAGGAACAAGTCTAGGATGAGCCCTTCAGTACCGTCACCTGTCAAAACCTGCCTAGGCTTTATACCACTGGTGTGGAGTCAAAGTCCTTCACCCTTGGCGCAGGACAGTCAAACATGATGCGGCTGTCGGAAGTTGGGTCTTTACCCAATCACACCGCTTTGCATGCAGCAGACCTCCGGAGTGTTGCTCCCAGTCAGTGTTCTATCAATGGGTGTATGTGAGACCTGACTGGAGGGGTGGAGTCCTCCGTATCCTCAGAACAAATCACGTGCATAACCTGTGATTTAAGGTCCTCTGCAAGCGAACGGAGTGTTTCCAAGGGTCCGCATGATCGTGCCCTGGGAAACCCTAAAAGCAGAGCGACCCATCTCACACGTGATCAGCTACTCTTCTAGAATGCAGCTTTCTCCGCGGTGTTCCTGCCAAGCAGGGTCTTACCATCTGCTTGAATGCCTTGAGCAATGGGATGCGTCACTGTCTGTGGAACTGGTACCAAGGGCACTGCTGTGGTTTGGATATGGCTCGTTCCCAACAGAAGGTCATGCTGAAGTTTAACCATGGTGAGGGGTAAAAGGGTGGAAACTAAACCCAACTGTGATGTCTAGAGGTGCTTGGGAGGTGGTTAGGAGCAAGTCATTGGGGTGAAGCCCCTCCTGATGTGGGGTATTTCTCTGTATGCTGTGAATATGTTCTATTACCATTTGTTAATAAAGAATCTGCTTTGGGCCTATGGCAATGCAGAATAGAGCAAGGCGGGAATTCCAAGTAGAGCAAGAGAGGAGAAAAGAAGGTGGAGTCAGGGAGATGCCATGTAGCAGCCAAAGGAGACAGATGCCCCAAACATTGCCAATAAACTACAAGCCTCGTGGTAATACACAAAATAACAAAAATTGGTTAAGATGTAAGAGCTAGCTAAAAATACACTTAAGTTATTGTACAAACAGCATTGTAATTAATATAGTTTCTGTGTGATTATTTCTGGAATGGGCTGCCAAAAATTGAACAAGCAGCCTCCACCTACACCCTCCTATGGTTGATACATAAAAAAGAGAATCCCAAGGTATATATGCACATACGTACCTCTAGGTATGTGCCAGGAGGAGTGAATGCGATCAGATGTGGGCAGTAGCCCTTGTGTCTGCAGGAAGGACTGAGCTGAAACAAACCTCTCCTTTGTAGCTAACACTTACCAGGACACATTCCGCACAGCAGAGGACAGACAGACTAGCACACATGGTCAGTCCATCCTTAAAGAGGCCGACTTTCAACCCCTCGCCAGCTGCAGCACTTGGGAGAACGAGTCCCGCACCTCACCGGGGCAGAGTTGACCCTGCAGATAGGGGCCCCAGTGAGCCTGCCCTGAGGGCGTGAGAGGGGTATAGCTGTCACTCTTTCCCTCTGTTTGTGATGTGGTGGCGAGGGAAAGATGCCTTCCTCCCTTGCTCCTACTGCCTCCAGATGTTGAGGGAACTGACCTTCCCCATTATGAGCTGCAACACTCAGGAAATCAAGCCCTGCACCTTATCTGGGCATAAGAGATCTGGACCCACCCCTCATCTGTCATATCGGTGGGGAAGGGATGCTCTCCGCCCCACCCCCACCTCTCTATCCTTGAGGCAGGTGGAGAGCTGCTCTGCGCCCCACCATCTGCAATCCTCTAGGGAGAGCAGGCCCTGCACCTAACCTGGGCAGCAGGGTAGAGCCAACCCTGTTGGCAGAGGTGTGGCTGAGTCAGGCCCAAAGTTGTGAGCATGGGAGAGCAATCCACACTACTCAGCTGTTATGCGGCAGTGTGGTTGGGAAAGAAGTCTCCCTTACCCCTCAACCATTACCACCTGTGACCCCCCCTTACCAGCTGCAACCGTCAAGAAAGGGAGAGCTGTGCAGTAGAACTGTCCCTGTTGGCAGAGGCACAACTGAGCTGGCCCTGGGGATGAAAATGGGACATCTGGACACACTGCCCTCATCTGCCATGCGGTGGTGAGGGCCAGGGAAAGATGCCCTCCCCACCTTGCCCCTGTCACCTGTGCTTGGCCAGCAAACTGCCCATCCCCCTTACCGGAGGCAGCACTCAGGAAAGGGGACCCTGCACCTCGCCTAGGCAGCACAGCAGAGCTGACTGGAAGTACAGGTGGGACTTCTGGACAGAGAGCGCTCTGGGAAGGAGAAACGTGCCTCGCTAGCTGGACACAGAGAGAGGCAAAAAAAAAAAAAATTACGAGTCACGCGGCAACACACAGATAAACAGAAATGGGTTAATTTAAAATTATACGAGCTAGTGGGGCAAGCCCAAGCTAAAAGCTGAGCTTTCGTAAATAAGAAGTCTCCGTGTCATTTTTCTGTGAGCTGGAGGCCCAAAGAAAAATCCATCTAGACTTGACCCTATTGTCAGGGGTACGGGTGAATGGTCCAGCCATATGGTGGCGTAGGTGGGGAAGAAATGCACCTTCATCACCCCTTGCCACCTGTGCCTTTGAGAGGTGGGAGGGCTGGCCTTGACCCTCCAGTTATAGCACTCAGGACAGTGACCCCCTCTACCTCACCTGGGAACACAGTAGAGCCGGCCCGGATGGTCCAAGTGTATGAGAGCCAATCCTGAGGGCATGAAAGCAGGAGAACTAGCCTTGCCCCTTGCTCACTGTTGCAAGGGGTGAACCAGTCAGGGAAATGCAGAAGAGCTCAACAGGGGAGAGCTGGTGGGCTGACCAACCCTTCAACCACCCAGGCCCAAACCCAGGGTTATGAGTTGGCATTACCCCAATATCCACCCTATGACCTGCAGGAGCACATGAAGGGGCTGGTCTGCAGACCCAAAGCCACAGGACCTCCATGACACAGGGCAACAGCAGGATAGCTAATAAGAGTCCCAGTGAGGGCCCAGCATCGATGGTGTGGCAGGACCCGAGTCCCCAAAACAGACCAATGACTCTGCAATGAACACTTGCAAGTAAAGCTATCTAGACACAGGGGTATATGTGTGACCCACTATGCCACACTACAGCTTTCATGATAAGACTTTTCCTTTTTTCTTTTCTTTTTTTCTCTTAAATTTATTTTAACAGGGGTGGGGATGGAAGGGCAGAGGGCAGATACGAAGGGATAGAGGAAAATGTATGGGATGGAGATGTGTGATGTAAAAGATACAAAGAATAAAAAGAAGGAAAAAAAAAAAAGAGGCCAAATCTGCTCCCTGGGATGATGGTAGCCTGCCACATCCCTAATCAGACACACCCCTCCCCTGACCTGGACACAGGCAGATATGGTACGCCACCAAACTGTCAGAAACTGCAGAGGGGCCTTTCTTTGTCCCAAGGTGACAGAGAGGATGTCACATGTACTAATGAATTCTACTTTCACATATCAGTAAAAACCAACGCTTCTTAGAGGATGTGTTTTGTTTCCCTTCTACTATTGGGGGCTCCTCAAGGTCTCAGGAGATCTCTAGTTCCTGAGGTGGGTTGTCAACGCTGCTTCCCCCTTGGAAAGAGATCTCAGCAATGACATCATAGCTGACGGGCATTTCTTTTTCCTGTCGGTATTTTTAAAGCATCCAGGACCCTTTCCCCACACCACTGTTTATGGAAGCAGACCTACCCTGTAGTTACTGCTATCTGTGGAAGTTTCTACACAAGAAGGGAACATTGCAGAAGAGAGGAACCACGTCCGAGAATCGGCTGCAAAGTATCCTGTGCCAACACAGGCTTCAAGAGGAGTGCTTGCTGGGTGTAGGCCTTTAATCCCAGTACTTGGGAGGCAGAGGCAAACGGATCTCTGTGAGTTCGAGGCCAGCCTGGTCTACAGAGCAAATTGCAGGACAGGCTCCAAAGCTACAGAGAAACCCTGTCTCGAAAAACCTAACAGGGTGTTTGTATATGGCTGATAATGTGTTTGAGGTGCTTTCAGCACACCTGATCTGATCTCAGAAACCAGTGCCTACCAGGAAGTGACTACAGAGTCAGTATAGCTCCAAGAAAACCATCTTCAACTGAAATGCCTTCTTCGGTTAATAGTTAAGATTTCTTAGTGGGTTTCACTGACAAATGCAGATTGAAATGGCATACAGCATGGATGTTCACTCTGGATGAGGGTTGAAGATGTGAGCCTCAACTATATCCCCTCAACCCACATGCTGCTGTTGTTAGAGAGCAGGGGGCAGACCCAGTCACTGGTCTGACCCTGCTAGCTGCTCCTTTCCATTGCTGGCATCCAGGAGTCAACATGGACAGTTAAAGATCACAGGGCACTTGGCCTCTGGTGTCCCAGCAAATCTTTGTTCTCTTCCCCGGACAGTGAACTTTGGCTTGTGACCAACCACGTAACTTTTGTGGCTAGAAACAGACATTTTCTAGAATCTTAGACAAAGGGTGGCTGCAACCAGGGAAAGTGTGCATGCTTATGGGAGAATTATATAGTTTGAGTTGGAAGCATCCTCCGTTGTCTATGTGAAGAGTTGCTCCCCAGGGTGGTAATATTGGTAGATGGTAGAACCTGTGGTGATGTTGGTAGATGGTAGAACCTAAGTCTTCAGATCATGATGGTGTGCCCATCAGGAAGCAGGCTCCCTCTCCTCTTCCACCTCATGGAGTGGTGAATGGCTCTGTTTCACCACTCGTCCCTCTTTCTTTGATACACTGCCTTGCCACAGGCTTACAGCTAAGGAGCCAGATGGCTAAGGTAGAGCCCGTGAAACCATGAGCCAAAAGACTCCCTTCTTCTTGGGCTTGATTAGCCTATTTGCTTCAGTGACAAAGTGACAACAAAAAGGATGCCGCAGAAAGCATGGAACCCTCTGGGGACATGGGCGTCACATCCTCCTGTGTCCACAGTGAGGAAAAGGAGGTAATGCTAGTGAACTCAAACGTCTCCCACACCCAGAAGAGACCCTTCTGTCCCCAGAGATCTTGTGCAAAGTCCCAGCTAAGGTTCTGTCCCTCAACTCAGGGGCTGGACTTTCTCTCGATTTTAACTCCTGTAGCTCACCCAGAGTCTCTGTGGACCACACCCCTCAAGTGTGTCACCTAGGCAAATAAAATAATGAATCATAAATTTTATTTCAAAATGTAAACGTCACTAAACATGCATACATGTTAAAACAATAAAATTTACAATTTCATTAATTTTTTTTCTTTTGCATAGGACATTACAATATAGAATCTATGCCTTACAAAATACATAACAAAGTTTTATCCGAGCAAGCCAAGGCCAGATTGGGAACTATACAACTGTAATACTTCACTGTAGTGATCCAGGAAAAGACGGAACATGGCCTTTGGAAGCATGTTGGGAGCTAGGGTAGTCTTTTAAAAAAAAAAAAAAAGAAGTAGTTCCTATAGAAAAGAAAATCTGGAACTTGATGGAAATGGCCTTGGACTCTTGGATTTTGCCTTGGGGTTTGGCAAAGGATCCCACAGAAGTTCCACCGATGGCTTTGTATGAAAAGCAGTCACCTGGGTCTAGCCAACAAAACCACAACAGAGATTTCCAGTCACCAAGGATAGGAGCTCTGACGTCACAATGCACCAGGCACCCCGGGGCCTCTCCAGTATGCAAGGGAGAACAGAGAGGTCCTTCCGCTCACACACCAGGGTAGTCCTCCTAATTCAGGTCTGACACTGAAGAGATATCAGGCTGCGTCTGAGAAGTGGCCCCAACTGCTCCAGGGCAAGGGACACTCTGAAATCTAGGCTCTCAGTTCTGACTAGGGCAGCCTGGCCCACAGGTGACCAGCTCACAAGCTGACCTTGTTAATGCGAACGGGCAGCCCCGCAGGAGCTCTAGGGAAACAGCAGGGAGAAACCCCGCCCCCACGCCTGACCTACGTTTCCTGCCCAGTCCCAGGGATGTGGGTGAGGTGTCTTCTTTGCCATCCTGTTTGTTTCTAAACAAAGTAGTGAAGTTTTAAAGCTGTGTGAGATGGGGGATGGGGGTAGGGGAGCTGGGCTGGGCTAGAGAGTTCCAAGACAAGTCCACTAACCCTGTAAGGGGGGGGAGGGGTGTCAACAGAAACCAAGCAAGCCTCCTTTCCCTGGCGGACGGGGGCCTCCAGGCCAGTTCTGCTCCTTTCGCTGGAGGTCAGTTGGTCAGCAAGAGGAAGGGCCTCTCCCTCAGCAGTGCTCGGGCCTGTATCAGTAGTTAGCTCGATTGAGCATCCATGTTTGGGTACAAAATTCTCTGGAATGTGTCCAGGACAAACCTTCAAAGACTCTGAATCAGGAAAATTAGTCAGAGGACCTGGCTCTTCCTAGTGCCATCCTGATTTCAAAACAGTTGAGTCCACATCTGGGTTTTAGCTCTGAGAGACACGGCCACCAGGACTCACATAGGAAACTTTGGACAGCAAAAAAAAAAAATAAAAAAATAAAAAAAAATTAAAAAAAAATGTGGGCGACCTATAAAGCATTTCTTACTGATCGCAACATGGCTATACATAAACCTTCCAGCACTGTCTCTGGCAGAATGGCCTTTTGTAAGTGTGTGTGTGTGTGTGTGTGTGTGTGTGTTGGGGAGAGGGGCAGCAATCAGTAACACCTGTCAGAAGTCAAACTAGATAGCCTTGTAAACAAAGCCACAACCAGGAGTGAGAAAACGAGGCCAAGCTATTGCTCAGATGTGTCTTACATGGAAGGTGCCCCTGTTTGGTGGAGACCCCAGATGAAGCCTCTAGGAAATGCTGTGACCTTGTGCATGTCGTAGCACCTGCTTCTGGCTAGAAAAGGGCCAGCCTCTTGGACAGGAAGTCTTGAAAGGTAACCCCTCTGTCCTGCCACATTTCTCTTGGAGCTACAGAATGTCATCTTCCCTCTTTCCCACATGGAAACACCCTTCACCAGGGTGCATGTTTTTGCACCCGGGGAGGTTGCACGCTGGTGAATCCTGTGCCTGTCCCAGGGTTGGCCTCAGAACGAAGTTGAGATGGGATGGGCTGGAAGTGGGGACTTTGCACTTCAGGTCCTGTGGGTAGGGGGGCATGGCAGGATACAAGTAGGGCCACACTCCCATCGAGGGCATCATTGTCCATCCCTACATAGCACCCATCAAGAGAGAACCTAGGGCCCTCTTTGGAAAAGGGCTGTTTTCTGTATGGCTGTAGGATTCAGTAGGCATTTGGGGAACAGACAGTGACCCCCTAATATGGCTGATGCAAAGAGGGACGTTTTCATTTGGGACATGAGCTAAACTCCAGCCCCCTGGCTGAAGTCCAGACTTCCTTTTAGACACTGCTACAGGGAACTCTCCCGTCCTTCACTCAGGCACTTTCACTGTGGGATCTCTGCCTCCTGCCCCTAAAAAAAGGATTGGACTTTTCAGTATTATTTCTGGGCACCCTATAGGCTTCTCAGTCAAACTGAAACCAGAAAGTATGGCCGTAACCGCAAAAAACTCAAAGCCCCCGCACCAGACCCAGGCTGGGAAGACTCTGCTGTACCTTAGAAGGAATCCCTTGTTTATGACAAGATGGGAACCTAATGATAACCCACTGGAAATGAGTCTAATCATGTTCCTCCCCTCATCCCACCCGCTGATGAGATGAACTGAAGCCCCAGATGATATAGGGGGTTCCATGAGGGTTGCCTTAGCCCCATGCTGAAGGACCACACCCTGCCATTAAAGGAGAACCACTTTGGGAATGAAGACACGTTCATTTGCCAAAAATAGCCAACGCCTGCATATTTCTGTTTTAAGGCAACGTTACCCTTCCATCCATCAGATGGAACAGCCCTGGGTCATTCAGAGGAAAAAATTAAATTAAGTGCTCTTTGGAAACAGCCTACGCCCGCTTTCCCTCCCCCACCCCCCAACCCACTCTACAACAAACCAGCTCTTTCTTTTATTCCAAGATGATGGGGCTTAGAGTCCTTTTTTACCCTTCCTAAGTGCAGACAGTGGCTGAGTTGGAAAGCCGCCTTCTGTGTGACTCTGCAGGTCTATCACAAGGAGGCAGCTGGCTCTTCCCAAGGAGAGGCCTTGGCTGGCCTTTGGGGCACACTGCTGCATCGCTCTGTCTTCAGAACCATAGATGTAGGTGCACCAAAGGACTTTGGAATAAAATTCCTGAATCTGGAATGTGAATTCCTGAGACATGAAATGTGTTCAGAGTGTGGCTTCCTCTGCCTCACACAAATGACTTTGGGAGGGGACTACACTTTGGAACTCAGCACGAAGATCGCCACACCCCAAGCACCCAGGGTTCCCTTTAGTCAAGGTCCCAGCCACACATATTCCGTTCTCCTCCCCAGATGAAATGCAAGCAGAGCTGTCGCTAGCTTTAGCTTTGCACTGGACCAGGACAGGGACCATCCCCCCAACCACGATGCCTGCTTTTGGCAGCAAAAACGCCACAGCCCAACTCAGCACCCACTGTGCCACCAAAAGCCACCATATGCCATTAGCCTCTCAAAGCTGACACAGGTAGTCAGAAAGCGGTGCCCCAGGTCTACATGGTAGCCACATGACAACAGTCAGAAACTGCAGACCTGGCTGGGCATGGTCTCTGGGTTTTTCCTGTGCTGCCCCCGACACTGTGTAAGGGCTGGGGTGGAGGCAGAATGACCACAACCAAGGCACTCTGGGCCCAGGAAGCCCATCTACGGCCCTCTGAGTCACAGGGGCTGATCCTCCATATCAAAATGAAGAGAGGTCTCTGTAAGACACCCCAAATCCATCCCAAACCCACCCAACCGAAACATACGCGCGCACACGCACACACACACATACACATATATATCTGATCAGACCTGGGACCTTATGTTCTTAGGCCCCAGTTCTTGGGTGAAGGGGAGGAAATGCCTGGGCCTCTGCAGGGTGGGAGCAGATGGACCCTCCGTGGATCTGCAGAGGAGCAACCAGAACACGGTCTTGCCAACCAGGCCCAGCACCTGAATCCAACACAGCAGCCCAGGTCTGGGCTCCAGAAGAAACAGGTCAGGCCTGGCTTCTACTTCAGCTGTTTTCCCAGCAGTCCCCTCCCCATTCCTGCCGTGCAGATGGGTGTGGCTTGGGTCCTCCCAGGCAGGGCAGGCAGAAACTGGAGGGAAAGTGGGAAGTGCAACAAGGGTGGAACTGGGTGTTTGCTAAGTCTGCACTCAAGGTTCTGAGAAGGTGATTCCCACAACTGTCATGTGGTGTCCTCCCCCCAGAGAAGCAGAATCCTTGTTTCTCCAGCATCTGCGAGTTCCACCAGCAGTCTCTGTGGGATGTGTGAGTGCTGCCACAGGCAAGGCCACACACACAGACTGAAGAGGCAGAGGCCACATGATGGTCCTGCTTCAAACAGAGGCGCCTCCACAGTGGCCCAGGGCATGAGAGCTTGGGGGAACTGGATGAAACAACACCAATTTGGGGGGAAGCAGTTTCAGCACAACATGCCCAGGGCACTATTTCCCAGTCTGAGAACATGGTGTGATGGTGAAGGGTCCCAGGTGCCTTCTGTAGGGTAGGCAGGACCCAGGTCGCCTCCCTGGGCTATTGGCAGCAATAGGATGCCAATCCAGGCAGGGTTTGCATCTGGCCTCCATTTTTCTGAGGATTTCTGGAGGCAGAAAGCCAAGCAGGTAGGCAGGCAGGACCACCTCAGAAGGCAGATGTCCTTCTCCACGGTTCCACAGGCAATTGCTCCCACGGTCTGTCATGGCTTCCCGCATTCCTGTGAGGTGGCTAGTCCCTCAGAAGCCAGGCCAAGGGGCAGAGGTGCCACTGAGTGGTAGCAGGAAGGGGGCACAGGCCTTTCAGGGTCTGCTGCAAAATCACAATGTCGGTGGCCACATCTGCTCCCAGCTGGCCTGTTCTGCCCCAGTGTGATTCCCAACCTCACAGAAAACTCCAGAGTGCAAATCTATGTACAGAGTAAGGCAGCAGAAAGGCGTGCCCTCACTGACCTCGTGGACCGCGTCCATCCCTGAGAAAGGGGGGGTTTCGACACCGTTGAATCTCAACTTCGTGGATAGCTCTATTGTGCAATTTGTGGGTCGTGTATATATTTTTTTGAAAAAACGATTTTTTTTTTGTTAAAAATTGACACCTGAGGTGAAGAAAAGTGTTTTGCTGTGGACTTCTCAAGTTCACTCAGCTTTCCTATTATCAAGGGGGCGGGGCGCGGTCGGGGCGCGGTCCGGGCGCGGCGGGCGCTCAGGGCGAGCTGGCCGGGCTGATGGTGGGGCTGCTGGCATCGGAGCGGCTGTAGTCGCTGAGCGAGCCGGTCCGCGAGCCCCCACCGCGCCGCTGCAGCATGCCCGGGTGGAAGTTGGCATGGCGACGCGCGTGTTTCGTCAGGTGGTCGCTCCGCATGAAGCGCTTCTCGCAGATGGGGCAGCTGAACTTCTTCTCGCCTGTGTGCGTGCGGTAGTGCCGCGCCAGCTCGTCCGAGCGTGCGAATTTCTTGTTACACTCCTGCCAGCTGCAGGCGAAGGGCCTCTCACCTGTGGGAGACAGGGGCAGAGGTTTTAAGTCTCGGTCACGCCCCACCATCTAGTCAAGCCACTGCCTCTCACCACCCTCGAGGCCCATTTTCCCATCCTGTGGACAAGCTCTCAGCCCACACCTGAGATGCAAGCAGACGACAGCGCTGAGGAAGAAACACAACATGGCCGACTCTGGCAGTGGAGCTCAGACAAGGGGAAGCATTCCATCAACACTCCCAGGCAGGAAGTAGGAAGGGGGTGCATCTTGTCTAGCAAGAGGGGGTCGGAGAGACCATTACCCAGAATCTGCCAGCCCACTGTACCTGCTCTGACAGGGGTCCTAATGCAGGCCTGGCACGCAGCAGACTTCAAAAGGCTCCTGCAGACTCAGGCAGGATGACACACAAAGGTGATGGCTCAGAAGGGGGAGGGGGGCGGAGCTAGGCAAGTGTGAAGGCAGAGCACAGTGCAACTCGGGGTAGGTAGTGTGGATTTACTCACTTTGGACTCCAATCTACTTTTTGCTCAGATCAAGAACACACTAGCATTTACCCAAACTCTAGAGATGGGGGAGAGGGGGAGACGGAGGGGAGGGACACGGGGGGGGGGGGGGGGGGGGGGGAGGGTGTGACGGACCAGCTACTTGGGGAGAAGCATTTGGTGGCACCCCAGGATGAACCCTGTCTATATTGGGGGAGCCATACAGCTGCCTTTCCTGCTTCCTTGTCCTACAGAGCCTCTAAGGAAGATTTCCAGCCTTTGAAGTTGCCCCCACCAAGTCTAACAAAGGAAATCTACAGGGCCCATCCATCCACCTTAAATACAAACAGATACTTGGAGCCACCTGACAGCCAATGAAAATCACCAGCATGAAAGGGAGACAGCAACCAAGCTACCAGCTCCAGAGGAAAATGAGAGAAGACAGGAAATGGAAGAACATTAACCTAAAATTTCTGATTAGTAGTCAATACAATCTGAGATACGACGGGATGCCCAGAGCCAACAATATCATAGGAAGCAAGTTCAGAAAACAGGACAAAAAAAGCACTGAGAAATTAGAAATATTCTTGATTAAATAGTAATTCCAAAAAGCTAGAAATATACTCAAGGAACTAGCCTAAAAAACAAAACAAAAACCCCAATTCTAGAAAATCTGCGAATGCAGCAGTGTTCCCTCCCCTAGCACTATGGAGGCAAGGCCTGGCTTTCCTCAACCATTTTCACAGCGTGGAGAAAGACACTGAGAGGCGACTCAAAACCAAGCAGCCTGGGGCATGGCCACAATGGCTGCCCTTACGTTCTGGTTCGGTTTTCCAGGACTGTTCTGTGAGTAGACCGCTAGCTTTGCATGGAATTTTTGTTTCTGACAGACAGTGGAGGACAAAAAGTTGAGAGCTCCAGTCATCAGTACAGGGGCTTTTATCTAAAAAGAGGAACAGACGAGAGGAAAGAAGGACAAACTGTGGCCAGTGTGTGAGGTAGGGGTAGGGGCAGGAAGAACAACAGGAGAGCATGCTGGGAAGATCAGGAGGTGGTGTGAGGGAAGTGCTAGGAGAAGTTCTGCATAATTACAACAGTGAGTAGAAAAAGTGAGATCTCAATACTTAATAAGTGGTATGTGAGGAACAGGCATCAGGCTTCCGGCCAGAACAAGGCACTATGTGTCGGTCATGCTGGACACACTGGAGGGCAGGGGATGGAGAGTTTACATCTCCAGTATTCCATCCAGCAAAGGGGGGGAGGGCACCAAGAAACCAGGGGTCCAGGGCAAGGGGGAGGCTTGGGGAGGCAGAGCCCCAAGGCCTTCAGGGGATACTACTGGGAAGAAAGCAATTCTATGCAGACAGCATGGCCAAGATACTAGATAAATCTAAGGACACAGGGAAGGCACGTTTCTTTCTTTTCGTTTTTTAGGATGATGATGATGAACTCCAGGAAATATAGGAGCAATCTGGACACAAGACAGCAACGTTCAAATTCAAAACACACTAAAATGCCAGATGATCCGGTGCAACCGGTGCACAGCTCAAAGGCCCTAGCTGCTTTTCGTAGGCAAAATGACTTCTCTTTCCCAAGGACCCATGGGAAGGCAGAAGGAAATGGAACTCCAGCACAGGTCTCAGTGGGTCAGCCCAACAGGACCAGTCACATGAAGCCAGTGCTGGACCTCAGCACAGCGCACAGACAGGTGCCACAGACAAAACGTGGCTTTCGAGGAAAGGTACAAAGATACACAGTGGGATTTAAATAATGGAATAATTAAAATTATCTATTTATCAGTTCAGGAGGAGGTGGGTGTAAGGGTAGGAGTGAGGTGAATTCTTAAATAGCATGAAAACAGATTAATTTGAGAAATTAAGAAATATATATTATATATACATTATATAACACAGACATACAGGATATATATTCTTTTTTTTTTTTTTTTTAACAGTACCCATCAGGACAACTAAAATCAGATCAGGGAACAGTGCTGAACTGAACACAGTTCAATTCCGTGTTGCAGACTGCCAGAGATGACTCTAAAGGTGAAGGTGTTTGATCAAACATAATGACCTATGTTCTATCCCCAGGACCCACACACTGGAGGGAGAGAACCAGTTCCCAAAAGTTATCTTCTGATCTTTACACACGCCATGCTATTCACATGTGCTACACGACACCCCAAATTTAAAAAAAAATGTCTAAATACAATTTTAAAAATATCTAACCCAACCATAGTCAAAGAGAAGATAATGCTGAATATACTAACCGGTTCCGGGAAGAGAGGCTTGTCAACAAAAAAGTGAGAAGTGTGTCACATGCTAACTCTATTCTTGGCTATTCACAGGGCCTGTTATTCAGCAGCAGCACCTTGGGAAGGTCTGGGGTCACCTGTACCAGTTCAGACCCAGTCCCTGGCACCAGACAAGCTCCAAACTGCTTGCAATGAAAAGATACAGCCAACCCCTAGTCCCCAGAATCTGTGGAGCAGCCTAATTTGGAAGGGGAAAAAGGTCTTTGTAGATATAATTAGGGCAAAAATCGTGAGATGAAGCCACAAGTTTCAAGAGGGAAGTAAAGGGGAAATGGTGCTGAGGGACCAGGACCATCCATCTACAAGCTCCCAGTTGCCAGCTCCAGCACTGGGAGAGGAGAGAAGCAAGAAAGTGGGTGCTGTCTTGGAGCCTCCAGGAAGACCCACCCCGCCAGCATCTTGCTCTGGGATGTCTGGTTTCGACATTGAGAAGTAAATTTCAGCTGCTTTTAGCTATCCACTCGATGGATACAGGAAGCAAATTTGCTGTCCTGTTCTCACAGTCGGGCCCACGTGGTGATGCCATAGGCTATGTACCACCAGCGCTGGTACCAAGCCTGGCGTGTTCCAAAGTGCCTGTTCTGTCCCCACCCACAGGGTCTTCTTAGACTGGAGCAGAGGTGGAAGCTGGGGTCAGGGTGGAGACAGAATCCACTGAACTCGGCTTCACTTGGTTTCCTAAGAGGCCCCGATCTTTGTCTTTTTCAGGATCTTTCTGCTTGTGTTCCTGGAAGCATCCAAGATGGGTACAATTACGGATGGGCCAGGTAATGTAATGGCAGGGCTGCAGAGAAGGGCAGTGAGTGTCTCACTGGGGAGGAAAGTGGGAAGGGTTCCCACACTTTCACTGGTACATGCTCAAGGCAGGACCTGAATTCAGGGCGTAATCCTCACCCCAAGAGACGCCAGCCTCCCACCTGCTCTCTATGCCTCTATCAGCCTATTAAAAAAAAAAAAGTCTATGGGCAGAAGCTCAAGCTTCATGCCCACCTCCAGTGGTGATGTCCAAGGCTGCCAAAGATACATGTAGGTACTAGTATGTATAATGGAGGATGAGTGAATAGGGGTAGGGGTCACATGACACTTCATACTGCAGGACACATCCCTTGCACTATCCCTGTGAGCTCTCTGAAGAGCTTCTGCGTGTGTGTGTGTGTGTGTGTGTGTGTGTGTGTGTCCCTGATACTCATTGCATGAGGAAAAACACAACACAAACAAAACCCAAGCACACGTTCCAGCAGCTGCCCAGAGGAGGCCATCAATTATCACACAGCCTCTGGAATTTTCCATGGCATTCTAGGAAGAGCTAAGGTGGGTGATGTCACTGCAGCCAACAGTTTTAGCTCATGGTGCCATGAGAGGGTCTCGGGTGCCTACAGGTACCCTCCAGCATCACTCTGAAAGTGCTGTTCTGGACGCTGTACTCGGGGTAGAGTGGCTGGCCTAAAATATCACAGGACACACCATTCAGACAATCCCAGCACACAGCTGGTGACCCCGCCTCCCATCACAGCAAAGGGAGTAGGAGAGGCTAAACAACAGCCCCAACAACCCCCACTGTCCTGTATCTGCCCTCCTGTGTACAACCAGCCCCCAAGGATAAGGTGTGGTCTAACTCTGAAAGGCACCGGCCCTCTCAAGAAGGTAGCGGGAATAGAGAAAGCTGGTCCCTATAGAAAGCTAGTCTTTTTGAGGAATCCCAAAGCCCTCAAAGGGACCCCATTCTCAGAAGCTAAAAGGGACCAGAGGACAGAATGTTGGATGATCAGTAAAGGTGCATGGGGAGGTGACTGGAGCCACAGGTCAAGATGGGGGATCACGCTTGGTGAAGGAAAACCCGGTGGGAGAAAGGGGGCTGGCTGCTGAATCTGAGGCACTGTGACTGGGTGGTCAGGGAAGTAAGGGACAGAAAAGTCTAAGAAGACCAACCACTGAAGGGGACTGGGTCAGGGCTAGGCTGTGTTGGTGTCACAGGGTTGGGGAAGTGCCTGGGAAGGCACAGGAGCCAAAAGCTATAGGCCAAGTGAAAGTCCTAGGAGGGGGGGCTATGGAATAGGGATCCTGCATAGAGGGTGTGGAGGCTTAAGCCTAATGGGGGGGGGCTTCAGAACAAAGCTAGGGGTGTGGGGGTGCAGTGTCTTGGGGATTTAGCCGGAGGTGAGACTGGCCAGGGGTACTTGGCTCGCCAGGACCACGGTTACATAAATGTTCCCTGGCGCCGCCGCGAGGCCGCTACTAGCAGCAAGCAGCACAGGGCACAGGCTGAGCGTGATTGCCTCATCTTATCAGGGAACACAACGTCCCACACGCTCTTGCCCAAGCCGCAGGCCTGGGCGGGAACAGCGTGTTCTCTGTGAGGCTGGCCGGAGGAGGGGAAGCAAGACAGCCCAGTCGAGGCTCTCCTCCCGCCAAAGCCCTTACTGCGTTTGGGCGCGCGCTGTCCCGCAGTAGAGGCGCACAAGTGCTGCTGGTTTCTGAAAGTGCTCCTCCAGCTCAGTCTGAGCTCAGCCCTGCTGGATCCTCCGGTCCAATGGGCATGCTCCAACCTAGCACCAATCAGACAGCTAAGTCTCACTGCCACTCACTCCTCCCCACCAACTGAGTGGGCGAATCTAGGTTCCAGCAGCACCTGCACAAACCACAGTGCCTTTCTGCTCTGCGTGGGCCTCTCAGGAGTAGCAGCATGTGTTTTTAAGAGACTTTTCTGTTGCCCTCCCTAGCCCCATCCTACGTGTGCAGAGGACGGGACAGAACAACCTACTGCTTCATCTTCGTTTACGTTTACTGCTCAAGCCACCATCCAACTCTTATTGCAGAGGGAGAAGGGAGGGCCTGGGAGTGATGCCCCCCTGACCAGGACACCCTGCAAAAGCAGATCATCAATATTATTCAGTATCCTAGATTACATGAAGAGCCCTCTGCAGGCTTAAGGAATCTATGTGGGGGTTAGAGGGAGGCAGAGCAGAACCATCAGAAGTCTTTAAGGAGATTTACACCTCCACCTCACAGACTCTCAGTCTTGGCTACTCCATACCAGAGTGGACTGTCATTCCTCAGGAAATAGCTTTGATCTGTGGTCACTGGCTTGGGGCCACTTCTAGCTTTCAACCTCAAAAATGCCTTGAGATAGTCCTCACTCCAAGAAGGCCTGCTTGTTCTCCGAGCAAAGCTCAACACACAGATAAAGAAATATTTGGGATGATCAACTGGAGAACTCAAAGAAAAATTCTGGTACACAGCCTCACTGGGTATGAAGGATTGACTCTGACTAGTGGACTTCCCTAATCCCTTAAGGGTACGCTTTGGTTCCTGGACAGCTAATCTGCAAATGACTTGCCTCCTTCACCCACAGAACAGGTGAGATAGATACACCTCGGGATGAGAGCTGGTTAGTGGCAGAGCCAGTCACAGCCAGGACCCAGGACTCAGTCTGCATCGGTAGAGATGCAGGAAGCAAGGAAACTGTCTTCCCTGCCCACGTACTGCCGCTGGTGCCCTGAGTTGCCATCTTACGTCTTTCTCAGTCACTGTGAGGGGTAGAGAAAGACTGGAGGACACACGCCTGCTTGTGAGAGATACGTTTTTATACGTTTTTATATGGTGGACTCAGGGACCCAGGGAGGTGTATGCCTGGGCAAATGGGTGGCACGCAACCGTGGGAGGAACCACTGGCTACAGATGCTGCTCTTGCCCCTGACCCTACTTCGGGGCACTCTGGCCTGCTGCTACTGTTGTGGGAACCAATGCCACGGATTCCATCACATCCCTACACCTGATCTTAGCCAAGAGGCTGAAAAGCAGCAAGTGCAGGCTCACACGGCATCCGGATGCTGAAGGGAGACTGCTACTCAGCCTCAGACTCCACTTTCGACCAGTATGTGTCTTGGACGATTTCTGCAGTGGAGGCAGGGATATTTCTTAAAGTAGGTGTTTCAGTTGTTGTAATTTGGTGTGGGATAATTTGTCACTGAAAGGTGTATGGCTGCAGCAGCTAATAACTAGCTGCTAGAGTGAGGCAGGAGGGCAGAGCCAGACTCCAACAAAGTGGAACTCCAGACATAGCAAGTGAGAGGGGGAGTGTCACAAAAAGTATTAAACAACTAGTGTCTGTAAGGGTTAGCCCCATACTTCATCCATTATGCTGGATTCAGTTCTATGTGGCGTCAATCCATCACACAACCCTCCATATTTATTAGTTTACTATTAATTTACATATTAGTTCAAATGTCACAAGTTAAAAGAAAGCCTAACTTGTCAAAGATTTGACTGTGAAAGATGAAACCATGAATGTTCTAGGAGCAAACTGTTTTACAATACTTGGGCAGAAGTTCTTTATAGAAGTCAAAGTCCAGAAGCTATGAAAGTAAAGACTGCTAACTGGCCTACACAGAACTTGGCGGATGAAGTCATTCTAAGTAAAAGGAAAATGACAAGCAGGAAAAGATACACATGAAGCTCACCATCAACATTGCGTTCATGAAAACTGGAATGAAGAAATGGAAAACCATGCAGAAGCAGTTTATGGGGAGATTACAGTGGCTCTCTCCCAACAACCCCAAGCATCCCTCCATCAGGACTTCAAGGCAGAAAGAGTCCACTGAAATAGACCTTTTATTCACCCGATGGTCAGGCTACAGGGACACAGCAACACTGTCCCTCTGCTTACAGAAGGGCAATTGAGAAAAGTGCTTCTCAGGGTGACTTGGGAGACTCCGCAACATTAGTGGTGGCTGAGACTGCAGCTCTGTATCAACCATCACGCTCAAGGTGCTGGGCCAGCCCCTAGGGTCACATTTTCAAACACTCCAGATCCTCCAGTCCTCTGAACCTTCTGGTGCCTGGCCTACACAAGGCCTGCACACTCAGAAAATGGCATTCACACCTGACTGATCAGCATAGCTGAAGCCCGGAAACAAAGAGGGTTTAACAGATGTTTAAGTAAACTGTGGAACACATGTACTGAAGAATAACACGAATAAGCCGGTGTTCTTTGTGGAACGTAAGAGTCAGGCTACCAGGTATTACAGCCTCACGAGGAAGGCAAGGCCCAGAACAAAAGCATGAAGCATTTGAACAAACAGTATGAGGGTGCGCATGCACCTGCCTGTCTGCCTGTCTGTGCAGAAGTGAGGACAGGTTCTCCTGTCCAGACAGGAAAGGCTGCAAAACTACTTAAGCCAAGCCAAGCACCGCCCCCCCCCCAAATTCCATATGGTCAACTAGAAAATGATACTAGTCATGGGGCTGGCAAGATCGTACAGCGGGTAAAACGCACTTGCCATGCCAGCCTGACAAAATGATTCTTGGAGCACACAGTGGAAGGAGACCAGGCTTGTGGTGTTTTTGAAAGAAAATGGCCCCAAAGGGAATGCCAGTATAGGGGGCAATGTTGGAGTAAGCGTAGTCTTCTTGGAGGAAGTGTGTGGAGGCAGGCTTTGAGGTCTCATCTAGGATCAAGATACTGCTCAGTATTTTCGGAACTCCCTTCCTGTTGCCTTCTGATTAAGATGTAGCTAGTACCATGTCTGCCTGCAGGACACCAGGCCCCCACCGTGATGATAATGGACTGAACTTCAGAAACTGTAAGCTGCCGCCTCAGTTCAATGTTCTCCTTTATAAGAGTTGCCCTGGTCGTGGTGTCTCTTCACAGCAATAGAAACCCTAAGACAAGGCTCCCAAAAGCTGTCCTCTAACTTCCACAAGTGACTGGTGGCGTGCACACACTAGCGCGCATACATACTACACAATAATAAATAAAAACTTAAAACCAGACAATGCCGCTCGTGGTCCCTGTCTATTTAAAAACTAGCCATGAGTGCTAGGCGCACAGCTCAGCGGTGGAACACTTGCCCAGCACACACGGGGCCCTGAGGTGCATTTCCAACACAACCAAAAATCAGCATCAGAATTACACGTTAAATAGCTTTCAGTTGGACACAGTGCCTCATGTCTGTGATTCCAGCACTCTGGAGATGGAGACTGAGATTGCCCTAGCTGGAGGCCTGACTAGGCTAGCCCCTGAATACCTACCTGCTTGTAAGGGCAGGTGCTGGCATCCTGGAGGCCAAGTCCCACCTGCAGCCACAACACACACCCCAATGTCAAGGCAGGAGAGTGGGTCTCTCGGTAGGGGTTAGAGTGGTGGGCACCAGGGATACAGCAGACTTCTGGGAAAGAGTTTACTCACAGACCACGATGGAAAGGGTGAAGACAGAGAGCAACAGGCACAATGTGGAGAAGCTCAGGCACTTCCCCCGGTGGAGTGGGCCACGCTGCGATGTTCTAGCGATCAGCAGCCTGTGCAGACTCCCAGATCATCACTGCTGCTCAATACTGACAAGCCCTCTGTCCACCTCGGGGTGGGGCTAGAGGACACAGCCCCTCTGCAAAAGGAACTCCTCAGTGGCACCAAGGCCCCAGAGGGGTGGCATCACCTTGTGAACAGTTGAGAAGGCTACCTCTCTGCCCTTTCAGTAATTACTGCGCCCCCTTCCTCCGTCCTCTCCCTGTGGACCCCCACCCCCAGCCTCGGTGCCTCCTAGATGTATCTAGCCAGGGCATACACCTTGCTTTGCAGATATTACATTCTCCTGGGAGGAGCCAGCCACGGTGAGTCAGCTTCACCGTTACATTATGCCAGCTTACCTGCCTCTACCAACCCTGAGACCCGCAAGTGTGGAACCCATGTCAGAGGAGGAGTCAATGTCCCATCAGAGCTGGGCCTCAAAGCCTAGACTTTTGCCTAGAAAGGAATTTGCATGTCCGTCCTCACCACAACAGTGCTTACAGTCGGGAACTGCTGCGGCCTGCTGCCTGCACACTCAAATCGCAGGTGAAAGGAGAGAAACATAGGAAATCAGTGCCCCATCTGACCCACAAACGGGGCTGAACACTGGTCACACTGCGAGGCACCTGTTCCTTAGACTCACCAGATCCCGTCCTCAACACCCTGGCCCCTCAGGCTCTGCAGAGGAAGGCTAGCCACCACCTCAGAATCAGGCTACAGCAGTTGTCCAGTTCCTGGTCAGTCAGTCTACAAACTAGGGGCAGCATCCCTGCAGGACAATCCCAAGAGACGGCTGGCAATCACTAATGCTCTTGCTGCAGCAGACAGCACCTAACCTGCAGAAGGGGTCAGCTTCCCCAGCACCAAGGCCTTATCTGTGAGAGGAGAGCTGAATACTGCCAACCAGTTGCCCATTCCAAGCAGAGGAGTGTCTGGGGGAGCGTGAGAGTGACTACCTCGAGCTCCTGAACCTCCTACCTGGCCTGCCCCCAGTGACACAGAAGGTTCTAACTAATTGGGGGATTGTTCCATGAAGCTGCCAGCAGAACATAACTAAAACAGTTTATCCAGAGCTGACTTCATGGAGCAAACACAGCAGAATTCACGGTGGATCTTGGCTATTTAGTTTTTTCACTTAAAAAAAGTGGGGGCACCGACGTGTCTTTTCTAAGGACAGCTGCAAAGTGGCCAGGATTCCTGCCTCACACCCTCAAGGCCCACCAGGAAATCTCCTCTACGGGATCACCAGCCCATTTGACCACACGCCTCCAGTTACTGGCAACTTACACCCAGCATTTTCTGGGAAATCCATTGTGTTTCTAGTTTGAGATTGGGCTTTCCTGCAAAATTCCCTTCACCATAGGTATAACTAACCCCTCAGTTCTGCCTGCAGCCGCTCAGAAGTTTGGGAACTCTGCTCAGGAAGCCATCTAGGAGATAGAGCCAGCTCATTCCTGTCCCAGCCCTGCCCCTGGCTTCCATAGAGCCCCTTCCTCCTTAGACCCTGTTTTGCCCTCCACCCTATTTCCTATGACCTTTGATATCCTGGCCCGGATCAGGACCCCAAGGGAGTTGATCCAAGAGGCCCCAACCAAGGAGGAAGGTAAGTGCTACACTCTGTAACACCCAGGATTAGCAAGATCTTTCCCACTGTCACTTTCAAAGGGATTCCACGATCCAGGTCCACCTGGGTCTGTTGGTGCCAAGGCAGGTGTGATGATGGCAGGATGATTCCCAGAGCAGGAACCCTGCCCTGAGTCCAAACCCCTCTCCAGCAAGGCTCTGGCTGCGGAGGGGAGCTCAGTGGCACCCATATTCATCTGGAGGAGGGTGAGATGAGGGTGTGGGGGCGGAAGCACATGGAACCATCCAATGCTCTCACAAGCCACGGGCAGGGAGGTTTTACACACGGCAGACTACATGTTTGGATGCAGGCAAACAGCAAACTCTCCAGAGCCATGGGCACAGGAAAGAAACGTGGATTGTTCTGGGGAAGGGAAGGTATGTGATTGTCCTTTCTGAATTTCTTATATTTTCAAATGAACTGGTGGTTCAGGCAATCGTAAAGAATACAACAATATTCTACACAAAGCCATGCGCGCGCGCGCGCGCGCGCACGCACACACACACACACACACACACACACACACACACACACACCTCCTAACCAGGACTGCTTCCACCAAACCAGCACCCCCAACCTGACAAGGAAGCAGCACTAATTTACACACACTGGTATACATGCCTGGAGAGGTCAAAAGGACCACATGCCAGACATTTCATGATGGTGTTTTCTCTCCTTTTACTAAGGGTTACAAACACATTTGAAAATTTCCGTTTCTCAGGTCCCCTATAAAACAGCAATCGCCACAGACAGGCCCTCCCCACACAGGCACCCTTCCCTTGTTTCTGCTGGAGGTACAATCGAGGAGGTAAATTTCCACTCTAGACACTTTCAGATATGGAAACGCTACATCAAAGGTCTCCTGCAGGTGATGGAGGTCAGGAGGGAGTGAGCTGAACCCAAAGAACTGGCATTTCTATGTCTTTCCTCTCAATTCCCAGATCTCAGTACTGCTTTCCAAAGGGACATAGTGTGTCTTACGGTTCATCTTCCCCTGCATTCCTTCGCCATCCTGAACTGAAGGACCCTATAGCATTTCAGAAGCCAGGATCAACAGTCTCTCTCCGGGTATCCCACAGGGACACAGTACACTGACACTGTACTCAGACAGTGGCTGACAGCCTAGGAAGGATGTGCTTCCCATTTCTGAGTTTCTGAGCTATCAAAGAAAGACAGAACCTAGGTTTAATTATCTGGTGAAAATATTCTTTATTTGAGGAAGAGCTAAAGAAAAGGGAACTTGGCAATTTAGCAACTTAGTTGGGTGTGGTGGACCACGCCTTTAATCCAGTACTCAGAAGGCAAGGCAGGAGGATCTCTGTGAGTTCGAAGCCAGCCTGGTCTACAAATTGTGTTCCAGGACAGCCAGGACTGTTACACAGAGCAACCATGTCTTGGGGGAGGGGGGGAGAGGAGGAAAATCGTAGCCATCCAGCATATATAAAGAACTCTGAAATCTCAACAATAAGTACCCAACTTCAACACTGAATGAAGAATCTGAGCATTACACCGAAGAGGAAGATGGACAGCTAGGAGGTACTCAGCTCTTCCCATCTTATGGAATCCAGAGGAGAAAAAGGACAACACAGCACTGCAATTCACTCACTCACTGGGAGGGAGGGAGGGAGGGAGGGAGGGAGGGAGGGAGGGGAGGCCACTGTGGAAGGTCACTCACAGATTCTTTCAAATTTACACAGCCTTATATGCAACATCTAAATCCTACTCACAGATCTTAAGCAAGGTGAACTGAAGAGATTCTAAGGTAAGACCTGTGTGCAGACCTTACAACAGCTGTTCGCCACCAAAGCTGGAAACAATCACTTTCTACAGACAGAGAAACAAATTTTGGTGCACCCACAATGGAATATTATTCGATGGTTAACAAAGAAGCTACTGACTTGCAACAAAATGAATACATTATGAATGCATTTTGCTAAGTTGAAGAAGGTAGACTGCACTTCACAGGGCTCTATTTATATTTCAATCTGCAAAACACAATCTATAGGCAGAAAACCCATCGGGGATGGGAGGGAGTTCGGGGACTGGTTAACTACAACAAAGGGACACACAAGGTGGTTTCTTTCTTTTTTCTTTTTTTTCAAGACAGGGTTTCTCTGTAGCTTTGGAGCCTGTCCTGGAACTAGCTCTTGTACACCAGGCTGGCCTCGAACTCACAGAGGTCCGCCTGTCTTTGTCTCCCGAGTGCTGGGATTAAAGGCGTGCACCATCACCGCCCAGATTACAAGGTGGTTTCTACAGAGGTACTAGGATAGCAGAGACTGCATTTGTCTGTTCTCATAGAACTTCGGGGAGGGGGACCTGAGTGGAGTCTGGGTTTCCACCCAGCACTGTAGCAAAAAAAAAAAACAAAAAAAAAACAACAACAACAAAAACCCCAGCACTTGGAACTGTACTCACAAACAAGGACCTTCAGTCTACACAAACAAACACTGACCAGGAAGTTGGGGAATCCCAGGCTGGAACTCACACTGAGTCACATGCCTTTGTGGAGGGTGGGGATGGCAGCTGACCTGAGTTACTGGGAACACAGTGCCGCCTGGAAACGCTGAAGAGTAGGCAAAAGGACCTTCACTGTGGTGGGCAAACCACCTCAACTAAGCACTGTCCAACAATCACAGGTACACTGAGGAGGGGGTACACAGGGGAGGGCACCCCTTGGGGGCAGAGGGTCAGCAAGGGGTAGTCCACAGGGAGTTCAGTCCCATGAGCTGGCCCTAAGTAAGACCTGGATGTGGACTCATGCTAGATCACTGTGCAAATGCAGGGACAGGAGAAATGGTGTATTTCACTGATGTATAAAAGGCGAACACTCTCTCTCTCTCTCTCTCTCTCTCTCTCTCTCTCTCTCTCTCTCTCTCTCTCCTCCCCTCCACCAGCTCTTCTCACTGAGTTGCAAGGCAGCAGCCACAACCCAGTCACAAGGAACACACCCAGATTCTGGATTCTGATACCATTTTGCAAGGGGAGAGGAAACAGGGTCCTTTGGATTTGATCTGAGAGCTGGGACGGGAAAAGTACATGAGCCTGGGCATCATAAAAACGCCACAAAGTCAGGAAACAGACAAAATCTCCCAACCAAGGGCTATGTCAAAAGGACACAGGAACTGAAAGAGTCCCTTGGCCAGGGCTGGGACATCTGAGTAACAACATAAATAGCGCTGAATTCACATGAACTGCATCCCCCATGGGCATGAAGCCGAGAGAAACTCTTTCCTTTCTGTTGTATTTACCTCCAAAAGCCACACACCCAATCCAGAGATCAGACGGCTACAGGCTGGGAACAGACTACAGAACACTTAGCCAACACAGCGTCACTATCTTTGTTTCTGTGTCAAAGTACCTGAGCAAAGCAATGTAAGGAAGTGTTTATTTTAGGCTCACAGTTCGACGGGATGACGCCCATCACGGCCAGCACATGAGGCAACAGGTCACACCGCATTCTCAGGCAGCAGAGAGAGAGAGAGGAATGAGGGAGCTTGTCTGCTTTTTATACATCTGGGAACCCAGACAATCAGACTGTGTCATCTAGACTCAGGGTGGGGATCCCCTCCTCACAACCAGAATGTGTCTCCTGGGCGATTCAAAAATCTAGATGGGTTGACCATGAAAACTGAACACCTCAGTCAGTATTCCTCAAAACTTCACTGTCTACTGTGAAAATCTGTCTGTTCGACCTGACATGGCTGCTGCACTCATGAACTAACAGCGGCTAAGGTCACCTGCACATGATCAAGCAGTCAGCATCCCAACATGGACTGGGGAGAGGCTCATGACAAGCTACTGGCACATGACGGCTTCTCATAGGGAGGGGGAGGTCATACGCATATGCAAGAGGGCAGCACTAACTGGACTCATTGAGTTCTTTTTAAAAGGAACGTTAAGAGTGGGAGAGAAATATGGGGAAATAAGAGAAATGAGCTGGGGCAGACAATCAAGATACATACACACATATGAAACTGTCAAAGAATAAATCAAAATATTTATTTTCTTAAAATGCCAAAACTGGGCGTGATGGTGGTGCCCATCTCCGCATCTGGGAGGCAGAGGCAGGTGGATCTTTGTGAGTTCATTTCTGTGCGTTTACGAGTGCATGACAAGCTATAGTGTTGAGGGTGCAAATGGCTAAATCAGATTCAACTGACGAGAAACTAAGTTCCCACGCTCCCCAACTATGTTGGAAGCAATCCATTGTGGTCACTTTTGTCAAGTGGACACTTCCCTTGCCATTTCCCACCTGGGAAGTAAGTGCATAGGATCTACCAGGCAACGGATACCTACTGGCCCAGCAACTGCCTTGGAAGGGCGGACCAGTTTAAGAGGCAATGCCCGAGGAAGCCTGTTCCTTTCAGGCTCCCATAGACCTAGTGGCTCTGTAACCTGCTCTGACCAACCAACTGGTACATTTCCTCAAGAAAATGAGGAGCATCTTCCCTCTCTTCACTCCTGGGTTATGTTCCAACGCTACAAAATATCATAGGAGTGGTGTCACCATGTGCCACGGAGTGACGGTGGCCCAATCTGAATCCTAAAAATTTACTCCAGAGGAAAGAGGGAATGAGCCAGGCCCTCTGGTAACCTCCTGTGACTGCTATGCCAAGCCTGGCTTGTCACAGGATCTGGAACTAAAGGAAACTGGGACCTCAGGCCCGATAGAAGAGAACCAATTCATGCAAGTCCTCTGACTGACTACCAATTACTAGCTTGCTCATCACCTCTTTTCTAGTTCTCAGCTCTCCCTACACCTCCCATGCTAGTGCTAAGTCCAAGTAAGTAAAGATAGAAGCAGGCATCAGTCACCTTCTGATTTCCACTGATATAAAATAAATTAAGAGAGAAAACAAAACATAAAAGGCAAGGGTTACACTTAGAAGCTGAACTCTAGAACACAGAGGCAGAGAAAGGGGGGGTCTCCTTACTCTGCACAATGTACCCCACCTAGGGGCTCAGGAACCTCTGGCAGGTACGGGAGGAAGAACAATATTAGAGGCAGGGCAAACACAGGGTGGCCTCCCATACCTGCTAGGGCAGAGACTACCTAATGGAAGGCTCAGAGTGGGGCAGATTCCTCAACAGCAGCTCACAGGCTAGATAAGGCCGCCCTAGTGAAGTAATCCCAGCTGATTCTGAATCCCCAGGCAGGGCAGAGGACTGCTCCCTGAGAAGCCCTGAAGGGAAATGGCCTAACAGACCACCACCCTCGGAGTAGCAGCACCAGATACCAGAGGTGTCTGAAAAGGCAGCCCCTGGCCCTGTAGGCCAAAGGTCAGCTGATAGCAGGGAAAGGCATGTCAGAAGAGAGAGGACCGGATAGAGAAGCACACTTCCCATGTTAACATTACAATCCTCTGAGGCATTAATACACATAATTAAAAATATGGAAAGAGAGTAGAAGGATGATGCAAATATCGTACTCATATGTGGAATTCTCAAAACATAAATTAAAAAATAATAAAAATCTTTTTTGAAAAGGTATTTGAGCTGGAGAGATGGCTCAGGGTTAAGAGCCTTTTCAGAGGACCTGGATTCAGTTCCCAGCACCCACATATGGCTCAGTTCCAGGAGATCAAACACCTTCTTCCGGCCTCCACAGGCACCAGGCACACATGTGGTGCACAAGTACACATATGCAGGCAAACATCCATAGATACAAAATAAAAATAATAAATCTTAGGAAGAAAGGGAGGGAGGGAGGGAGGGAGGGAGGGAGGGAGGGAGGGAGGGAGTTAGTTCCAGAGTGGAGCAGAGCATGACAAGACATTTGAAAATGGTCAGCAAAAGAAGGGCTCCAGCTTTAGCAATGTGGATTTTCATAACTAGTCCCTATAGTTTTGATCTAATCTGGGAAGATGGAGACATCTCCCATCCTCTGTGTCTATTCCATACCCTCTTCTGGAAACAGTGGGGGTATGTATCACCAAGATGCAGAGCAAGCAAGCACCACCCTCCAGGAGCCACACTGTGCAGGCATACCCAGCAGGAACACAGGCCCAGGATGGCATCTGGAAAACCATAGCCTAGAGGAAACCATGCCAAAGAGTCATTTTAAGGGAGGAGAAAGCGGGCATGTGGGGCATGGGTCCCCTTGCATTCAGTCACCTACCAAAGGATCCCATTACCATATGAGAGGGGCAAAGCTGCCATGGGTAGGCGGCAGGGGAACAACATGCTCGTCTGCCATCATGGTAAGACAAGAAGAATTAAAGCCTCCGAGGCAGACTCCTCCTGGAAGGCAAACTCTGAAGGAAATGGCCAGGAAACTGGCAGTGCTGCCTTGAGGGAAGGAACAGTGAGGAGGGGCAAAGAGAGACCCCTTCCCCCTTTTTTAAAATAATAAGATGTGCACACATGCCGATTTTTTTTTTAATAATAGTGTTTTAATTCCCATTGCAAAATGGGATGGGTGTGACATTCTCGGCAACCCAGCTGTTCCTTCGAGAACGCTCTTCTTTGCAGAAAGCCCTGGGAGAGGCGAGGGACCATCCTGAAGCAATGGGCCTCTCCCTGATGCATGTGACCGCTTCCCAGTAATCGTGGTTCCAGAAGTATCGAGCAGCACAGTGCTGCTGCCCTTTCTTACTTGCAGCTGCTCAGAACATGAACCTGACAGTCAGGACATTTTTTTTTAAAAAAAACTCCTTCTTTTCCAGTGCTGGGGCCCCATGTATAAAAACAAAGCACATATTCAACCACGGGCTGCACCCCAACTTTACAGTTCTCCAGGGGGCTCCGACTTCGAGGTTAGGGGATCAGGTTTTGGGTCTCTTTCGGCACCACATAGTACTATCCTGCATCGATATTAGACATCCTGGACTGGCGTGTAAAAAATAGCTTGCATTTAAGCACTGAGGGTAACGTGATGGGATGTCCCAGATTTCTTTCACAACAACTGGGAGGGAGGTGCCTGTGGGGTGTTCTTCAACATATGAGTTTAGCAATCCCAAGTAGCAGGCCCAACATACCGCCACACTTCCTTCCTGCCTGGATGTTTCTCTCCCCCAAGGCCTACTCCGGAGCTTTGGGTAGGGTCAGTTGCTCTACTGACTGCCCCCACTCCACCCCCTGGGGAGGTGCCGTCCTGTGGCCTGAAACTTTGGACCATCTCATCACTGTCTCTCCACTACAGTCTAGTGTGCTTTCCACGGCCCGGAAGGCAGAGCTGTACAAGGTCTAATGCTGCACTTGGTAAACACAGGACATGCTTGGGTCCTCTCGTCTGAGCCATCTTTGGGGCCTGGCTGCAGTCAAGTGTAACATCTGACCCCAGACTATAACTTGGGTGCTGTAGTCAGTAATTCTCCGGGGAGGGGGTAAGGCAGGGTTGTGGGGGTGTACTGTTTTCCTGGCTTCAGCCTGGTTTTGATTTAAAAGGAGAGCGGAATGGAAACAGGCACCCCCTTGTACTTAAGGCCTGGGAGCACCTTGGTTTAGCGGGGCCTGGGGCTTAGCGCAAGGCCTGGGGGGGGGGGTGACTGGGGCCCTGCGCTTCTGCCTACAGACAACCCCTTCTGAAAAGCCAGGCTGAAGGAGTTGCCTCCCACAGGCTGATAGCTCACTGTGGGAACTGGCCACAACCCCTGCAGCCCCCCTTCCCAGCAGCTATTCTTGGTCTGTGTCTCCCTTTGGGGGGAGGATAGGGTGGAAATGATCAGAAGCTAAAGTTAGCAAACTGCAAACAATCGAGGCCAGGAATCCGAGGTCAGCTGAGGACAACAGTTTGTTCTCTGCGGCCCTGAGGTGGTTCAGCAATAAAGGGAATTGAAAATGAAAACAGATCTGGAAGCAGCCCAAACCCTGCTGGGACCAGGCATGCTGAGGTCGGCCCCAGGTGGGTCAGGCCAGATGGCGAGCAAAGGTTCAGGCAAAGGCCCTGCCCATGGTACCCCATTTCGCAAGGAGATCTTCTATATCCCCGGCAGACACACTCAAGGGTGCCTAAAATGCTGGCTACAGCACCTTCCCGGAGGCCCTGAGCTAGCGAAGACTTTCTTGTTGGGTGGCCAGCAGTGTAGCTGGTAAAGCCCACAGTAACTGCACCCTACAACCAGGGCAGCAAGTCAGTGTTCTGACCTGATGGCCATTTTCCTTTTAATACGACCCACTGAAACTGCCTTGGTGACAGACAAAGAAACCAAGCCAAAGGGGAAGCTGAGGGGGTGCCAAGAGACTCACCACCAGCAAATGTTAGGACAGCTTTGAGCCCAGCTCCCTGGCAGGAAACTCTCCCTGTCGCCACCCTCTGCAGCCCCCCCTTCTTGAAGGCCCACCCAGGGTCTGAGCAGGCCACAGGCTCAGAGGAGGTGCCAGTGGAGCCCACAGCCCAGACCAGCTGTGTCGTGGCTGCAGGCAGGCGGGAAGGACAGTCTGGTTTTGTCCTGCGTGCTGGAAAGCGTCCCTTCCCGACTCCCTAGTGACTCCCCAGGAGGAGCGACTGTTCGGTCTGGTGATACCTACCACCAGTCACCGAGACATGATGTCCTCCCTGTTCTTTAGGAAATTTAGCTTGGCCGTGTGATACAAGAGTTTGAATACATTTTATTTAAGTTTCTTTCAGTCTGTTTACAAATGTTGGAAGAAATCACCCAGAAGGCGTTAAGAACTGTGGTCCACCGGAGCTATGGTCCACCCCCAGAAGCCTCTAAAGCCTAAATAAAGATTCCAGCCCCAGGACAATGCCCCAGCTGGGTATGAGGAAGGCCCACAGGTGCACTATTTTCCTAGCAACAGCTTCATTTCCAGTTAAAAGAAGAAACACACTCAAGAGGGGTTCTTCCCTGCAAGAAATAGTGTCATGAGGGTGCATAATGGGGGACAGGGGGATTCCACCTGCAGAATCAGACCAACACCAAGTGATGCTGCTTTCAGGCGCTCATCTCAGTAGTTACTGAGGCCAGGTGGGGCAATACTTTCTTACTGTGGCTACTAAGTCCGCACAGCAAGCAGAAGCCAGAATGTTAACAGCCTGCAGAGTACCCTAGCAGAACCCATTCCAAGGTATTTTATCAGTCCCTGGAGCAAGTGGAGGCCCCTCCCGCAAACAGATAAGAAGAGGGATGGAGTGACGCATCCGTGGGCACTGTGGGCTGGCCCTGGTCAGGCCTCTGCTGGGGAAACACCCTCCTTAAACTGCAAGATCTGAGCATCCAGTCTTTCCAGGCGGGATTGCAAAGCTTTCAGGGTGGGAGGCGGGGCCACAGGGCACACTGTTTTCCTGGAAACAGCCTCATTTCCCTTTCAAAGGAGAGGGTGAGCCTGGGCCCCTCTTGACACAGCCTACTTAAACAGTGGCTCCTGTTCGCTGGAAACCCCTCTCAATATCTAACAAAAACAGACTTCTCTCTTTGCCGAGGTATGGACCACCGGGGTCCTCATGCCTTCCTTAAAAAAAAACGCTACTGACCCCTGCCTGAGAGGCACATTCCTGGGCCGGCTCCTAGGAATTCACACTGGAATTACTGAGGATGGCTGCCGCCGGAGAACGCCTCAGTACAGCTGCCAGGCTTATCTGCCCCAGGGCTTGAGTGAGGAGGCAGAGGGTTGGGCACGAGAGCAGAGCCTGGGGGTGTGTGATGTAAACAGGAGGCTCTGAGCGTCACCTCTAGCAGAGCACACAGATCCAGGTCAGGCTGAAAGAAGTCACTTAGTGCCTTCTGAATGCTACCACGATCAAAGAACGGCAGAGCGCTTGCCCTGTAGGCAAAGGCTCTGGGTTCAGCTTCTACCATCAACAACAACAGCAATATCAGCAGTGGTGACCGTGGAAAAAGGGCTCGGGCTCGATTCCTCCTCTAGTCGTTCCCTGACAGCTTCCGGTTTCCTAAATAGTTTGTAATGAACATGTCCAACTTTTGCCGTCAGAAATATCAGTGGATACAAGGCAGTCAAGTCAGTGTTTCAGCAAGGCAACTTCTTCTGTGCAGCAGCAGCAGCAGCAGCAGCAGCAGCAGCAGCAGCACACACCTCAACCTGCCCAGGAGCACCAACAAAGAGCCTCAAATGCCAACTCAGGCTTTTCAGGCCTTGATGGGGACGGGGGACTGCGGTGTTCTTGCAAAGGAAGTTGTTCTGCAGACAGAAGACTTTCCCACCTTCTAGTGTCTCAAACTGTCAGCACCGTGTTCTCACAGGAGGGCCACGGAAACTACTGGATCCCACAAGGACCCAGAGCAGTGGTTGCTAGGCCTGGGCTTTCGCTCAAGCTCTGGAGGAGTCTCAGGGCTCGGTGGGCGTGCTTCACCTGGGGCCCTTCTAGAGCGCAGACTCCAGCCCTGAGCTGCCTGGTATCCCTTGAGGTCTACAGGCCGGACAGAGCCCGTGCAGATCATAAGCTCTACCTACACCCGGTCCAGAAAGCTGAACCCTAGACCTAGATCACATTATGCGCCACACAATTCTGTCTAAACACTAGGTAAGTGGACCCCTGGTTCATGTCTTTACCATGGTAAAGGCCACTGTGGGGAAACTCGTAATTTCTCCTAAAAGCATCTGAGGGAGATGAAACCTCAGAAAAGCATCCTCAGGAGAGACAGACGCCCCTCCTTCTGAGGTCCACAATGAGATCTACTCACAAAAGTCCACCTGCCTGGCAACAGACGGCTACTCTCATCCTACTTGAGCACAGAATATGGACCTACTATATCCTGAGTGGGCATCTAGGGGTCCTGTGTCTTAAGGGGCCTGTTCTATTATTCTCCTACTTTCTCTAGCCTCTAAGGCCTCAGGGATCTGTCCAGGATCCCAGGGTCACAGGTGCTTGATGTCCTCAGACCTCGTTCCCTTCCCAGACGATTATGTTTCTATCGTAAGTAGCTTTAAAGCAGACGCTGCATGTCTTAGGATGGCTGGAGGTCAGAGCACCTGTCTTTAGGGCACCCCTGGGTAAAGAGAGCATCATTCCAGAGATGGTCACAGCTCTGTGAAGGCTGCTGGTACAATCCAGCAGCTTCGAGAACACGATTCATTCAGTGATACGTGGGCACCACATTCTACCACCTAACCTGATGTATTCCAGGGACTATCAAATTAACCTGCTTTTTATGAATTCATACCCAAGTCCACATTGGCAGGGGAGGTACTGGTAGCTGCGACCTGCCCCCGCCCCACCACCAATAGACCATGTCTGCCCAGGAGAAACAGGCTTCAAGCAGCCCTAAGGACTTGGGTCACAGGCATAAAGGTATAGGCCTGGCCACACCCCCTGCAGAGCCCCAGAGGCCCTTCCTTCTGTAGCTATCAGCATGTTTCCTCTCTAGTGCTGTGGGGTCCAGAAGAGACACAACCCACACACTTAAGTAGCAGATACTCTAGGACTGTGAGGGGTGATAAAGCAGAGGCCAGAGTCTGGATGAGGCCCAGGGCCAGCAGAGCACGAGACACTCTCCAGTTTCCCAGTACCCACTGCTGACCTACAGGACATGGACTTCCACATGGGCGGAGGTGACTGCGGGTCCATCTGGAGTTCCGGGGGGGGGGGATCACAGACCAGGCAGGCAATATATTACAAATCCAGTTCCTTTCCCTAAATGGGTGGCAGCAGGTAGTACCATTCCCAAGGGGTCTGGTATTCCCCAAGATGAAGATGTCTGTGGTCCTGTAGAGACAGGGTGCAGAAAGAAGTCCCATGGAAAAGAGCAACAGACCTGCAGAAGACCAAGAATCTAACTGCACCCCATCGTAGGTGCTATCTGAGTCCACAAACTGCACGCACTGTAGTCTAACATCTAACTCCAAAACGCTTGCTGGAATCTTCACACGGAATCGGAAGACATCTCTGACATCAGACAGATGATTAGGGAGTGAATTAGTATTTATGGATGGGTTAGGGAGCCCAGACAGAAGAGTGTGCCTCAGGAAACCCTCAGACACTGATCCTGACCTTAGCCTTCTAGTCTCTAGAACTATGACAAATTCCTTCTGTTTTCAAGACTTCTGGTTCACGGTATATGACAGCAGCCTCAAATGAGGAAGACATCAGCCCTCCAGAAATAGTACTTGCTAAAACTAACTCTGGCACAACTGAGGCTCCTGGATGTAAGGCTGAAGGTCAGAGATGTGGACTGTAGTGGTTTGAATAAGTATGGCTCCCACAGCTCATGTACTTTTTTGTTTTTTAAATATTTATTTATTTATTCATTCATTCATTTATTTATTTATTATGTATACAATATTCTTTCTGTGTGTATGCGTGAAGGCCAGAAGAGGGCACCAGACCTCATTACAGATGGTTGTGAGTTGCTGGGAATTGAACTCAGGACCTTCGGAAGAGTAGGCAATGCTCTTAACTGCTGAGCCATCTCTCCAGCCCCAAAAGCACAATTTTAAAAGGATTAGGAGGTGTGGCCTTTTTAGGAGGAAGTATGTCAATGGGGGTGGGCTCTGAGGTTTTAGAAGTCCATGTCAGGCCCAGAGTCCATCTCTGTTTACAGATCAGGATGTAGAATTCTCAGCTACTTCTCTGGGACTATGTCTACAGGCATGCAGGCATGCTCCTCACCAAGAGATCATGAACTAACCTCTGAAACTGTAAGTAAGACTCCAGTTAAATGCTTCCTTTAAAAAGAGTTGCCTTGGTCACGGTGTCTCTTCACAGCAATAGCACAGTGACCAAGACACAGACTGAGTCCCAGACTCCTAAAGCATGCAGTTCTCTGGGGCCAGAGCAGGCAGCTTGCATCTTGGCTGGCAGCAAAGCCTCCCTGGGCCATTTATGTCTAAGTCTTCAGTGAGAACAAAGTCAAGCAGCTACCTCTCTGGGGAGCATCTTCGGGTGCTGCTGAATTTCTTCTTTGAGCACTTCTGTATCAGCAAAATGGTCTGCAGCAATGCATCACTTTCTGTAGGAACATGTGTACACACGTGTACCCACACATGTGCTTGTCATGCATGTTGCTACTCCTGTCCAGAACACACAAATGAGCTACCAGCACTGCCCTCTGTGTTCTGTGTCAAGCCAGTGTACAATTAGGTAAAGAGGGTGTCACAAGGCACCTGCTGCCGCCATGTGCTTCTGCTGTGAACTTTTTTTTTCTTAACTTTATCCTTTCCAGGTTATTCTGGCAAAAGGAGTAAGTGTCCATTCCAGCTTCAGACTGACTTGAAGAGAGAAGCAGGGATCACCCTTCCCTGACCCCTTCTTCAACAGTGAGAAAGCTTTGAGCTGAGTCTTGTTCCCAGCTTTCAGACACGCAACAGCAGGTGAGGGGGGCCAAGCCCAGGCTGGAGTACCCAGGACACTATTGAGAAGCATGCTTTTGCTGCTTGCATTGGGGTCTGATGCTCTCCTTGGGGGCTGGTAACCAGAAGCATGCACACTGCTACTAAAACTGTATTGTAACATGGAGGGAACCCCATTCCACAGCAACCATGCTGCACAGGGTCTCAGACGCCAGGAGGGAGCAGAGAGACTGGGTCCTTCAAGATACCCTTGGGCCCAATTATCACAATCGCCTGAGCCACTGCTTCCTTGGTGGGAGTCTCCTGCGGAGCTCTCTCATTTCTCAGAAGTATCGTCTAACCCACACACCAGTGTGTACAGCCAGTCTCCTGAGGGTCCCCGCAGACTTACCACCCTCTGCACACTGTCACCCCCAACTCAAAACGCCAAGGCAGCTCCTCTGACCCTGAACCCTCAGGCTACCTCTGGGGCTGAACCTTGCTTCTAATTCTAGCAAGACTGTCTTCTCTCATTCCCTACTGGAAGATGATGATGACAGCAATTCCCATAGGGCACTAGTCCAGTGGATCTTACAGAAGAAGTGGGTGGCCCTGGTATACCCAGGTAGTTCCCAGCGTGCGTAGAGAAGCCCTTTTCTCATAAGGCTAGTTCTGCTGACAGAGCTCTCTGAGGACACTTGCTGATCCCTAGAGTGTCCAAATATCACATGACCCTCGAGTTTCTCAAGGCTTTCTATCCTCTCACCTGCTGAGCTTGCTGTCTAGGGCCCAGGGACAGGGACCAAGGTACCACCCAGGCCTGCCTGGTGGCCCAGCCTGTCCCTGCTGCAGCCTCCCTACTCCCTGGGACCTACATGGTTCTACACGCACCTCCCCAGACACTTTCTAAGCTGCCGGCGCACAGAGATGGAGTGAAAGTGGCCACCAGGATGCCCGCTGGGATGTTCTGGCCAAACAACACAGAACCCTACATATGGCCCCAGAGTACCCAGGACCCTCTATGTCAAGGACAGATAGCATATTCATTTCTCCATCCTCAAGAAGGTGATAGCCTTGAGAGGGCTTGTGTCATAGCAAGCTTGCACCAAGAGTGCCCTGAACCTAGCATACAGGCCAGAACCATAGGTAGGCGGCAGGGGGCTTTGAAAGGCGAGAACAGCAGAGATGGGCAGGAGAGAATGGAAAGCTGGGGCCTGGGGCTTCCCACTGCACTGGAAACCAGGGTCTAAGCAGACTCCTTAGGGATGGGAAAGGAGCCAAGCTAAGTAAATCCAGGATGGGCAAGGATAAAGTGTCCACAGTAGAAGGTAACCTTCTGGACTATTCCCCCCCCCCCCCCGCTTGGTTTCTCGAGACAAGAGTTTCTTTATAACTTTGGAGCCTGTCCTGAAATGAGCTCTTGTAGACCAGGCTGACCTTGAACTCACAGAGACCCACCTGCCTCTGCCTCCAGAGTGCTGGGATTAAAGGTGTGTACCGCCACCATCCAACTACCTTCTGGACTCTTGGAGACAGGACTGGACAGGAAAGGCCTGTTTATTTCAGAGTGAGCTTTGCTGATCAGCATGGAGGCACATCCCAGTGTCTGTAGAACCATCCTGGGGTCTGGCTAGTATTGAGCATGCAGGCCCACAGGAGGTGCTCGGCTGAACCCCCACTCTCCTCCGTTAGAGTAAGAACAGGGTGGACATGACCAACCAGCAGATGTTCACTATGCCCACAAAGCACCTGCTGGTGGGCAGGAGTACGACTGGAGTCCTCGCCTATGGATTACCCTCTGCCTTCTGTGCAGCCTGGGGAAAATATAATGTCATGTGACTGAGAGTGTATGGGGCTCACATGCCATGGCAGGTGCACATGCAGCAAAGGCACACTGCCGAGCAGGCAGTCCTGTGACAGTGAGCACGGTAGGCACAGCTGCCCTGGGCTACTGCCTCGCAACAGTGACGGCTCTCAGGCAGAGAGCACAGCACTATCAGATGGCGCCTGCCCATTTGGGGACATCAGAACCCAGGGGAAAGGAACGAGCCATGGTGTGGGGCCAGGAGACCCCAGAGCAGCTCATACCCTTATTTTCTCCACTATGTCCACACCACGCACTTACTGAAGGACTTTCAGTCTCAGGATATGATCTGGGGACACACTTCCCTTGCCCGCCCCCCCACCTGCTGCTTGCCTCCAAGCACAGCACAGTCATTTGCTGTGCACATTTGCCTAGACCTGCCCCACCCCAACACTCCAACTAGGCATGTCCCTCCAGGAGGAGGGAGGCTCTAGGAGGCTGTCCAAGAAGGCTGGGGCAGGAACACAAGCTTCCCCAAACTACGAGATCTCAGGGACTCCAGTTTTCAAGAGACAGGGAAACCAGACAAACCAGAACTCTCACAACATTTGGGGAATAAGGAGAGGAACCCCACACGTCACCTACCCAGCACTTCCCACAACACATGGACAAAGTGAGGTTCAGCGCCCCTTCTTTCTGCCCTTCACCCTTGACCCTGTCCCATCATCTCTCTCCCTAAAACCAGGCTTCTCCCAGGCTGCAGGCAGGTCAAACTCAGAAGGAACAGGAGGTGGCAAGCTCCTGCCTCATGCCTCCACAGCTCACACTGAGCAGAGCCTAGCCCTGAACTTCCCAGAAGCATCATGGGCAGAACACCTGGGAATGCTGAGCGGTTCCAGACTGGGGTCTCAGCCTCTACTTTTATCAAGAGTTTCTTGTCTCCACTCCACCTAGCTAGCTGCCTTCCCCAATCCTGCACCGGCCTCACACGGTCATTTGGCCATGGACTGTGCTTAGTGTGTAAGGAGGAGAGAACCAGACAGGACAATACACATACATACATACATACATACATACATCAAAACAAAACAAAAAACAGGACCAAAACCGAAAAATTCATGGAGTCAATTTTGTGTTAGTCAACTACTCCCGAGTATGGGGCCTGCCCCGCAGTGTGGCTGATATATCCACTGGAGAAAATTTATCATTTCCTTTGCCAGTGGGCATCAACTGCAACAGTTTCGTCATTAGTGGGTGGGATTTTGTATCTACTTTCCCATCTCCATGCTGGATTTCCTCTGATTTGAACCTATGAATGCTAACAGACTTTGTGAGTTCATTGTTTTGATTCTTTCTTGAGACATAAAGACAGAGGGAGAGAGAAAGAGAGAGAGAGAAACATGAAGTTGGGTGGGCAGGGAGGTGGGGAGGATTTGGAAGAAGTTGGGTAGGAGAAAGATTATCAAAATAAATAATAAAAAATAAATTAAAAACTGATTAACATAAATAATTAAAAAGAGCCAGGCAGAGAACTGAGCCTCAGACCCTAAGTGAATGAGGCCTCCTGCCCATGGGCAATAGGGCAAAGGCAAGGCCACTATTTGAGAAACAGAGAAACTAAAGCTCACAGGTACCAAGTGCTCATGAGGAGCTGGAAAGTGTTATTAGGTGTGTCTCAAGGCTGAAGGCTGATTTCCCGGGCCAAAGGCATCCTTGAAAGCTAGACCTTTCATACAAAAGTAACACTGACCAGTCATAGTGGCACGTGGCTCACAGGCCTCTGTGGGCAATGATGATACACCTCACAGAGGAGAGGGGAACCAGGCTGAATTGCTGGACAAGAGACCACTTCCAAGCTGGACACTGCTCAGAGTGGTAGCCTCAAGATGCAGAAGTCTTAGCACCTCCCAAATCTATTAAGGCAACTGGGTTGGCTAATTCTATGTATTGGAGTCCAGGGTGCCTGCAAGTCACCCACTCAGGCCTCTCTAGGAGACCTCCTAGAGGCACCTCCAGCGGGAGGTACAGGGTCACCCTGCTGTGCAGGGTTTGATGGTGGCAGAGCCTGAATCCAGCTCTTTTCTCGGCCCTTCTTCTGTAGTTGTACCTGTCACCTACCAGTGAAACCTAGGCTGAGATTCTACAAACCAGGGTGGACCTCACGGGCAGACACCCGGTCCTTGCGGGGATGTGTCAGTACCAGACTCCAGCGGTCTTCACAGCAGTCCCTACTGGTCTTCATGTCTTACCATTCTCCTTATTGCTACAGACAAACGACTGGAAGCAAAACCCAGGTTAGCACATGGCCTAGGCATCCACGGTACGTGGGTGGGTCTAGGATATTTCCTGGAAGATGGAGTCTATCCTGTATACCTCTGCCCTGACAGCCCCCAAGCTTTGCTTTCCTACTTACTCCCCATGGTCTTCGAGACATCCAAAAGTGGTCAGTAAATGGCCTTGCCATTGCTTTGCCCAGGGTGGTGCTGAGCAGACAGATATCTAAGCAGCAGGCCCTGTGCAGGGTACAGCAGGCACAGAGCAAGAGGGAAGAGACCATCCCAAAGACCACAGGGACAGGATATGGAGTCGCAAGGCAGCATCGCCCACTGTCCGAGCAAAGGGTCCTGGACAGTGTAGAAGGCCAAGGTCACCTCATGTCCCAGGAAGCGTCCCATTCCCTCCTCTACCCAGCGAGCAGGCTCCACACAGTGGTGCATTCTTAGGCATCCTCTGGAGCAATCAGATGGAGGGAGAAAGGCAAGCCATGTTCTTATTTATAGCCATTCAACACGTTTACCTCAGACCACACAGGAAGCGTTTTCATGCCAAATACACTAACACGAAGGTGCCAAGGAGACAGGAAAGAGGTAAGAAAGGGCGGTTCACAGTCGAAGAGCCAACCTCAAAAACACTTCCGGGCTTCCCTTTAGGAAACAATTCTTGCATTTGCAAACAGAATTGCTGCCCTCACAACTACACACACACACACACACACACACACACACACACACACACACACACTGGGGCTGGGGGTGTGGCTCAAGCTCCCCTAAGCAATCTCTCTGGGAAAATGAGAAGAATGTCTGCTGAAACCAGAGCATCCCAGGAAGGCCCCAGACACAGCTCACATCCACACACCACTGCAGAGGTGAGTCTGCTCAAGGGTTCTACAGAAATACTGGGTATGTTTCTACAAACGGAATTTCTGCATTCTTCAGACCGTGAAGGACTCTCAGGGACAAAACTTGATATGGTACCTGGAGGGTGCTAGTCTCCCCTGAATAACAGACTAATATCCTTGCCCGAGACTCTGCAGAGTCTAGCCCACAGTTCTCCTGGACTAGGGACTGTTTCTCTTTTTTGGTGGAGTCACTTAGCAAGGCTGGCATTGCTGCCTCCTGCTGGGAAACTGTCCAAAACTACAGACATGGGGAGGGGCACTAGCCCTCAGACCACAGAGCCTTATCTGAGTCTTTCTCCTTGAGGTTTCCAGCTTACCTGCTTCTGAATACCAATTGAATACAATCTGCTGGGCCCTGGGAGGTCTTGGTTACCTAGTAACAAAGGAGACTCACCTGAGGAGGGGCTGTCACTCTCTAGAAGGAGCACAGCTCAGCACCCAGCAACAAGGTCTCCACAGCAATACAAAGATGGATGCTCATGGAAGCTTGCAGTTCTCCCCACTATTGCTAAATCCTTCAGAGAAGGCCATGAGTATCCAAGGGCATGAAAAGAAGCAGAAAGATCTAGCTAGGTACCCAAGAGCAAAGCTGCAGGACATGGGGCTAGAGAGGTGGCTCAATGGTTAAGAGCACTTGCTACTCTTACAGATGACCAGGTTCAGTTCCCAACACTCACACGGTGGTTCACAACTGTTCATAACTCCAGCACTATGGGAGCCGGAGCCCTCTTTTGGCCTTTGCAGGTACTGCATTCACGTGGTAAACAAACTTACAGGCAAAATATTTACACATTAAAAACTGCAGAACATGGAATTCCGTTTTTCCAGGCTAAACTAACTCTCTCTCTCTCTCTCTCTGTCTCTGTCTCTGTCTCTCTCACCTGGGTACAAACCCCTCTTGGATGCCTGGGTCATTTTCTCTTCTGCTCTTAGAGGTCCTCATGACCAGACAGATGGGAATTAAGGATGAAAACTCAGGATGGTGTTCAGCCCACTCATACCTCGAGATCAAGCCTCCTTATTAATAAGACGTATCTTTGTTTACCCAATGGGGCACCACTGCATTCCTCAAAGCAAAGTAGCACAGCAGGTAAGGGCAACTGTTGCCAAGCCTGAAGACCTGAGTTTGGTTTCGGGAACCCACATGATGGGGGGGGGGGGGTAGAGAGGATGAGAGAGGAAGAGAGGGAGAGAAGGGGAAAGGGGGAGAGGGAGAGAGAGAGAGAGAGAGAGACCACTCCCCCAGGCTGCCTCTGATTTTCATGTTTATGCCACTGAATGTATGTGTGTGCATGCACACACATAAACAAAATATACCAACGTAAGAGATGAAACACAGAAGCTTTTGAAAAAAAGGTGTTAAGACACGCCACCTATGAAGCCTAAGCTCACACGGTTGGTCAGGGATGGAGGCAGCAACACCACCGAACCTTACACATAGCACATGAAAGTCTCAAATGTCCATGCTTTGGGTTCCCTTAACACCCCTTGCCACAATGCTAACAACTCTACTCGTTTTTCTAACAGTATGAAGTAAATCCTAAAAATAAATAAATAAATAAAAACTAACAAAGAACAATTCTGCAAACATGCTTGAAAGGATCCTATTAGGAGGGTCATGCCTAACTTACAAAGAGTTGGGGGGGGGCATTCTCAATGGAGGGAACACCATGCAGCCCAGGAGCTGGGCTGGGTCCCTTGCTGGGGGTCAGCTGCTGCTCCCTAGTGAAAGCAGGCAGAGCTGGGCCGTTTGGACTGTGCAAAGCAATGCCAGCATTGATTCTGAAATTGGCACAGCAAGACTGGACAGTCCTTTGGTGCTGGGTTGGGGCCCTGCCACACACGGCAACTCTTAAGGGGCTACTGTGGAAGTGCTTTCCCGACAGGTTCACACTCAAGGCGGGCCCTTGAGGACAGGGGATAAAGGGTCCATAAAACAGCCCAGCCCCCTTGGAATAGGACTCACGGCGCTCTGCATGACCATGATGACCAAAGCCTCACTGAATAAACTATCCATCAGGTGACCTAGAGCAGCCATTAGGGGCCAGAAAATGAATGAATCCGCTTCCCTGCACACTCACCTGGCTCCTTGTTGGGCAGGGAACTCTGTATAAGGTGGCCGACAGTGAGGCAGAGCAAAGACCCTGGCAAAACAGGAGGCCTGGGAACCTGCTGCTGAATCCACTCACGGGCTGGCCATTCCCACAGGGACGTTCCCACCAACAGCATGTGGGCAGGACAGCCTGGCCAGGTGCAGATGGCCCAGGCTGCCAAGCTGCCTACAAGAGCAGTTAGAGTTTAACAGTGAACATAATCTTTACTGGCATGGCTAAGGTGTAAAATGAGTTCACACCCTAGCCTCCTCCAGGAGGATTGGCCCTGATCTGGAAGGTAGGTGGCCCCTGGGCTCTGGAAGCTCCACTTATGGGCATCTGAACACTCCAGGAGAAGAGAACCAGCTCCCCAAAATTTTCCATGGAACTTAATCAGCCTCAAAGCCAATAAATCCTGGTGTGGTGTTTACGTAAGCGCTCCCCGTCTCTGGCTCTCAGCCAGTACTCTGAAGCCTACGCTGTGCCAGCTGTCAACAGTGGGGTGCCCTCTGTGCTGCCCCCACCCTGCCTTACCAACCTAAAAGAAAAAGTCAATGAATCACAGAAATGTTCCTCCTATAAAAAGAGTATAAATGTTTATTAAGAAATTACAGGAACCAGGTCAGGCATTTTGCAATCTTAGTCATACTAGCTAATTAAAAAAAAATCAAAATAGAAACCCATCTTAGAAACTTGAGACAATGAAAGCTTCTCAAGCCAGGAGCACTTGGAGCCCAGACTCAGCTTGGTTGTCAAGGCAACTCAGTATTTACCTCCAGTTCTGCTGTGTAGGAGGACCCTGACTGGGACAAGGAACAGCCAACCAAGTCACCTCCTCCCCAACAACACACAGGATGGGTGCCTGGGTGTCTCCAGAGAGTGGAAAGAGGAAGCCACAGCTTCCCTTATGGATGTGCAGATCTCCCCAGCAGAGACACCTCATAGCACCAAGAAGAGGTGCCTACATTCTCCTTCCGGTTATGCCCCGTGTCCCTGTTCCTTGGGGATTGGAAACCACTGAAGGCAGGTTAGAACCAGCTCAGGTCCGAAGTACAAGGAGGAAATTAAGGGTTGATGTGCCCAGACTATGCCCTCAGCTGGACAGCTCATGCCCACGCTCAGATCGTATCCAGGCCCCTAGTCCGTGCGGACGCCCGGAGTAATGAAGAGTAAGTTCCCTCCTGTTCAGCTACAGGTCCCTCTCCATACATGGAGGCCGGCTCTGTCTGCACAGCCACTGCCAGGCACACTGCTCTTGCAGGGCATCAAGCTTGAAGGGCTTCTGGTGCCACAGCAACAGACATTCCTGCTACAGCCTGCACAACCGCCAGACATCTTAGGCAGGCTTTTATCCAAGGGAGCAATCGTCCTGTGCGCTGGCTGAATGGCTCACACATGTGTACACATGTCCTGTGTGCTGGCTGAATGGCTCACACATGTGTACACATGTCCTGTGCACTGGCTGAATGGCTCACACATGTGTACACATGTCCTGTGCGCTGGCTGAATGGCTCACACATGTGTACACATGTCCTGTGCACTGGCTGAATGGCTCACACATGTGTACACATAAACACAAAGGCACGCATGTACATATAAGCACACATCCATACACACCCACATAAACTCTTTCTTCCAAGCTGAGCTCCACAGGTAACTAGACAAATGAGTTCAAAACATTAGGTCATAACGCAGGCCAAAGTCAGACGTGGGAGTGAAGACCTGTAATTTTAGCTCCTTAGAGGCTTAGGCAGAAGAAACCCCAAGTTCAAGGACAGCCTAGGTAGCTTCACGAGATCACTGAGCGAAGAAAGTGACTGGAGCTCAGCGGACAAGGTACTTGCCTAGAATATACAAAAACTGGGGTAGAGTCTCCAGAAGTGGAAGAGTGGGATGCGGAAAATAAAGGCTGATGTTTTTCAAAAGCTAGAATGTGAACTTAGAGCAATACAATCATCCAAAGCAAAATGCCTGTCACCAGCACAGGCCACATCGGAACCCGGGAGTTCAGGAAACCCAGCTTTCTGAGTGGTAACATGGCAGAAACACGCCAGTACAGGGAACACTCTGACTGTTCTCTCTGAGAGAGCCACACCCCTCCACAAAGCCTGCCAGGCACAGCCTTGACCTGTGGGCATTCTGTACAGCCCAGGACTCACACAGAAGATATAGCATATCTCAAGTTAAGTAGCAAAAGGGAGTGCCCTGGGAAAGATGAAGGCCCAAAATCTCTGTGTCCTCGGTGCCGCCATGGGCACCTCTGCCCCACTGCAACCCCACTTGGGCTGGTGGTCAAAAACAGATTAGAGAAAACTACCTGAGAAGGACACCTCTATGATCTGAAGAACTCAAAGGTCACCTATCTCTTGCAGATGGAAGAGGACCATGGGAGAAACATGTAGGTACCATCACCAATAAGCAAACCAAGGCTGTGGGGTTAGGGTGCTGAGTACCAGGAGAGAGATGCAGACTGGAGAGGCACAGAAGACAATGGAGAGCCTGCTAAGGGCCAGGCAGCAGAGAGCCTGCTAAGGGCCAGGCTGCAGTCAACTTTATATATTTTCATGTGACTGGCACTATGTAATTAATTCACGCTCACCATTCTTGCTCAAACAACATGTCCTGGTACTCACCTGTTCTACAACTCCTGGCCAGTCTTCTAACCATACACTTCTGTGCCCTGCCGACAGCACCCAGAAGTTTGGTCTATATGAGCAGAAGTCACCTCTGGCCCCTTCTTCCCAGTGTTTCTTTGCACAACCCTCTTTAGCCAAGCCCTTTTGGTTCTTTCTCTTCCCCATCCCTCATGTGTTTGCATGAGCATGTGCGTGTATGTGTAGCAGGTACTGGTTAGTGTGAACGTGCATGCATGGGTGGGGTGCAAGCGGACATGGGCACCTGTCAAGACCCAAGGTTAACTTTGGTCTTTCCACTTTTATTTTTTGAGACAGAATCTCTCACTGAACCTAGAGCTCACTAATTAAGTTAGACTGGCCAGCCAAAGAGGTTGGGGGAATCCTTCAGAATTCACTCCCACCCCCCAGATAGGAAGTGTTGGGGTTACAGAACCTGGTACCTCCACAGCTTTTCACACAGGTTCTGGGGATCTGAACTCAGGACCTTTTGCTTACTTGAAAGGCGCTTTATCAAGTGATCCATTTTCCCAGTCCTATTCTCTTTAGAGTTAAGAACAAGTAGGGCTCAGAGAAGGAATTTACAGGAGTAGGACATTCTTCCTTTACCAAAGGCCTTACCCATACTCAGGTGTGGCTGGAAAACTACTCTAAAACTACCTGCACACCGGAAGAACTTCCCAGAAGACTTGTTCTTTGCCAAGGCTGAACCCTCTCCCCGCTGGGAACTCAGTCCCCAAGAAGAAAGGCTCATTTGCCCTGGAATCCCACAGAGGAAACCTGAAGGGCCGCTCAGTTCCATATAACTGGGGGCTGGGTCTCCTTGCTGTAGGAGCCCGGCCAAGGAAGCACCTCGTTCCCACAAAGTTTAACTGCTACCTCTCCAAAAAGCAAAAAGGAGGTGATGCCTGCCTTGGGCCCCAGTTGATCTGTGCCAGCAACTTGGCTGGGGGCAAGGTGAGCCTGTGCTAAGTCTCTGGCACTTCCAACTTCCATCCACAGGTGACCAACCAGTGCCAAAGCTAACCCTTAAAGGTCCCCTCAAGAAAGGAGCCCAGTGAAGGCACTGAGCCACTGACTCTTTGCCAAGTGGCTTTTTTACTTAGGGATCCAACAGAGCCTCACTCAAGCCATGCAAATATTCTACACTGAGCCCCACCCCCAAGCCCTGGTGCGTATCTGTTAATTTGGGTGCCCACATCTTGTAGAGCTCTTCCATAATGCACCCTGGGTCTGCCTCCAAGAAGATAAACATGCCCTGTCCCCCACACCCCAGTGGCAGCAGTACAAGGACATTTAATCTAGGGCTTCAAGCTTCAGGGCTTTTCTAAACAGGTCACCTTGGGACAGACTGGCCAATGGCCACGGAGTGTGGCCAAGTTCCTGGTTAGCAAGTGTTTTTGTGTGATGAAGTTCAAAAAATGAGAACAATAAACAGATGCCCACCCCCACCCACGAGGGAAAAAATTCTCTGGAAGCATGCTCTGGGTTTGGTTTGTTTAAAACAATGCTGGAAAGGAGGGGCTTGCCAAAGATGCATTTCCGACCCATGGTACCATGCTGTGTTCCACCAAATGAGTATGTGTATCGCACACGCGCACACACAGTGACTACAGACAGTAGTGACGAGAACATTAGAATAAACACACGCGCATGTACACGTGCATCACTCAGGAGAAGCTTGAGTTCAAGACAAGCCTGGGCTAAATAGTAAGGCTCTATCTCCCCCCGAAAAAAACCTGGGGAGGCTAACTGACTGGTCAGATGAACACTTCTTTACCACAGGCCCTACTTCCAAGTAAGGGAACCCTGTACCTCCCCCAGGAGCAAGACTCATAAAAAGCTCATCCACAGTTGTTGGGGGTGTGATGGGCCCTAAATTATAGTGGAAAAGAAGAAAGCAGAGTGTCTGTATAGCCACCATATTCCAGCCCTCGATGTCTGGCTCAGACACAACATTTACATGTCTCGGGTTTTCTACTGCTGTGATAAAATGCAAAACCAAGGCAACTTTCGGAACAATGAGTTTATCTTGGGTTTACAGTTCCAGAGGACCAGGTTCCATAATGGTGGGGACAGAAGGTGGCAGACACGGTGGCTGAATCTGGAAATTGAGAGCCGAGGGCCCACACCTCAAATCTCAAGCAGAGAGCCAGAAGAGAAGACTCAAAATGGTGCCAGTTTTTAAACTCTCAAGGCCTGCCCCTGGTAACAAGCTTCCCTAGCAAGGCCACACCTGCTAAGACTCCCCAAACAACACTAACTAGGAACCAAGTATTCAAATGCTAGAGAATATGGGGGACCTTTATGATTCAAACCTTCACAACACGTGTATATGTATGTATGTTTACATGTACACACACAAACACTCAAGAGATAAAGGCAGGGCTTTTGCTTGAGTGATCATTGTTCTGGCTTCCAACAAGAACCTCACACCCAACCCATTCCTGCCACCGAGAGTCAACAGCTGAGTGTCAGGTCCCCGTTACACCGGCCTATGACAATGGCTGGAGTACACTCTGTGCCGAGGGACTGGGTGGCAGCTGCTTTATTGCCCCAATCCTGCTTATAGGGCACAGCTAACTTCTGAACTGCCAAGGTGGAGCGGTATTTTTTCCCATTAGATGGGAAGCTGATTTCTTGAGAAAAGCCCCATTTAGAGCTGTAAAATAAACAGAAGCTAACAATCCTACAGACTTGGACATGTGAGCACAAGAGGGTTCTGTTTTCTTGAAAGCAGGTAGTCTTCACCAGGACCTTACAGGGGCGGGTGACAGCAACCATCCAGACACAAGAGCAAGCCAAGTGAGGACACAGGAGGTCTGGCCAAAACTGATACCAACTCCCCTCTGAGGCGGCTATAAACATACCAGGAGGGGCCTTCATCATGAATAATGATCTGTTGTATTTATCTGGGGAGGGTTCAGCCTAACATTCCCTCGGGATTCTCTTTGACTTGACTTTTACTCATATTTATTTATTTATTTTGTTTGTTTGTTTTTGAGACAGGGTTTCTCTGTGTAGTCCTGGCCAGCTTGGAACTCACTCTGTTGACCAGCCTGGCCTCCAACTCAGAGATCCACCTGTCTCTGCCACCCAAGTGCTAGGATTAAAGGCATGTGCCACCACTGCCTGCTACCCTTTGACTTTAAAAGGCATCAAAAGCAGTGCCCCCAAACCTCTGACACTTGTTCAGTCAAGGATGTGAGAACGCTAGATAAAGAAACCAACCAGGGGTACGCCAGGGGATGAGCACAAGGCATGTGGCCAGTACTGGAGCATCCGCCCACAGGTTGATTAGTATAAAGAAAAACCTGTCCCTGTACACAGTGAGGATTCAACAAGCACCATCTTAACATGTGATCCAACAAGGGAACTAGCTGACATACTTTTTCCTGCCCTTTCTGGTGATAGAAATGCCCAACTTCACCGGTTCTATGTTGATCAAATTGTTTTTTCTTCAAGACATGGTTTCTCTGTGTAGTCCTAGAATTCACTCCAAACTCCCAGAGATCTGCCTGCCTCTGACTCCTGAGTGCTGGGATTACAGGCGTGTGCCACCACCACAAGGCTTGATCAAACTTCTTAAAGCTATGCTTGTAAGTAAGTGTGAGGTATCAATTAAGTTCAGGCTATGGAATGCTCTCCAGAACAAATGGGCTCCATTCTTAAAATGTCAGTGAAATGGCTCAGTGGTTAAGAGCACTTGTTGCTCTTGTAGAAGACCTGGGTTCAGTTCCCAAAACATACATGATGGCTCACAACCTGTAAGACCTGATGCCCTCTTCTGACCTCCTTGGGCACCAGGAATGCACATGGGACTCAACATACATGCACACAAAATACTCATATACTTAAATAAATCCAAAAAAAATATTTTAAATGTCAGTTTCTCAAATGGTCAAGAGATACACTGTTCTAGACTCCAGGCAGCAAGGACAAAAGCCTGTGTGGGAATTTTGGGAACCCTTACAGAAAAATACAGACAGTACATACAACAGTTAAAGAGTCTAGGAAAGACAGAGATGGGGTAAGGGAACAGAGCATGACACAGTATCAACCGCTCAGTCTGGGGAGACCCCACAGTGCCTACTACCCCACTGCCTAAGCACTTGAGCAGTCATACAAATGAGAGTGGGGTGACCACAGCTCTGCAATACTAGAGCGCCTTGCTTACCTGTGTCATCCAGAATGCCCGCCCGAGAAGAGTAGCAAAGGGGCATGGGGAGGTATGTTCAAACTCAGAAGCACACAGTCCATGGCAAACCCTTGATATACCTGCTTACCTGCTGTGCAGGCATTTCTTAACCCATCTGAATCTTAATTTCCTTATTTGAAATGAATCCTACATGTGGTTGCACACTTCTCAACTCCCAGCTAAGCCCAGGAGGTTGATCAAAAGTTCAATGTGGTTACTGGCTACCTGGGAAGATCCTGCTTTGATATAAAGTAAAAAATTGCTAGGGAAGCAATTCAGTGATGATAAAATGCTTGCCTAGCATGTCGACGTTTGGCCCCCAGTACCACGAACACAAAGAAACCATAGGGTCCTACTGAAGAAATACAAAGAAGCCTTACATCTAGCATGTAGTTTGGGAGTCTTAGAGACGTGGCTGAGAGCTGACCATGTCACTGGAGATCCATGGTTCCCAACCTGTGGGTCACGATATTTACATTACCCTTCACAGCAGATATTTGTGTTATTTACCAGATATTTCCATTACTATTCATAAGAGTAGCAAAATCACAGTTATGAAGTAGCAGTGAAGATAATTTGATGGTTTTAAGGTTGATGACCACTAGCTCTAGATGCTTTCGAGGACCATTTAAACTGCCTTTTAAAAGCAGAAACTGGATACACTTTAACACACTGGTATCTGAAAAATCTCTGTGAGAACACTGGCTTGTGCAGGCCCCAGGACTGCTAGCAGCAGGGACAGTGTGCCCCCCCTTCAGACAGCACCAGACACCCCAGCCCTGCGCTCCCTGGGTTTCTTCAGGTATGTATTTAAATGCACACACATCCACAAGTGTGTACGTGAGTAACTTTCTGTTTGCTTCCTCCCTCACCTTTAGCAGCTTACAGTTAGAATTTACCTTGGTTCTTTTGCTTTGCCACATCTGAGAAGCAAGAAACCACAGGATATAGGTAGCAGGAGCAAGCAGTACCCGGGGGGGGGGGGGGCCAGAAAGGCTGTCACAAGTTCATTTTGATGCCTGCACAGCAAAGCCCCTCTCTGGAGGACTGAAGGACTGTGTATCCAGCACTGTGTATCCCAGATCCAAGGCCTCTTCTGCAGTGAGCTCTAGCCTATGACTTGCTTTTGCTGGTCAGCACACCCCAGTCCTCTGTCAGGCAAGCAGCCTCGGTGCAAGGCGGCTCGCGTCACTGCCATAGGAAATGAACACTGGTGAGCACTTCCACAGGACTGGAAAAGCCAGAGCTGAGGAAGCCGGGAGAGCAGGCTCAGAGCATGTGGGAGGGAGCCTGGTCGCAAGAGTTTAATGTCGGTCTGCACTCTAAAGCTTTACCTGGGAAAAGAAGAACTAGAAATAAAAAACTCTTCTGAAAGACGGTGGTGGCACAGCCAGTCTCTCCCTCTGCCCAGGGGAGACCAAAGTGCAACAAAGACCTTCTCTTTCAGGCTAACTAACAGGCCCCACATGTGCTATAATCAGCTCGTAGACACTGTGAGTAATGTCACCAGGTCTCTACAGAATCCCCCGCTCCTCGGCATCAGATCTGTCCCCTACGCTAGAGACAGCAGAACCCAATCCTGTGCTTTCGATGGGTCACACAAGTCCCCTAACTCATGGCCTGGCCATACCATCAAACACTCACACCATAAAGAACGATACTGTCTCCTGAAGTAATAGACACGTGGAACAAACCCTGCCCAGCATCCCACTCATGCCCTTCTTAAATGTTACTGTGGCGTGCATACATGCAAATCCACAGAGGACGCCTGGAGAGACGCACAGCGCAGGATGCAATAGGCAGCTGGGAGACCGTTCTCTGTGCGACTTGTAAAGGTTCCTAAGAGGCAACTGGCAGTCTGGGGATTAGGGAAGAACCACTGGTATAGGCATGTTCCTGGACAAAGGGCCGCCCACCAAGGGGCTTAGCTCTACCCTGGGTAAAAGTCCTGCTCAGACAAACTGACTTCTGGGCAGTTATGTCAGAGAGTTCCAGTGGGAAGAGGGGCCAGCAGCATCTTGGAAAGGAGGCTCTGAGGTCAGAGTGCACTTTGCAGGGAGGAGGCTGAAATACACTATCCAAGAACCCCATGCAGGATCAAATCCCCACTTCAGTGGGGAAGGATACTTTTGCAGGCTAACCCCTACCGGTGAATTAATTCAGGAAACAGGTGAGCCGGATCTTATTCTACTTTTCCATCCCCACTCCAACCACAAATCTTACTCCTGCCTCCAGGGAAGGACTATGCCCAGCACTGTGCTTACCTTCTTCTGGGTGCCCTGGGGGGGCACTAAATAGCCCTGCCAGCTCAGGGAGCATACAAAAAGGTTCTATCACTACAAGGATAAAAACGTGAAATAATTCTGAAAACAATTCTTAATGGGAACAAAGAAGAGTAGGGAACTATTCAGGGTATCTCTGAAGACCGAGTGACCCACCATTCCACTGTAGGCCGAGGGCCATGCAGGAGTCTCCAGATGCAGGAGCCTTGCTGCTCAATGGAGTAGGTTTTCTGCCGTCCTCCATTTCCACCTCAAATCCCTCGGCCTCCAAAACCACCTGCTCCTGGCCTTGCTGCTCCTCCAAAAGTAAGATTAGCAAATCTCCCAAGTACGGGCTGAGCGGTTCCAATTACATAAACAAGTGGCTTGGATTGTGGCATTTGCTGTAACAACTCCTGAGATGGGAGAGGCAGGGGTCCACAGAACTTAGGGAGCTAAGCAAGAGGGGCAGGCAGCTCTTTGCAAACAACTGTACAGGCGCCCACATCAAAGGAAAGCCTTGGCTAGGGACCCTTGCCCTTCCCAAAGGCACTAAACATACAGCCCCCACACCCTGCTGCCCCACCCCACCTTTCCGGGTGATCATGGCACATGTCACCAAACCACAGCGAGGTTTGGGAACAGCTACACACCACAGACTGGCTACCTGTTAACTAAGGTGGCTATAACAATCACCCCTGCCAAAAACTATTATTGAGTATTGGGGCGGAGTTAATGTGGCATGGCCTCAGTCAGCCGCTGCCTGCGGGACCCAAACCAAACCACAACCACCCAAGAACCAAAGCCTACGTGGAAGGCCCTGGGACCACCTTGCTGGATTCTCCCTTCTGTACCCAACACACTCCGCATTTAAGTGCTGTAAGGTTGGCAATGGCTTCCCAGAGGTTGAACCAGACTCCACCCAGAGGCAAGCATTTGAGAGATGCAACTATCCTCATCGCACTCACCTGGGTACCAAATAAAAAGCAGCCTAGACTTCCAAACCCCTGCTCTCTTGAGGGCCTAGAACCCTACGGTCACCCGAAGGTGGCGCCTCCCTCTTATCTCAGCACCCAAGGAGGGCGGCCCCGGTTGCCTACCCTTGGTCGTATAGCACACTATTGGCACTCAAAAGAAGGCCGGTTCTAGCCTCTTCTACCTGCTCTGAGCTTCCTGGCGCTCCGGAGAGAAGGGTTCCCTCCCACTACGGAAGATGCGGTCCTCAGCGCCCCCAAACGTTTTCTAAACGCCAAATGAGACTGAAAGGATAAGCGAGGCAACAAGGAAAACATCTTGGACCCAACCCACCCACAACAGCCAGCCCCTCCCTTCAGAAAAGCCCGCTGCATTTCACCAGATCTGCAAGTGGGAAGTCACGGTGAAATATTCTGCACCAAGATTTCTCAACCCGATAGTTGGTGGCCGAACACCCCAAACCCCACCCAGCACTCTTGGTTCATCAGGTTCTGAACCCCGCTCTGCTCCTCCCCCACGGCCACACCCACCCCGGCGGCCGCTTTTCCAAGCACAACTGGGAGCCCTACACAAACCCCACCCACCTCCTGGGCTCGCACACCATTAATTTTGACTCTGAATGCCTGGAAATGGCCCGGCCTTCATTCAATCCCGTCACCTGCCACGCGGTTTGAGCAGTCACAGCGTAGAGCGGGGACTAACCATCCCACCCCCGCCTCTGCGGTAAAAGTTCGCCTGGGAACCCGTAGCCTAAAAGTAGGCAGATCTCGGGCACGCCCCGTTACGACTATTCGGGCAGAAAGACCTTGAGTCTTTCCACCACAGCTTCAGTGTCTTCCCGTGATTTTTGGTCAGCCACTTAACTGTTTTGACAACAAAAAAAGTACAGCCTCTGGTAACAAAGCAACGGAACTAAGTGCTTTTGCAGTGAACTTGCCTCAAGGCTGTACAAATAAAAGCTGTAGAAAGAGTTAAGTGTTACAGAAGAGTTTCTGTGAGCTTAAATTAGGAAATGCAAAGGTTTGTACCGCTGTGTTAAAGCCAAACACGAGGGGGGAAGGGCTTCCATATATACGAATCAACTACCAAGAGTCGGGCCCGAGCGCGGCGAAGCGATGCCCGGGAATCACAGAAGCGAGTGACCCTACGTCACCCCAGGTTGCAGGCTCTGATCGGCGGCACTGGTACAGGTGCCACAGTCAGCCCAGGAGCAGGTGAAAGATGGACCAGAAAGGGCAGTGAAGAGATCGCGCCTTCGTCGAGAAAGCGCAGCCCCCTGCGACCAGGCGCGCCCCCGCCGGCCGGATGGGCTGGGGCTCCTACAAAGAGCCGCGGGTGGGGAGCGAGGACTGGGACCGCCCCCCGCGTCGGCCAGAGCCGCCGCTGGGTCGGGTTGCGACAAATTAAACCTTAGAGCTCTGGAAAAATTACAGGAAGAAGAGAGCGAAGAATGTGCCGAGTGGCTGAAGGGATCCCTGTCCCCGGGTGAACTTCGCCCGCGCGGGCCGGCCCCTCCCTAGCCAGAGAGTACCGGGAGGCTTGGGGAGGGGATGGCGAGGCTCCAGCCCCGGGAGCACCCACGCCCCAATCGTGGCGCGCCGTCCCCCAAACCCCCCACCCCCCGCAACCTCGAGCGCACCTGCCCGCGCAGCCCGCAGCCCGGGATGACGACATACACCCCGCGGCCCCGCCCCAAGAACCCGGGAGGGGGCGTGCCCGATGGGGGCGCGGTCGCCGAGAGGGCGCCGGCTCCGAGCGCCCCAGCCGGCCAGCGTCACGCGAGGCCGGAGCACCAGGGCAGGGGCGCGGCCGCGATCGCCCTCAGCTCACGGCTCCCCGCCCCCGGCCCCTCTTGCGCGGGGCCGAGAGCTCTGGGGGCGTGGCTGTCCCCGAGCAGTCCCTAGTCCGCTCGTTGGCGGCGTTCGTGCTGCCCCACTGACCTGTGTGAGTTCTCAGGTGCGCCTTGAGGTGCGAAGATTTCCCGTAAACTTTCTCGCAGCCCGCGTAGTGGCACTTGTGCTTCCTCTGCGGGGACTCGAGGTCCGCGCGACTCCGGCCCCGCCGACCCCTTTGTCTGAGGCCGGGCTCGCCGCTCCCCGCGGGGCCGGGCTCCGGCTCCAGAGCCGCCTCGGGCTCGCTCCACGCGGGGCTGGGGGGCGCGGCCGGCGCGCCTGCTTGTCCGGGGGAGGCGGGCTCTGGGGCGGGCGGTGGCGCAGGGGGCGCGGGCGGCAGGCGGCAGGGGGTCCTCGCCTTGCGCGCAGCGGCCCCTTCTCGGCGTTCCGCGGGGGCGGGCGCCGGTGCCTGCTGGTTGAGGTCCGCTAGGATCCGCGCCACCACGAAAAGCGAGGCGCTGTCCTTGCCGTCGCACCGCTCGTCAACGCGGGGCAGTGTGGGGGCGGCGGCGGCCGCGCCCTCGGGCCGGGGCTCAGGCCCTTCCCGCGGCTCGTGCACGACTGCGCGGCTGGACATAGACACGAGGCACTCGGCGGCAAAGTGATCCACATAGGCGGCGGCTGCCATGCTGTGGGCTCGGGCGCGCGGTGCTCTCGCAGGAGTCGTCAGCGGCGCATCCGCACCCACGGCCTCCGGAGAGCGGCGGGGGGCGGGGGCGCGGCGCGCCCTCTTCTCCGGCTGGGCTGGGCTAGGCTGGGCGCGCAGCCGCTTCTGCCGTCACCCGCGCGGCTCCGCGTCCGCCTGGCCGGGTACTGGAGGGTAAGCGCATGGGGGGCTCCGACGAAGAGGGTCCGCGTGCGGCGTCAGGGCCGGCTTGTCTCATGGATGTCGAGCGGCGATGTTAGGCGCGACCCCTGCAAGTTGCGGTCGTAGTTCCACCGTGCATTGTGGCAGGCGGGACAGCCTCCGTGCGCGCCGCGGCTCGGTGTGGGCGGACCGGCCCCGGGGGTGGGCGGGGCCGGGGCCACATCTGGACCCGACGTCAGCCCCCAGCCACATCCTGGCGGCGCAGGTTACAGGCGGCAGCGGCCGCAGGGAGCAGCGCGCACGAAGGGGGCGGGGAGCCTGGAGCGCGCGCCAGAGGGACGGTGCGGTCGCGCGCCCGCGCCTTGGGAGGGGCGTGGCCGGCGGCATCCGCGAACACCATTGGCTGCTGAGTACTCTATCTCGCCAATCCGGGCCTCCAGAGGGCCCTACTGGCCGCGGGACCTGCGCGCGCCAGTGGGCGTGCCTCTGAACCGGCAGGAGGAGGGGCGGAAATCGGAGCCCAGCGCGGGGCACGGTGACGCACGACGTTCGAGGGTGGCGGGCCACGGTGTAGCGGCGCAGGGCTGGGGCGCGTGCCTCCCGCAGCGGGAACCCCGCCGGGCCTTTGCATGCCATAGTTTTTGTGCACTGGCAGCCGTGGGTGGCGCGAGGATGGCAAGGCTGTGGAGGACACCCTGTGGTCGCTCCGCCCGCTAGGAGCGCGAGGGAGGTGGTGTATCGGTCTCGCCGGGACCCAGGCGGCCGGCCTCGCCTATGGGCGGGACACTACCCCTCCTCACCCCACCGCAGCGTTCCTGGGTGGCTGGGCTTGTGTTAAAGCCTCCGGCCACCTCCACACTCTGCCCCTATTGAGCTCCAGTCCTCGGCGCAACCCCAGCGAGATCCAAGTCACCACCCGGGCCGCCCCGCCCCCGCGCGGCCGCGCTGCCCTTGAGCCTCTGTTAACCTGGCTGGTGCAGGGCCCACTACTGCCAGTGCTGAGAGAGTGAGCTACGTGCTGGGGCTGCGGTCGCGGCTGTTCAGGGAACGCGGGGCCCCTTCCTCCCCCTTCCTGCCCCAGGCCTGCTGCCAACTTCTCCAGGCCGCCCCTCTCCCACCGCGGTCGTGGAGGCTTCAAACACCACCAGCTGCGAGGACCCCGCCCAGGGCGCCCCACCCATCCACTGTCTGGGCCTCTAAAGGAAATGCTCAGCTGCGCCCCGCCGGGTCCTTCCAACCAGGCCACCTTGCTCTAAAGTCTAGACACACACATTCATATTCTTTCTCTCGGAATACGCTAGGCCGTCCTGAGAGAGACGGTAGCTTCCTACTGCCTTTGAACCGATCTTAATGCACTTTTCGGGAGCTGGTCACAGCTGGTCTCTGACCTGTGAAAACAGGGTCAGCAGCCTCTGCTTTTTCATTGTGGGTGGTGCCAAACACGTAAGTCCCCAGCAAGTCTGGGAGGCCGTCCGATGGTCCACCCTAGTGGACTAAAGCAGAGACAGTCACCTCACTGGCAAAATGAAGAACCATGGTTCCGACGTCAAGTTCTTTGACTTCTGTTAATCACGGGAAAGTGGGCAATCTGGGATTTTCGGTTGTGAAACTAATGTTAACATCTGAGCGCCCCCTGAGTGCTACCACATCGCATACCCTCAAATTCCTCACCATTGGGCTGCTGTCTCGTGGAGAGGCTGGACCAAGGCTCTGTAGGAGGGTCTCGACTTGGCAGAAAGTCGTCATCTTTGTTCCAGGCAGATTGTGTTGATGACATTTAAGAGACTGTGTCCTGACCAAGTGATGACTCAGAATGTTCCTCTGTTCCCACCACATGCCACAGGCAGTCATTTCGTTGGGAAAGAGCTGGCCCCTACACTGCCTTTCCGACCATGTGTTCCTTCCTGACCCTATGCAACCGGGGGAATTCTACAGGCTTTAGTGCTGTCCTTGTGGCTTCTACCTGCACTGGTGAACCTTCCTAGGAATGCACTATTATAGGCGCTGGACTCCTACTCATAGGCTTCTTTGGTAGCTTGAGTCAATGGACTGTTGCTCTGATGCGCCCCCATCCAAGCTTCCTTTTGATAATGGCCTCCCAAAGGGTTTCCCCTGTGCACATGGGGCATTTTAGGCACAGCAGTCAGCACCCCTAATTATTTTTGAAAAGTTCACTCATCGAGAACATAAAGATTGGAGTCTCAAGCCTGGTGTTTCTTGTCCCAAGCACAGATGGGAATATCCTAGAGGTACAGTTCTGCTCTCCAGTGAACAGCTCGTGGCTGTGAGTCCATGTTTTCTTACTAGTAAGATTTTGACAACAATGGCATAGGTAAGTGAGAGTAAGGGTAGCTCTTTTTAGATGGAAGCAAGAGGGGGGAACATACAACAGGTTGGACCAAGTGAGTCATGAAAACACTAAAGATGGGTGAGGTTATGGGGTGAAGGTGGTAGTTGTGTCGTCCTTAACTGCCATTCAGAGCCTCTGAAACAATCTCAACTATAAGACAAAAATCTCAACTATAAGACAAAGATGAACAAGGGCAGAAACAGGAGAGGAAGCAGCAGCAGCCAGTAGAGCTAAAAAGTCCCCGCAGACTCACAAAAATGAAAGCCTGAAATAGGAAGACAAGTTTCCTCAGAAGGTTGGCAAATGGTGGCACTAGGCACCTCTGGACGTGGAAGGGAAGGGGCTTTGAAATAAGAATGGCTGCATAAGAGTCTTTTCCCAGAGATGCTCAGATGCCCTGCCAGCCCTGTGCTGTCTTACAGTAGCCGCCTTCTTCCGAAGGAGAAGCTGCATCTATCTAAAGACAAGTCCTCAAACACAATGGCGGAGGCAGTAGCACAACACTGGGACCAGGATTAAGTGCACGTGTGTCTACTGACATCTGCAAGTCCCTTTCAGGGATTTAGTGGCACAGGGAGCCAGGAGCCTAGGAGAGGTTTTTGGGCTGAGCAAGCCAGGCCAATGGGAACCCTCAGCACATTTTCAAATCCATGGCTGCCCAAGTGTCCAATTAACATACTACAGAGAAGGCCACACTGAAAGATGCCACTTGGCACAGAACTTCTGATCGATCTCGGTCCTTCCTAGACAAATGGGAGAGGGCAGATAAGCTGACCAGACCTGACAAGAAAGCCTGCATCAGGAAATGCAAGCTTCAATATGTTTTTGGTTTGCTTTTTTATTTGTTTGTTTTTCAAGTAAGTTATAGGAAACAAGCCATGTAGAGAGAGAGAGGTAAACATCAACAAAACTACCAGTAATATCAATAGAGAAATGTAAAAGGATACCACAATCTGCAAAACGGAAATATGTGTGAGGACATAGTAGGGTGTAAAAGAAAGTGTTCTTGGAGAACACTTATATGGCAAACATATAAATGGCCAAATCTTCAGGGGAAAGACTGGGAGAGAGCATTAACCAGAAAGAATTCACAGCAACATAAAAAGGATAGAAGAGAAGAGAAACGATCTCTAAACCTGTGATCCAAAATAACTTTTCTGGGTGGGGCAGTAGTGGCATATGCCTTTGATCCTAGAATTCTGGAGACAGAAGCAGACAGATCTCTGTGAGTTCAAGGCCAGCCTGGTCTACAGAGTGAGTTCCAGGACAGTCAAGGCTACACAGAGAGTTCCTGTCTTGAAAAAAAACAAACCAAAACCAAAACTATTTCCTGTTTTACAATTCATCCCAGATATTGTTATGGCAACAAAGCTAACAGACTATTTTACATCAGTCTTTAAGTAGGAATATACACTGACTAGAGTAACAGATACAAGAGGTTTCTGTGCTATGCCTTTGGATGACCGACAGCATAGTAGGGTTTTTGTATCAACACCCCAGGTAAATAATTCATTACTCTGTGCTCATTGCCCTACTTGGCACGTTGGAAGTGATAGGACTCTATTAGGGATTCCTTTAGGGATCATGGTGGTGTATGTTGTCTATAACAGACAGAAACTCCGTTACACAGCCTGATGGCATCTTTAGATGCAAGTGGTTTCAAAAAAGTTTCCTTCCCTTTACGGGGAAATGGATCCTTTCTCATGATAGGAGCTACCTGAGGTCATGAGTCCCCAAAATGAAGAGAACAAGAAAAGGACATAGGATCTGGAAAGCAAGGCGTTAGACAGAGGCTGGAGCGGAGAGGAAGCTCCAGCCAGGAGCTGCCCTGGAGTGGCAGCAACCTCCATCAGCCAGAAGGGGCTGGCACATTGCACATCCATCAGGAGGTGCCTGTGATCAGCAGGTGGATGGAACAGCCTCTGTCTGCAGTGTGCTGGTTGCCATGGCAGAGGGAAGGGAGGAATGTTAACCTTACTGTGTCGCTTCCCTCCTCTCCCTGCAGAAGAACAGCTCCTCTCTGGGTGGCCTGACCCAATCTGAAGTGCCTTTTTAATCTGGAATGGAAGGAAATCACTGAGACACATTGTGCAGCATTTAACTTAAAGCCCAGAAACTCTGGAGGATGATCTGATTTCTTTATATAGCCCATGTGGTTCCTCATGGTCAAGAGGCCTGTAATTTAAAAGAATGTTGTCAGTACCCCAGCCCTCACTGTGTTATAGGTGGTATTAAGAAATGACAGAACCGCTGGGCGGCGGTGGTACACACCTTTAATCCCAGCACTCAGGAGGCAGGGACAGGCGGATCTCTGTGAGTTCGAGGCCAGCCTGTTCTATAAGAGCTAGTTCCAGGACAGCTAGTACTGTTACACAGAGAAACCCTGTCTCGAAAAACCAAAAACAAATAAACTAATAAAAAACAAAAAGAGTGTATTCATGACCTCTTTTACTGGGCAGTGGTAGCAGACGCCTTTAATCCCAGCACTCGGGAGGCAGAAGCAGGCGGATCTCTGTGAGTTCAAGGCCAGCCTGGTCTATAAGAGCTAGTTCCAGGACAGGCTCCAAAACTACAGAGAAACCCTGTCTGCAAAACAAAACAAATAAACAAACAAACAAAAAAGGCAAAACCTTTAATGGGTGGAACCTAAGTGTGGATAGGTAGTTCAGTGAGAGCGCCAATCTCAGAAGGGGTGAATGCTGTTTTCTGGGAATGTGTGAGCACCCACAAAAAAAGAAAAACGTGGGGCTATATGTGTCTCTTTCTTTTTTCCTTTTTTTTTTTTTTTTCAAGACTAGGTTTCTCTGTGTAACAGCCCTGGCTGTCCTGGAACTCACTCTGTAGACCAGGCTGGGATTAAAGGCGTGCGTCACTTGTGGCTCTTGCAGAAGACTCAGTTTCCCTCCTAACACCCATATGGTTGCTCAGAACCACCCATGATTCCAGTTCCATGGGATCTGACCCCTTCTTTTGACTTCAGAGGGCACTAGGCCTGCACTTACAACACAAACATACATACAGGGGAAACACATAAAAGAAATCTCTGAAAAAACAGTTGTTATAAGAAGAGTGAACGTAAATTTCAAATGGCTCCAACTTCTTGTCTTCTCCACTGTATTGAGACATAGCCATGAGTATCCTTACCAATGGCCAATCTCATGCGGTCACACAATCTTGGACTTCCAAAACTGTAAAGTAAACAATCCCCTTTTTTTTATGAAGTAGCAGTCTCTGGTGTTTTGTTATAGCAATAACAACAAAAGAACTCACAAACTTCCTCCTTATTTAACTGTCACTGTGCAGCAGTACATAGGGACAGAGTAACACCACAATACAGCCCAATTCAGGGGGGCATGGAACAGACAGCATCCATAACAACCCTGCAGTCTCGCTGGGCAGATAGTGCCCCCGCCATGAGGAAAAAACAAAATCTTCCTTCTGTAACTCTCAGGCCCGTTGCCCTACTCCTAGGGTTTCTCCTTTTCCACTATCTCATGAAGTAGATGTTGATGATTATGTCCTTCTCAAGGGCTGAGCAGTCCCCTCAAGCCACTCCTTTTGTGCATAAGATTGAAGCAAGGGTTATTTGAGTCCCAGCTGTGTGCCAACTTACAGATAGATGCCTTGGCCCTACTGTTTTCTCAAAATAGAGTTCAGGTCTTATCTGTGTTAGAAATCAGATTTGGGTCATGAAGCACAGACATACACACACACCGCTGCAATCAGAGTATCAACAAGGTAAACGTTTACTACAGATCCAGAGGGTGTGCCCAGAGGAGCAAGCACACTGAGACAGGTGCACTTGGCTTTAGTGACTGTGTCCTCCCTCCCATTCCATTGGCTGGGGTCTGACCTTAGCCTTTCCGGATTGTCTAGTTTCAAAAGAATTGGTGCTAGCCTGGCAATGGTGGCACTCGCCTTTAATCCCAGCACTTGGGAGTCAGAAGGAGTCGGATCTCTGTGAGTTCAAGGCTAACTGGGTCTACTGAGCAAGTTCCAACACAGCCAGGATTATACTGGAAATTCCTGCAGTTGGGGGGGTTGGGCGTTCTAGAGCTGAGCATGGTGGCACAGGTCATCTATAATCCCAGCCTTTGAAAGGCTAAGGCAGCAGGACAGTGAGTTTATATCCAACCTGGGCTGCAGAGCAAAGTCATGCATGTCTCAACCAACAACCAAGAGACTCCAGAGGAACCCACACATACACTAATGTGTGCCCAGTAGTCAGATCCCTTCCTGACATGGAACCCTTCCAGTACCCTGATCTTGGACTTCCCATACTACAAAGCTGTGAAAAATGGACTTCTATTGTCTGTGGAGGGTGCTGTCTATACACTCCACAGGCTATGCTTTTATATATATATATATATATATATATATATATATATATATATATAAATTATTATTTTATATATATATATATAAATTATTTTATATGTGTCATGTGCCTGGTGCCTGAGCAGACTAGAAGAGGGCATCTGATGCCCTGGAATTGGAGTTACAAACGATTGGAAGCCACCATATTGGTGCTGGGAACCGAACCCTGGTCCTCTGCAAGAGCAGCAGAGGCTCTTAACCTATAAACCACCTCCCCAGCTCAGGCTATTGTATTTTATAACCCCAATCTGGATAGACTGAGATATCATCCTCCTACAGGAAAAGGCCACTGTGGCTCTGAAGGCAGGAATCGACCAGAGCCGTAAAGCACCTATGGTTTCCAGGGCCACAGGCCTAACTGCAAACCCTGACAGGAAATGTGGAGTTGAAATAATTAGAAAATGAAACGGACGGAAAACTGCTTCGGCAGAAATATCTTCACTGTGGTGAAGTAATAATGGGCCCAGGATCATAATCTAATCAGTTTTGCAAAGGACACTGAGGTGTGGGTCTGGAACAGGCAGAAGGACAAAGAGCCACACCCACACGTGCCTAAGGAGAAAGCCACGGACAACACCCCAAACTGAAAACCCCAAGTAGCAACGCTGTAGCAGGCGGGATTCTAGAAGCCAACACCCCACCGCCCCTAATCCAGAGTTTTCCCAAGGGATTCTGAGATGCAATTGATGCCCCTAATCAGTTGGTGTTAGGTTAAGGAGATAATAGGAAAGAATGCGCGCCAGTCAGTCAACCTGAGCCTGTTCAATTTAGGTCCCGAGGTCAAAGGTCAGAGATGGAGTGGGTGTGTGGGTGTGTCAGAGACTCCACCAGTCCAAGGAGGTTAGAGATGGAGGGCTGGGGAGACTGAAGATTACAGGTTAGGGCTCAGAAACTGAAAGCCAGAATAGAGTTCAGTCGCAAGTTAGAGACTGGCGGTCAGAGAGATCACAGACTGGGCAAGGGAAAGACTGGAGGCCTGACAGGACTGAGACTGAGGAAGTTTCTGGCCTGTGGCTGAGACATTGAGTGGCTCCCCATGGGGAACAAGGAGGCCTCTGGTTGCTAAAAGTGACCCCTGGCTCACAGCTGACCAGAAAGGGATCCTTGGTCCACAGCTCCGAAGAGCAGATTTCTAAAGAACTACCTGGGGGTAGACCAGGAGCCCATTCCAGAAGGAAACTAGCCAGGCAGTTTGATTTCCATCTCTGTTGACCCTGAGGACAAAACAGTGACCCCCCCCCCCCCCAGTGAGAGGACAAAGGGTTTGTCTTAAACCCCTGAGCCATGCCTTATGCAGCAGTGAGAATACGTACCGCAGGCTGTGTGAGCTGTGAGGACGTTTTGGTAGAAGCAAACCCAGTCTGCCCTAGGTGTTGGCCATGGCCAGCTGCCAACTGAAAACAACTTTTTAAAATGACATTAGCTCTGAATGTGTCTCGGCCTTCCTTGTCCCTGTTCCCTAAATAATACGGCATACCAGCTCATTATTCGGCATCCCCTTGAATCCTAAAAGTCACCTGGAAGCAACTTAAAGGACACAGCATTGTGTCTTCCCAGGAAACTTGCAATGCCTCAGACTTGGACTTTTTATCTACCAAGTGTCCTGATGGAGACAGAGGGATGGTTTATAACTTTATGCAGGAAAAAAGTTAAAATCAGAAACCTCTTTCCACAGTAGCCATGACCACACTCTTGTACCTCTGCAATTAGGTGTGACCTGGGCCACTGAGCTCTGGAAATCTGCATATGAGAAGAGCTGCCCTACCTCTTCGCTGGGGCTGGGAGGGGATTACATCTTTGTGTTAATTGACTTTGTTTGCACACCACAGTACTGGGAATAGGCTTCCTTTTGGATCACAGTTTGGTCTCTTGGCTGCAGCTTTGGGCCTGTGGCAGGCAGCGCTTTGGGGCAGGAGCAGGTGGTGCGGTAACCGCTGAAATTCTTGGTTTGGCTCTGCAAATCTCCCCAGTAACTTTAACAACTCCCTTCAAGTCCCACCTCTTAAAGGTTCCCCCTTTCCTGTTACCACCATGCTACGGATGGAACCTTACACAAACACCCAGTGACTTTGGGGTGCATTCAATACACAAACTACAGCCCCCTCTATGCTTCACTTTCTTCCTGACCACCACTAAGAAGCTGCAATTATTGCAGCAAAGCTCTGGGGCTTGAAGGGACCCAAATAGGAGGAATCGGGGGCCGAGCATCCTCCTGGCCCTCCTGGACTGTCACTGTGTTTGATCTATAATTTGGGGTTCATCTTTAATTAGACTACCATGACACACATAAGGTAGAAGATGGGAGTGAGAAGAAAAACAACCAAAGTGTGAAATGAGGGGTTGGTGCAGGAGTAAGGGTTGTGCTTCATACTATGGAGTTGTCTTTGGTCGGGATGCAAGATGTCCACGCTTAGCATCATCCTCCCTCCGTTGCAGAGTACCCAAGGATTAGCCTCGGTCGGTCACACCTGTAACTGCTAGGGCTCAGAAATCCTGGACAAATGGCTGAAGTGCCTAGCACCTCATTTCACCTTTGATTTACATATCAAAGCGGACACTGGCCCTGTCTCCCAGCAGCACTCAATACCTGTGGCTCTTCCCAGCAATTCTCACCCCGCCCCCTACCCTAAACCACTCCCTCCTAGAGGCTGGGCTTTCACTTCCCTTCCTCCCGCCCCCCCCCCCCCCCCCCAGCCTGACCCTTCCATAACTCATCCATTTAGGCCTCTTAGCCTGGGCAGCTACTCTTGGTCAGCAGTTTCTCACCGGCTCTCCTTCCCGCTCTCGGCTCTCGTGGTCTGGTTTAGTATGTCGGCCATGTTCAGCCTGGACTCCTCTGTGCCTGGGTTCTTCCTTGTGTCTGTAATAAAATCTTCTCCATACTTTAGGTGCAGTCATCTTTTATTCCACTTTTTCCTTTTCTTTCTTTCCTTCCTTTCTCCCTCCCTCCCTCCCTTCCTTTCTTTCTTTCTGACTTTCTTCCCTTTCCTTTCTTTTCCTTTCTTCTTTTCTTTCTCTTTCTTTTTCTTTTTCTTTTCTTTTCTTTTTTTGTTTGTCTGTTGTGTTTTTTTGAGACAGAGTTTTTCTGAGTAGCCCTAGCTGTCCTGAAACCTACTCTGTAGACCAGGCTGGTCTTGAACTCACAGAGATCCACCTGTCTCTGCCTCCTGATTGCTGGGACTAAAGGCATGCGCCACCACTACCCAACTCTTTTTTTTTTCATTCAGTAATGAGGCAGAAGTAACTGAGTTAGCCAGGGCATTTCATAATGCCTGTGACAGACACCTCAGCAAACATGCTGTGCCTGGGGCTCACTCATTAGCTTTGAAGTGTTCCACAGGGTCTTTCCCCCTCTGCCTCTCTTCATTCAGAGTTACTCCCAATAGTACTAAAGGGTTGTCCACAGAGGGACCCAAAGGTGTTGCCACCCCCAAACCTGATCATTTCAGAATTAGATTGTCGGGAGAGGAACTTGGACTAGCCAATCGACTCTCAGTGGCTAACAGGTTAACGTGTAAAAAGGGGCCAAACTGAGCTGTTGTCCCCCCCACACACACACCCCAAGGGGAGTTCGTAGGAAGTTGTTCTTGTGTCCTGTCTCCCAGCCTGGCAGAGTGCAAAAGAACTCATCGAGTTTTCCTAATGAAAGCTGACTTCACATCTGGTGTGCATCGACATGGAGAACGATTAAAACCAGGAGTGCTCCTTAAATGGAGCCATCAAGAATCTGGGTGACACAGAGAGTGTCTGCTGGAGTGGGACAGGAGCTCCAAGGCCGAGGAGCAGATGGCCCCCACTTCCAAGCTTGGCACTGACACGGGCCTCCACCCCCACCCTTTAGTCACTATCCCAGAGAGCTTGGTCTCAGTGACAATGCTTCCTTCTTGTGTGTGTGTGTGTGTGTGTGTGTGTGTGTGTGTGTGTGTGTGTGTCCCCTCCTCTCCCACGCCTTGGTCATCTGACATTCATGACATGTAATTCTCTCCCTTGGGTCGGTGCCCAGGGTCAAATGCTGCATTTCATGCTTTTGACTCCAATTCTTACCCAGCTCAAGGTCAACCACAGTGAGCCCGGTACATGTGCCATTCCAACACACAAAGAAAGAACAGTTCCCTCCCAGCTCACGGGTGAGAAACCTTGACCTTAGCCCTGACTCCCAGTCTCAGAAAACTGGTTGACCACCGATGTGAACGTATGTCAAACAGGCACGGTGGATATCAAACTGCAGGGCGTATCAAGTAGAGGCCGTATCTAATGAGCAACCCTGTTCCTGAAGGACATTTGGATTACTGTAGCTCTGTCCCTGGGTGCTTGCTGTGACACCTAGGACTCTGCACCTAGCTTCAGCAGCCAGTTGAGCTGGGCAGACACAAAAGGAGCAGTTTTCTTGCCTGGGCAGAGGTGAGTAGCTGCTGTCTGACGTCACGAAGAGTCAGCACATGGAATGATTGAACTGCCGAACCCGTATAGCCTGGGCGAGCCGTCCTACCCGTCAGCGTGGTGACCAGACAACTCCACCCTTCAGGTCCTCCACACTGCGCATTGCCACGGGTGGAACGCTGGGGGAATTAGCAACCGTTAGGCCTGATTTTATCACTAAATCAGCTGTTTTAAAATATTCCCAAAGTACAGTACTACTTGAGGTTGGCTCTCTGTCTGGCAGCTGGTGACAGGCCTTCTGTTTGGTCTTTCCCAGGTAAAGCAGTGGGCCACACAGTCAAGGTCATTGATTAGGCTAAGAAGGAGAGTGCAGGCTTTCCCCCAAGGAAAAGAAGCGGGAAGCAATCCGGACCTGGAGTTAATTGAGTTTCAGGTAACTGGAGAGCAATGAGAAGCGACTTCCAGCTACTTCCTGTAAATCGTACGAGCCACTGGTCTGTGGAGGTGAAGAGGAACTGGACCCTGCACTTCCCCTCCCCAAGGCCAGGGAATAAAAAAGGATTTTAGCTTAATCCCGGTGCCGTGCGTGAGAGGCAGAGCCAGGCAGAGCTCAGTGAATTCAAGGCCAGCTTGGAAAGCCAGAAAACACAGAGAAACCAGATCTCCACAAAACAAAACAAAACAAACAAACAAACAAAAGACTCTCAGCTCCTGGAACTACAGCTCCTGGACCACACAGATAGAGCCGGCCATGCCTATTGCCGACCTGACTCCTCTGACACTCTGAAGCCACATCCTTCTCATAGCATCGCTTAACTTGAAATACAGAACTGCATCTTTAAAAAAAATCAAAAAGCCAAGAAGTGCCAACAATCTCCACTCTCTTCAGAAAGGAACTCGTGTCTCTCCCTGCTGCTTTTTCCTCCTCGGCCTTACACACGGTGACCGCTGCTGTTAATTGCAGGCTGGTACCACTGCATAGCAAAAGTCCCGGAAGCCAGTGGCTTGGAAATCACAGCGATCACTAGCCCTTTGCTTCCTGTGAATTCTGAGAGTGAATTCTGGAGAGTGAGTGGAAGGCCTCTCAGGTCTCTCAGGAACCTGTAGTTGTAACACCAGTTGGGACCATAGTGGCCTAAGGACTCTTTGGGCTGGGGAACCACCCTCCACAATGACTGGCCCAGTAGCACGCAGAGAAGTCACTCCTGATACCAAAGGATGAGAGACATTGCAGCACTTCCCAACAGAGGACAAAGAGGACTCAGGATGCTAACTAACATCATATGGTCAAGGTCAATTGGTCAATTGGGATCAGCTACACCCTGCACTGTAGTTCGGGTGCCCTTGGGCAGGTCAAGGTACAATTGTGTAATATTTTGATTGTATTCTGACAATAAAGTTTGTTTTAAATCAGAAGGCGGAGCTAGCTGACCAAAATTAACCAAAGCAGTTTTGGGGGACTGAGGAAGTAGTGATGCAGGACTTAGAAAAGATCTCAGCCCTTTTATATAGAGGAACTGAAGAGCAGGGAGGTTAACTGGTGGCTTCTTCACTTCTCTGATCATTCAGGTTCTCAACCTGATATATGATTCCTAACTTTTTTTTGTTTTTGTTTTTTTTTGGGTTTTTTTGGTTTTTCGAGACAGGGTTTCTCTGTAGCTTTTGGAGCCTGTCCTGGAACTCACTCTTGTAGACCAGGCTGGCCTTGAACTCACAGAGATCCACCTGCCTCTGCCTCCCGAGTGCTGGGATTAAAGGCGTGCGCCACCACCGCCTGGCTGATTTCTGACTTTTTATTGATAAGAATAATTAGACAAATGCATCAAGGTACCTGATTCTCTTCTTTCCCAGACTTCGTGCCAGTATCATTCCATTCTTTCAAGGCAGAAATAAATATCCTGAACTTGGGTGCAGCTGGGTGATAGAGTACACACCGGGCATGGGTTTGGAGGACATTGATGGTCTGTGTATTGATGACACTAAGCACTTGGCTTCTGGGGCTCATCTGGTCTGTACAGGGATCCCATGGATGGACTAGCGCCCTTGCAAATAGTTGCGGACTTGACTGAATCTCCCCGAAGCTTAAACGCTGAGACCCTACCACCTTGTTGTGTGGTTTTAGGAGAGGAGTCCTTTGACGGAGAAGGGTGGTCATGTCTGGAAGGTGAAGTCATCATGATGGGGTCTGGGCCTTTGTAAAGAGAGAGAGAGAGAAAGAACGGGAGGCAGGGATATGAATGGGTCTCTTCCGTGTAAGAATAAGCAAGGCAGCTATCAGCTGAGAAGCAGTCTGCAGAACTGACTGGTCGGGGTCTACTGGCACCTTGGCCTTGGATTTCTCAGTCTTCTAATGCTCCAGAACCGTGAGACATAAACAGTTGTTGTTTGAACCACACAGTCTGTCGCATTTTGTTACAGCAGCTCAGCCACCTAAACCCCTATGCTGCAGGAATATAGTACCACCGGGGAAGGAAGAAACCCCGTTTTGATGACAGAATGGGCACATGGGGCCATGCTAGGGCCCCTGCTGGAGCTCCACTCTGATTTCAAGTTGGTCTTAGCTTTGCCTCCTGCTGTCGTGATAACACACCCTAACTAAGCCACTTAGGGAAAAGTTTACTGCACTCAATTCCATGTTGTAGTCCCTCAATGCAGGGACATCGAGGTGGGAGGAACTTGAAGCAGTTAGTCACATCCACTGTACAAAACAGAAAACAGTGATTGTGTGTGTGTGTGTGTGTGTGTGTGTGTGTGTCTGTGTGCCAGCCACTCGGTGTGTTCAACCGCTCTCTGCTTTCATTTAGTGAGGGGCCTAGCACATGAAATGGTGCTGCCCTTGTGGAGGGTGAGTCTTCCTACCTCAGGCCAACCTAATCTAGACATTGAGATTCTGTTCTTCCTGGGCGATTCTAGATTGTGTCAAATTAATTGTCAAAACTAACTGTCACAAAGTTTATATGCCCAGTTTTTCCATTACAAACACTGTGGGGACTTTAGGTAGGGCTTGCCTGCTCTGCTCATGACTCTGGGTTCTCTCTCTCTCTCTCTCTCTCTCTCTCTCTCACACACACACACACACACACACACGCACAGTTGTTTTGGGCTGCAAGTAACAGGATATAGTCTACCATCTCTCAAAGAGCCAGGGTCTCCCATTGGACAGCAAGAACCCAGACACGGCCAGCTATCTAGTAAAGAACCAGTGTCTCCTGTGATCTAATTTCTGGAGGTGGCTCTCCTTGGGCTAGAAGCTCCTCATTGCTGCTCCACCAGCCAGAGTTTGGCTTTCTGCTCCTCAGGAGGTGCTTGCCATGGCCCAGGGCTTGCAGTGAAAGTCAGAAACCAGGCAGGTGGTCAAAGCAGATGAGCCGCCCCCACCTAAGCAATAGATTTCCCAAAGACCTCAGCTTCCCGTTGGCTGCGGTGAGTACTCGCCACACCAGAGTGCCAGGACCAGAGAGTGGAGAGTAAGGCTGGGAAGACACCCATGGCACCTACCACATCAGTCACCACGGGGCATTCTCTTAAACTCCTCACTTTCTGATCATGGCTGTGGGACAATGGCACTATTGAGAGAATGCCCTTAGGTAGCAGGTACTTTTGCAGGCTTGACTAGGCTCTCCTGCCAGCCTCTGAGATACCAAGGCTCTCCTGCGAGGGCTGCGAGCCCAATTGTCCTTCACTGTGAACCTGAACGAAGGGGCTAGACTGCACAGGTCCCCTCACAGGGGTAGAAGGAAGGTGTCATCTGGTCTGGAAGGGACTGGCTCTGACCTTCCTCCTCCAACATCAAGAGTTCATCTTTTGCTGTTTACACCGAGTTTCCTCCAGGCATATCCAGGCCAGCAAGCCTGTTTGACTGTGGCCCCGAGGCCCATGGTGAGGCCCGTGGTGACTTGGCCTTCTCTGTCCTGTACTGCCACAGCTCATCCACCCCCAGCTTCTCCTTTGGTCTCCCCACATTTCTTGCTCCTGGTCCCCTCTGGGAGAGGCTAAGGACTGATTCTCTGGAGGCCTGGGCTCCACCTGGTTCCCTGTCTGCACGGTGGAGGTATTCCAGTGTTGGGTCCTGCTTGGTGTCACCCCGGCTTGATACACACTCTCCCTCAGGGGCTTTGTCTGTGCTCTGCCAGAATCCCCTCTGTTCCACTGTGAGATTGTTATAATCGACTTCTCAATTTCCTTGCTAGGTTTGGAGGTAAAGAGGTTCCAGGAGGAACCTATGGAACGAGGAAGAGGGTCCTCTCCTAGGACTCAGAAGGCTGACTGTACCTTGTAAGAGCAGGCCTCTGCTCTGAGGAGAAACCACCCCACCCAGCTCTTTCCAGGTTTAAGGCATAATTCCCCATCCCTCATCTTTATCATCTCCTGGCAAGGGTCCCTCTGCACAATTCACGTCTTTGTCAAGGCCTCAAGAGGGGCCCGTGAGTATACAATGTGCTGTGACTGGCACAGCCCTGGGCCCCTCCAGTGGTCTGAAGCCCCAGCATGGTTAACTATGTCTCCCACAAGGCAGAGTGATTCAAGGTTCTCTTGTGGAATACATAGTCTAAAGCAATTTAGGTCCATGGGTGTTGGCTGATTGTAGGCACTAAAGCATGGCTTCCGGGCTGTAACAGCGCCAACATGCACAGTGCCAGGCCAGGGGAGTGTGCACAGAGAGGTGGCACTCAGCAAGGACTTCTGAGAAAGGTGAGGTGTGAGCAAAGGCCTCACAGGTGATGAGAGCGCTTGTGTTTTCAAAGGACAAGGGAATTTGGGTGTGTTGGAGGTGGTGGCCGGAGTAGCCTAGAACCAATAAGATCCGCCCAGGGGTGGGAAGTTCAGCCAGAGGGGAAGCACCCAAGGGGGAGGTAATGTCTCTCCAAGGGCCTTGGCAAAGGCGGCGGGTTCCTGTGCTTTCCCCAGGAGGAAGAGAACTGGGAAAGATGAGAAGAGCAGATTGAGATGCTTAGGGAAGGGGCAATTGGCTTTGGCAGCATGCCTAGGGTGTGAGCCCCTGGAACTTTGGTTTGCTGGCTGATGCCCGTTAGGGAGCCACTCTGAACCCATTTCCCCAAGCGAAAAGCCTGGAAGCATTCACTAGGAGAAAGTGCTGCCTTGGCATGGCCTAGCATACCTGGAATGTGCGGTGTTCTTCGCTCTCCTAAGCCGAGGATCATGGTTCACCACTGGTGACCTCAGCATTACTTAGCCAGGGCCAACTCTCAAGATTGCTCTGTCATCACCGTGTTCTGGGTGACACCATGATCCCATGATCATGGAGTTTGAGCCTTAGTTAGGGCATTGGGTATACCGCGGGAGCCCTGGACAACAGCGGGCTGGGAGCAGGTGCTGGCAGCTGCTGCAGGCCTTACAATGTGGCTTTGTCACTGGGGTGGCTTTGGAGCCAGGGAACGACCTGTGCTGGGAAACAATTCTCATGGCTGGGCTGGTGCAGGCTGCCAGATCACAACAAAGCCCTGGAGAGCCGTTGGGCAATCACTTTTGTCATGCAAATGAGGGCGGAGCATAGCAGCCCCCTCTGCCGGCTCGCTAACCTTTTTGTGATTCAGATGAAGGCAGTCGGCTTTCCTGGGTCCCAGAGCTGGTTTTGCCTCTTCCATTGTCCTCTCCAGGGCTTACTGCCACACCGCTCTGCTCTGACTTTGCTGAACCCACGGTTTTACTGAAAGGTAACAGGACCCAAGAAAGAAAGTCAGGACCAAAAGATGGCACCCAAAATAGTGCAGGTGACTAGGTCAAAGGACAGTGTGGGGAGGCCAGGGCCAGGATGCAGGGAGCCTGGGTTCTGAGGAGGGCTAGTCTGGGGCTCCTGGACAGGCTAAGCTTGAATGGGGTTTGAGTAATGAGTAAAGAGCTGGGTCTGTAACTAGTGCCTACTGGCCTGGGCAGGACCATGTGTCCATAGGGGAGCTGTAGGCTCTCTCCTTGTCCAGTGACCCTGGCCTAGCCAGTAAATTGCAAGTTCCCAAATTTCTTTGGGCCTGCATTTACTTGTCTGTGTAAGAGGGTAGGAGCAGCCCCTGCTTAGTGCCACTGTGAACTGAAATAAAATAATCCGGACAAAACGTTACGTTTGTTGCTTGCTCATACTCATCACATGGCCCACACACGCATTTCCCAGTAATTTACTTCTAGGAATTTATTCTACAAATACTCTCACATGTGCAAAATGACATATGTTTGAGGTTATTCTCTGCAGATTTGTTTGTAACAGCCAGAGATTGGAAAGGGCCCAACTCCACATCTACAGGGCCGGGTTAAATGGATGCTGGTTGCGTACCCGTCTAACAGATTGCTCTGCAGTTGAACGGGAGCCAACCACTCTGTCCTGCTACAAGGAACTGGCCTCCTGTGGAGCTGGGAGGTGAACACAGGTCAATTATCTGTGAAAAGCCAGAAGTCAACACTCAAGGGTCTTGGCAGCCTGCTCTTTTGCAGCTGAGGGGCCAGTGGCCTAGGAAGAGATAGGATATGGTATGATCCCTCCCCTGAACAGAGACAAGCCCTCCCCTCAACAGAGACGCGCTCTCTCCTGCAGAAATAGGCTGCTTTGGGTGCCATGGGTACACACAGCATTGCAGGATGGAATCGCAGGACCAGTCACCATGACAACAGCAGGCAGTTGTAATTTTCAGCCAGAGGAGTGCCCAGAGTACAGGACGAGGCTGCCGACCACCCTCAACAGGACTGCCTTTGTGGGCACCTCTGTATCTGAGTCATGGGGACTTCCTGGCCTCGGCCTCCCACCTGCAGAACGAGAACATGGCAAGTCTGCCCCGTGCGACTTGGGAAGACAAACAGAGAAAGGCCAGGAACAGCTCCGAAGTGACCGCAGGAATCTGCAAACACAAGGCTGCCAGTCTCTTGTGCCGGACCCAAGTGGGTGCCGCGGTCCTCGTTTCTTCTACTTCTCCTCATCGGAGCTGCCTGCCTATAGCCCTGAATTTCTCTCATCAGAGCACCGGGCAGGAGGTGAGGGAGAGGCGGGTGGATTTCATTTGGGCCGGAGGGCGGCTAATATGGGCAGCTTGGTTACGTTATCCACAGGTGTGCGAACACAGGTGAGGCCCAGCTGGTGCTGCCCAGCTGGTGTTGCCCACCTGCTTTCCAGCCCCCTGCCCCTCCTTGCTCCTTCCCCACCACACCTTTTGGACTTGCAAACCGCTGGCTTTCGAACTCAGTAGCCTCCCTGTTTGTACAAGGGAGAAAGGGTCTCTAGGCAGCAAACAGGAAACGACAACCTTCACCCCCAACACTGAATGGGTATCGCTTTGAGCATCAAACAGTTATGATGTGTAGACACAGGCACCAACAAGGCCCTGTGAAGGAAGGCAAGCGAGCTGTTACTCCCAGTGTAGCTATCCCAGCCCAGTGGGTATCTTCCCCCACCCCAATGGGATGAGGATGGAATCCAATTCCCCCTGTTGAGACTGGCCTTGTAGATCCACATAGACCTGGGAAATAGGACAGGCTATCCAACCCTCAAGAAACACAAGAGCCCTGGGAAGGAGCTGTCTACGTTTCTGCTCTCCCCCACAGATATGCCTCATGGCCTTCCTCTGCAGGTTCTCGGGTGCAGCTTAGAGGAGAGAGGGGCAAGAGAGCAAGAAGGGTGAGCAGACCAGGCTGGATCAGGCAGTATCTTTCCTGTCCAGAACTGCTTCATGGACCTCCGGCCTGTTCATCAGTTCCTAGCGCACGCGACCCCTACCCCCACCCTCCCTCTCCCCCCAGCACTATGAAGCTAAAAGCTAAGTATTTGTAGAGACTGGACTTGGAACCCAGTCACTGATTTATCTGGGGCTCAGCCATCAAGTCATGTAACAGGTAACGCAGAAGGGCAGACCACACTGTGTGATTAGCCATGACTTCTTTCAAGACTTTCAGAAACCTAAAAGATCAGTACCGCAAACGCAGGTGGTCGGATGTGGTGCATACAAAATCCTCAAGCACTCTCAGGGGGCAGGGTCTCTGACAGTGGCACAACAAGCCTTTGTTCTCACTGGTGACTGGTGGCTGGCTACGTCTGGGACCTTCTGGTGCCCCTGCCCGTTAGCTCTCATCGTGGGCATTCCTTTGTGCTTGCCTGTGGACTGGCCACAACTCCCGTGCAGGAGCTGGGCCCAGGGGAGCTGCAAGGCTTCTGCAGAGCCTGAGACCATCTCCGCACACAGGTGGAACGAGCCCCTCTTCCTATCACTTTCCTGTGGCTTTGGGTTTTGGACTTGTGGGCATCATCCTCCCTCTGTGGTGTGAGAAGGCAAGGACTGCCCACATCTTGCCTGGGGATAATCTCCTTTTTATCACACAGCAATTAGCGACCCCCCAGACCCGCACTATTCTCAAGCAAGACAGAACCTCTCCCCAGCAAAATAACAGAAATACGGTGAGAATTGCATGCAGGCTGTTTGAAAGCAAATGCTATTCAATGAAACCAGTTTAAAGGTGATGTTTCTGGGACCAAAGAGAAGCTCAGAGGTTCAGAGCACTTTTGCAGAGGACCTGGGTTCAATTCCCAGCACTCATATGACTGCTAACAACTATAGCTGCAGTTCCAGGGATCTGACGTTTTCTTCTAACCCTTACGTGCCCCAGTTATGCTCATGATACACAGACATACGTGCAGGCAAAATGCTCATATACATAAAAAAATAATAATAAATAATAAGATTAAGTTTCTTTTTTGTTCAGATAAGAACAAATCTTTATTACTCATATATCCAAGTGCAATCACAAAACAAAATAAAAAAAACATAAATTGCTACAAAATCCACAAATAAAACTCCCAGTATAAAAAGTCTTCAGACAAGTGGCATCATAGCAATAAAGTCCAGAAATAGGCACGTTGCTTCTTGCTTTTCGGCCTCCCTGAGCAGGGACATCCTGGAAGGAGATGCAGGACTTCTAGACACCTGGATCACAGTAGTGTAGTGATACGGTGGCTGGTCTAGGGCCTGTCCTGCTGCTTGTCCCTCTGTCTCCTGGGTGCCAGGCATTAACTGAGGCAACAGGCTCTGACCTACCAGCTTCACGTTACCTCTCTTGGCCTTTACACAGTCTCCTAGCTACACCAGCCAAGGCCATGCTGTGTGATGGGTACCAGGGAATCCTGATCTGTAGGTTTAGCCAAGTGTGCCTGGGTGATTTGAACTCACAGGTGGGCAGAGAGCGAGTGACCCAGGAGGTAGGCGGCATACACTTGCAGAGGCATGCATGTTCTACCTTGTCTGCCTGGATACTTCCTCAGATAGATACTTGGGCATCCTTTTTCTATTCTGGGAGACTCTCCATCCCTCCCAGCCACCATTGACTATTGCTTGCTCTGTGAACTCCTGGGAGGCTTCTGGGAGTCACCTGCTAGAATAAGAACCTCTGGGGACCCTAGCACAAGGATCCTAACAGCCAGTCCATGTGTACTGTGGTTCCCCTACCCTCCCAAACCTAACAGACAGGAAAGGGGTGCATGCCCTGCCCAGGGCATCCCCAGTAGGGATGTCAGCACTGGCTCTTCAGAAGTGGAGAGTCAGTCATTCAGGGTTGGGTCTGTCTCCCTTGGTCTGGACATAGACATATCCTATCCACAGAAGTGAAGGGGTTAAAAACCTGGAGACCCACGTAGGGAGGTCTTTTGCATTGAACAAACAAAGCAAAACAAATAACAAACTTCTGTACAATTCAAGGCCAAAGGAAATACAATATATGAGAGCCTTTCTAAATCGAATTTGACCCGCTGCTGTGCCCTCACATAGAAAAACCTAAACAGCTCCCCCTCTAGTTTCCCTCCTTAAACATAGCCATGAAGAACAACTTTCCGTGAGCCCCCTGGAGGCCTTGGTGCTCTGAATTCAGTTTCTAGCCTGGTGAGACCTCCCGGGAGTGCCTATGCTTAAAACCCTGTGAGGTGAAGTTGCCCCTGATAGATCTTCCCGCTAGGCAGCCAGGCAGATAACAGCTACCGCTACAAGGCAGGGAGTAGCGGGGGCGGGGAAGACACGGCTGTCCGTACCGGCCAGGGGAGGGCTGTTGTTTTCAGATCCAGGAGTGGCCAGAGTTAACTCGGGCAAGCAGGCTGCTCCTTTACACCCCCTGATCTCTTTGAAGACAACACCCAGATCGCTGAAGCCGGGAGGATTCCGCGTACCTCCATCTGCTGAGGAAAACGTGAACAGGTGCTTCTTGCCCTGGGTGGCCTGGCTGCTTACCAGCCTCTCTGCTCCCCACAGGCTGGACTGTGTTCAGGAAGCCCAGGTCTTTTGGGTTTCTCCCTGCCAGGGCCTCTGGACACCCTTTGACCTACCTGACCACATAGCTGCACTACAGTACTGGTGTATGTATGGGGTCTTCATGATTTTTTTTTTTTTCTGTTTCGAGACAGGGACTCACTATGTGACTCATGTGACTCTGGCTGACCTTAGACGAGGCTGGCCTCGAATTCAGAGATTCAGAGATCCTTCTGCCTCTGCCTCCCTTGTACTGAGATTAAAGGCATGTGCCACTGTGCCCAGTGAATTAAAAATTTTTTAGTGGATAAAGACAGAATCACCAATGTAGTCCCCCACAAGCCCCCCACAAAGGTCTTTCACAAATACTCTGTCTAGCCATTGCCATTTCATTTACAATGGGTGTGTTAACGTTTTTAGAAAGACTCATAAAAATGGAAATATTCATCACAATGAAAAAAAATCACTAAAACTGTGTTCTTTATTTCTTATCCCTTCCCTGGGCTGGGGGACTCTGATAAAACCCCAAGATGGCTCCTTCCTGGACCGAGTGATCTGTGAGGTGGTCCTAGGGTGCTGTGCAGCCCCTGCTAGCTAGTTGATGGGCCCAATGCCAAGCTCTTCCCATATATAGGCCCTGGTGGTGCTGGGTGTTCCCTGAAGGATCCTGGATGCCACCCCATGGGCTTCCTGGAGAGCGCCTGACCCAGGCCCTGGAGGAGTTGGCAGGGTGCACTTTCCCTCTCTAGCCTGGCATCTCTGGCTTCCAGGACTGGCACCGCCGGCCAGCCAGGACTATCCCAGACACTGACGTGTGTTTGAAGCCAGCTGCCACACAAAGCCACATTGTGGACCTCTGGCTGGCAGGCAAGGCACGTGATCACAGAGGGTGGGTGGCAGCCAGATGGGTGTGCCTCACTGCCTTCCTCTGGGCTGGAATCCGCATCCTTCTGTCTGGCCCACACAGTAGAAGCTAGGCCAGTTCAGGGACTATGGGGAATGAGAAAGAACAACTCCGATACCCCGTGAGGAGGCCTCCCTTCCTCTGTGTTCCTCTGTGTTCCAGCATCTTTATCCAGACCTTATCCCTTTGTCTCTGTCACAGGCTTCCTACACCCCAGGGTCTTGACTGTCACATCTTTTCTGTGAGAAGGAGCCTGAACCATAGGCACAGAGCAGTACTTTGAGGACCTGAAGACAGAAACAGACCCAGTAGCGGTCCCAGCCAGGTCCTGGGTGCTGGAGCCCCATTTCCCTCACTTTCCCTCTCTCTTCCTCTTGAGTGGTTCTGACTTCCTGGCCCAGTTTGGGCCATCTTGGCTGGAAGAGAAGCCCCTAAAGTCAGGACTTCAAATTACCGAAAGTGCAGCTTTCACATATGAGTAAAATAGCAAAGATGTCCTGCCCACATCACCGACTCCTTCCTTGAAATCCAGGCATGCATGAGCCTCATGAAGAGACATGCTAACACAAGGACACCCTCCATCCCCCCCCATCACCAAGCAAAGAAACAGGAGCTTCTTCTTAAGCAGAGTCTGTGTATGACTCCCAGACACCAGACAGCACACACCACACGCGGGAGAGATCCAAGTGTTATAGTTTCCACGTTGAGTATGCCCCAAAGGTCTGGTTCCCAGCTGGAGACTTCTGCTTGGTAGTAGGACCTTTAAGAAATGGGACGCAGTAGGAGGAAGTTGGTTCACTGGGGGTGTATCCCCGAGGCCCCAGGCCCCTTCCTGTCCCTGCTTCGCCAGCCACCGTGAAGTCAGCAGCTTCGTTCTGTGCATACTTTCCTGTCCCATGTTCTGTGTGCCACCTGCCCAGAAGCAGCAAGGCCAAATAACCATGGGCCGAAACCTCAGAAAATGTGAGCTCAGATCCATTCTTCCTCCTTGGGAGTAGGTTGTCTCAGATGTTCTGCTATAGGAACAGGAAGCCGGCTGGCAGCTTCATGGCTGGCCCTTCGTTTCTTGTCACATGGTGCCTCCTCACTGAAGAAGGTACAAAGGGAAGCGTCTTTTCTGTGTACTCTGAGGACTGCTGGCCAAGTTTCCCAGGCAGCCTCAGGATGGAGACTGATTGCCAGTGTGGATCACACGCTAGTGAGCCGGAAGTTCTTAGCCCCACCTTTGACGTTGGGGGCTGGGTAGAAAGGCAGAGCTTCTCACCTTCACACAGATGGCCAGCAATGTATTTAACCATGCTTCTACAAGGAGACCTGAAATAGGCCACAGGGACAGAGTTTGGAGGCTCCTGGAAGGTGGGTGGAATGGGGAAGAGGCGGAGAATTCCTGTCCCTTTCATGTGTGGTGCCTTTTGCCTCCCTCCTGTCCAGTCCTTCACCTATAGGTTTCCCAGCATCCATCGGGGCTGAGGAAAGAACTCTATCATGGAGCACATTCCCAGCTGGTATAAGGCTCTGGGGTCAATGAAACAAAGTACAGTACAATAACGCAAGATTCAAATACAAGTAAACAAATGAAACTAGTAAGTGCAAAATGCAAATGAAGTATTTTTTTTTTTCTAAATTCTGTGAACTTTTCAACAAACATTTGAGCCCCAAAGCAGTCTTAGGAACTCAGTGATTGGGTCCAAGGCACAGATAACAAGCAGGTCTCTTGCAGTAAGTTTATGAGATGGGGCTGCCTGTGGGACTGGATGCTCTCTGCCTGTGTATCCTCAGTATCATCAGGGTGGAACTGGGTAGTTTACACGTGTGGAGATGGAGACCAATGCTGTGTGTGTGTAGAGCCAGATAGTGGGCTCTCCCTTTATCCTCTGCCTGGGAACCTTGTAGGAGTCCTAGGTCTGCTTTCTGAAGTACTACCTGAGCTGGACCAACCTGCTCAGCTCTCCACACATTCATGCTCACCAGACTTGCTACTCCTCAAGGTTCCCCCTGCTGAAGAGATAGCTCCAATGTGAGCCTTGATGGCTAGTTTCCCATTCTTCAGCCCCAATCCAGGCCTTTGTCCCACACATCACAGGCATACTATCTTCTCAAAGGTAGTTACCCCCCATGCCTTGGCCCACCCCCAGGGTCTCAGGATTGACCTCCCTTATTTCTGTCCCATAGTCTCCTGGTGTAGAACAATTGTCTGTATTCTGTCAATCATATATTAAATAAATGCTGATTGGCCAGTAACCAGGCAGGAAGTATAGGCGGGACAACCAGATAGGAAGTAGAGGTGTGTCAATGAGAACAGGAGAATTCTGGGAAGAGGAAAACCCATTCCTCTGCAGTCTTGGCCCTGCCACAGAAGAAGCAAGATGTGACTGCCTTGCTGAAAAAGGTACCGAGCCATGTGGCTAACATAGATAAGAATAATGGGTTAATATAAGTTATAAGAATTAATAAGAAGCCTGAGATAATGGGCCAATCAGTTTATGATTAATGTAGACCTCTGTGTGATTTCTTTGGGACTTAACGACTGCGGGAACCAGCCAGGAAAGAAACCTCAGTCAATACCCTCCTCCCTCAGTCTGATGCTGGCCCATCAGACATTCTGCCCAGGTTCATTCTTATTGTCAACTTGCCACAGTCAAGCATCACCTGGGAAGAGGAAGTCTCAACTGAGGGTGTGCCCGGAACAAATTTACCTACAGTCATCCATATCTGTGAGAAATTATCTTGATTATATAGGAGGGCCTAGCCCACAGTGGGCAGAACTATTCCTTGGGTCCTGGTTGTAGAAAGTAACTAGCTAAAAGCCAGCCAGAGAGCAAGCCAGTAAGCAGCATTCCTCCATGGCTTCTTTCTGTTTGAAGACCTGCCCTGACTTCCCATATTGCTGGACGGTTACCTGGAAGTAGAAGATGAAATAAGCCCTTGCCTCCCCAACTTGATATTATTCACAGTTTACCAAAGCAACAGAAAACTAACCAGGACACATTCCTCTTTTTCTCACAGTGTGGGACCCAGTCCAGTTGCTCCTGGCTGTAGATCAGCTCTAGCTGGCCCCTGCCAGCTCTTCTACTCACATCTCTGTTGCTGGGAGCCTGGGAACCCCAATCCCATCAATGAGCATAGTGTGCTGGGAGTCTCCAAGTGATATTACCTTTCTGATAAAGCAGATCTTCAGCGAGCAATGGTCTAAAGCGTTCCCTTTGATTTTTGCATGCCAGGGTATCATATCTTTTACCAGTCTATGATGAGACTGACTCCTGAGGACATGCAGGACCAGAAAGGTGCAGCAGAGCCCGGGACACACACACTGCACTTCCTCTGATGAGAATGTAGGTCTGTGCTTACCGGGCCTGGCTGAAGACAGAATCTCTGTATTTGTAGTCTAATAGATCCTACCCATCCCATCCCCTGCATAGCCTACTCTGACCCTCTGTGCTCTGGCCCTTAGTTGGAGGCCTGAAGGGCGGAGGTCATCCCTCCTAAATGGCTGTGCCCTGCCCTCTCTTGTCTGACCCTGTGTCTGGTGGACAGGCCAGATGCCCATTTAGTAGCATTCAGTAGAATTGGTTGACACAATGCCCTTTTTGTGAAACTCCTGTTGGTGAGCCGACTTATATTGTTTATGCAATAGCTTCAAGTCCACATGGTATTAGATATCTGAACTAGGAAAACATTTCTCCCTCCCCCGAGATTAATTAACAGCTTCTATTATTACAGCCCTGTAACCTCTATACCCAATTCTAAAATCTAGATATTTCTGAAAACCAAGACATATTGCCTAAGTCAGTAGCAAACTCATTCGGTGACAAACCCTGGCTTGGCCAGACATTGTGTAAAGGCTGAACTGATATTTGCATATTTCATCACAGAAATGTGAATATTCTTAGCGCTGTCTTTAGTCCTGCTGAAGGGTCACTCAATCCATAGGATGTGCACATACTCAGTGCCTAGACCCCAACTGTTCTGAATTCAGAAATCCGCTGCCTGCCGCTTTACTCCCCTGTACCCCACTCTCCTCAAGGCTTCCACTAAGGAAAAAAGAATTAGACAGCAAGAACCCACAGTGCTTTTCTCTTTGTTTGTTTTGCTCTGGCTGTCAAGGAGAAAGAATTTAAATAATCAACTTTATTCACAACAAATAGCTTTTGTCCAAAGTTTCTTACTACAGTTGTTTATCCTGCCTTTTCGTAACTTGTCTTTAAGAATTTTGTTGGATACAGTTTTCTTTCCTGGGTCTCTTGGATTTGAACCTGCTTTGTAGCATTTTTTTTTTTAAATGAAAGGAGTCATTCAAATGACTCACTGCAAATGAGTGAGTCCAGAAGGATTCTAGGGACAACTGGGACAGATGGTCCCCAACATCCCTTCTGCCAACCTGCCTCATAGGAGCGGGGGAGGGAGGGGCCCATGTAACCAGCGATTGATTCTCTGTCTGTCCCCTGTGTGCCCAGGGGAAATGACAACCAGTCACCAGAGACTGCAACACTCAGCGGCTTCTCAGTCAACTCAGCCCCAGCCACCATCCAGATGCAGCCAGAGCCCATTTCTGGTCAGCCCCAGCCACCATCCAGATGCAGCCAGAGCAGCCCACTTCTGGTCAGCCCCAGCCACCATCCAGATGTAGCCAGAGCAGCCCACTTCTGGTCAGCCCCAGCCACCATCCAGATGCAGCCAGAGCCCACTTCTGGTCAGTCCAAGAAATAGTTTACTTATCCATTTGCTGTGTTGACAAACGTCTCTGATTCTCTCAGCAGACCTGCTCTGCTAGGGAGACCCCAAAGTAACATTTGGCACACCACAAGTTAATTTTCTCAAACAGAGCTATATGAACAATAGAATACATGCTTGATTATATAACAAAAAGAGTACAAACTTGAAACATAGATACTGTGGCTGATCTTCTCTTTTTTTTAGTTAAGAAAAAATATTATAATTTTAATTATTTTGTGTAGGAGTGTATGCATGTGTGTGTGTGTGTGTACTATATGTTTTCTGGTACCCACAGGAGGGTGTTGTAACTAGATTCACAGATGCTCGTGAACCACTAGAGTCTAAGTAGGTGTTGGGAATAAAACTCAGGTCCCTTGGAAAAGCAACTAATGCTCTTAACCAGTGAACCATCTCCAGCCCCATGTAGCTGACTCTTTTCATTGGGGACAATTCACCAGGCACTATAGACTACATATTCCGAGATGAGTAAGTATAGCTTTCAATACTTTGATGCACTGAAATTTGAAAATGTAACCAAAGTTTGTAAAACTTAATTTCTGAAGCTGTCTTCTTGATCAGGTAACATTTTGAAAAAGCAACTTGGCAAATAATTCCATTTTCAATTAAAATAAGCTGAATTTCGCGTCTCCTCACAACAGCTCACCAGGCAAAGGCCCTATTGTTGCAGTTTCAAAATGGAAGACATTGCTGTAACAATTTGCAGATGCTGGGCCACAGGTAGTACAGTACTCTCACCCCTTTGATATGCTGAAAAGCCTGAACCCTCCAATCCTGCTGCAGGCACACCCTGGGCCCTTGCAGAAAATGCACTAGCCAAGAACACCTCAGGGAAGCTTGAGGAAGAATCAAGGCAGAAAAAAGCTCATGAATGAATCTGCATAGAATTCTCTTGAGTCTTTGGATGAGCTCTGGGTCCCTGTATCAAGTGCATCTCCTCGGGGCTGAGCAAAGAGCAGGGAACCTGAGGGCAGCAGCCAGTGCCCTTAGCAGCACTCACAAAGGGTTTGAGAAAAGCTCTTGTTTCAACTAGCCAGGACCCTCATTTGTTGTGGTTTCTACCTGAAATGTCTCCCAATACTCCATGTGTTGAAGGCCGTGGTCCCAACGCAGCAACATTCAGAGGAAGGTTTCTGCGAAGTGATTGGTTCCTGAGGGCTCTGCTCTCAAGGTGGCTTCATCATTTGATGGGTGAAGAGGGTTTCCAAGCTGGGAGAAGTAGGTACTTTGAAAAATGTGCTGGGAGACTATGACATCTAGGGATGGTCCTTTCCTTCTCTGGTTCCTGGTGAGCATGAGGTGGACAGCTTTATCTAGCATATCTACCTACCTTAGATGCCTGGCCTTCTCTTGGGCTCAAAGAGATGGGGTCAGTGACCATGCACTGAAAACCTGGACACTGAGAGCCTAAAGGAAATCTTCCCTTTAGAAAGATTATTTTTATTGCGCGAAAGATTTAGTTCAGTGGTTAAGGGCACTTAACCACAGTGGTTAAGGGTTCAATTCCTAGCACTCACATGGTGATTCACAACTGTTTGTTAATTCTAGCTCCAAATTATCTAGATCCATTTTCCTGGCCTCTGCTGGCCTCAGGCATGTATGTGGCACAAACACACACACACACAGCGCACACATGCACACACACACACACACACACACACACACACACACAAACACACACACGCTCGCGTGCGCGCACACGCACACAGGTAAACACTTATACGTATAAAATAATAAATAAATCTAAAAAAATTGAAAAGACAAATTATTTCATTATTGGCCTGTGTGGTGGGGGATGGGCTCAGATGTGGGAGATGGGCCTCGGGAGGTTGGGCTTGCATGATCAGGCACCTTGCTAATTCATCCTTCTTTTTTTTTAATATTTATTTATTTGTTATGTATACAATATTCTGTCTGTGTGTATGACTGCTGGCCAGAAGAGGGCACCAGACCTCATTACAGATGGTTGTGAGCCACCATGTGGTTGCTGGGAATTGAACTCAGGACCTTTGGAAGAACAGGCAATGCTCTTAACCTCTGAACCATCTCTCCAGCCCTAATTCATCCTTCTTTTAGTTCCATCACTGAACCCCAGATTGGCTCAGCAGAGACTGCAGAAGTAAACAGCCTTCAGGGTTCAATGAAATTTGAAGGCAGACCTAAAAAGGTTTGTGCAATGTACAAAAAAAGTACTACCAGAAAACACAAGACCGAGAGGAGAGAGGAAGATTCCAGAGCCTCAGCCATGTGAGACTCTCAAGTCAGCATTTGGTAGGAATCTTTGGACATTCAAAGAGGTGTGGAAATGAGCCCAAACCTGAAAGCAATGAATTAATAGTGTCAGATTAAGAAATGACAGATATGATAGTATAGTGTTTCTGACTTTAAAAACTGACCATTGCTGGATGGTAGTGGACGCATTCCTTTACAGAGACGGGGCAGTCTCTGTGAATCTGAAGAGAGCCTGTTCTGCAGATCGAGTTCCAGGACAGGCAGGACTACAGAGAGAAACCGGTCTTTAAAAACAAACAAACAAAAACCACAAAAACCTTAAAAAAAACCTACTATTAATATTCAGGAATTTAAACAAGCACACGCATAATGGAGGAGAGACATCAAAACCGTAAAAGGAAAGAAACAAATGGAGATTCCAAAGCTGGGGAAACACAACATCTGAAGTGAAAATCTTCTGGGCTGGAGGCTTCTGATCTGAGCTAGGTGCCAGGTGCCTGCCCCATCCTCTCTCTCTGCTGAAGGGCACGTGGCTCCTGCCAGAGGTAAGAGTGGTAGCCGAAGATTCTTATAAAAGGGAATGTCAGGTGCATGGGGGATGAGGCCAGAGTGGGGCGGTCCTGTGCTGTAGATTGGATGTGTGGTTTGTCCCCCAACACTGGGTCACAGAGAGTGTTGGGAGTTTGGGGGTTCACGTGGTAATGTGTGGTAAGAGGTAAATGGGACCTTTAAAGAGGTGGTACCTAGCAGACGTCTTTAGGTCGTTGGGGAACAGTCTTAGAATTCTAGTTAGTCTCCTAGAGAGTGGGGTGGTCATAAGAGTGGAAGACCAGCCCTTCCCAGCTCTCTGGTTTTCTGTCTCAAATGTGATCTTTCTGTGGGCTCGTCCATCTGCTATGTGGTAGCATTAAGAGGGCTAGCCCTCCTCAGAGGCTGAACTGATCAAGCTACCCAACCTTGAGATTTCAGTCTCTAAAACCGTGGACCACAGGTCAGTGACAGCTCAGTGGGTAAAGTCACCTGTGGACCAGCTTAACAACCTGAGTTCATTTTCTGGGACTCCTGGTAGAAGGAGAAAACAGACAACAGAAATTGTCTTCTGATCTCCACTCACGCACCACGGCATACTCATGTCTACACACACGTGCATATACACAGACACATACAAACAAAATAAATAATAATTTATTATTATTAGTTTGTCATTGAGAAACTAATAAATAAAACTGTGGGTTAAGTAAGCTTCCTTTCTCTATACTCCTCAGTCCCAGGTATTCCACTGTAGCAACAGTGGATAAATACAAACAGAAAGTTATTTAACTGGGGTACCTTTCCTACTTAGTTTTCCTTTGGTATTTGTATTAGTTACTTTTCTGTAAACCAAGAGTTTATTTTGTCTCCCTGTAGCCCAGTCCCGAATAATCACACAGAAACTATATTAATTACAACACTGTTTGGTCAACTACTCTGGTGTATTCCTAGCTAGCTCTTGTAGTGAGGAGTTGCGGGCAGGCCTGCTTTTTGTCCCGCCCGGCTCCTGCATGGCTAGCTTAGTCCCAGAAATAACAACACACAAATTGTATTCATTTAAACACTGCCTGGCCCATTATCTCTAGAGAGTTAGTTACTGGCTAACTCTCACATCTTGATTAACCCATTTCTAATAATCTGTGTAGCACCACAAGGTGGTGGCTTACCAGGAAAGATTCAGCATGTCTAACCTGGTGGCTGGCTCCCTGGCGTCTGCCTCATTGCCCTCTTCCCAGCATTCCTTCTGTTTACTCCGCCTACCTAATTTTCTGTCCTATCAAAGGGCCAAGGCAGTTTCTTTATTAACCAATGAAAATAACACGTAGACAGAAGGCCCACCTACATCAAGCTCTTACATCTAAATTAATCCATTTCTATTAATCTGTGTGTTGCCACAAGGCTGTGACTTTCTGGTAAGGTTCTGGCATCTTTCTCCTTTGACAGCTACATGGCATCTCCCTGACTCCACCTTTCCTCCTCTACCTCTGCTTGGATTTCCCGCCTTTCTATATTCTGCCCTGCCATAGGCCAATACAGTTTTTTTTTATTAACCAATGGTAATAAAGCATATTCATAGCATCCAGAAGAGAATCCCACATCACTTTTCTATTTCTGTAATAAAATGCCATAAACTATAAAACTATAAAACAACTTACAGAAGGAAGGACTAACTCGGGTTTACAGTTGCAGAGGGGTAAGAGTCCAAATGACCCTGAGGCGTGGTGGCAGGAGCCTGAAGTGGAGAGCACACATCTCAATCACAAGCCCAAAGTGGTGAGAGAAAACTGGAAGTGGAAAGAGACTTTTAACTCTCAAAATCTGCCCCCAAGTGACTGCTTCCTCCAGCAATGCTGTGCTGCCTAACCTCCCCAAACAGCGCCATCAACTGGAGATCAAGCATTAAAATATCCGAGCCTATGGAGACAGTCTCCTTCAAACCACTTCACTACTGCACAGCCTGGACACACAGGCTTCTCCTCCCTAGACAGGCGTAATGCAGGCAGAAAGAGCCCAAGAGACACCACATTCTTCTTGTGGAGCAGGGAGGAGTCACAGGTAATGAGTGGGCTACTTTCCTGACATCCCTTGCCCAGCCATGGTGGTAGTGGGCAATACAATGACAGTAGGTGAAACTAGTGAACAGGAATCTTGTGGGATGGATCGTCACTGCTGAATCTTCCCCTGTGCCTGCCCACAAACTAGCGCTAGAGATGGGAACAGTATAGCAGTCACAGTCACGGGAAGTAGAGTGGAGCAGGACCGTGACACCCTGGCTGTATTCAGGGGCAGTCAGGACAGGGAGGAGGGGAAAGTTCCCAATTGCTGTAAGGTTGTGTGGAAATTTTTTTACTATTATTATAGTTATTATTATTGTTATTATTATTTTGGTATAGAGTATCACGTATCCCAGTTTGGCCTTGAATTCACCCTGTAACTGAGGATGACCTTGAACTTCTGATAACTCTCTAAGTCCTGGACTCACAGCTTCATCCACCAGCATCATCCCCCACATCTGGTATGCTGTGTGCACATCCCCGAGATGTCTGTACGCAGATGTGTCTCCAACAGACTCATTAGGCTAACGTCAGGAACCCAGACGCACTCAGGGAGGAAGCTAAGTTACCATAGACCCGAATAGTCTTGTAAAGACTTTGGTACTAAATTCATATTAGAACCACAGCCTGCAGATTAGTGGGTTCAAACTTCTAGCCTGAGCCTAATGGGTCGGTCGCCTGTAAGTAGAAGTATGGGGCCTGGCAGGATGGTTCATCAGGTAGAGGCACCTACAGCAAGCCTGACGACCTAGGCTTGATTCCTACATAGCGGAACGAGAGAACCAACTCCTGAAAGCTGTCTTTTGGTTTACATACACACACACACAACACACATGCGCATGCGCGCACACACACACACACACACATACACACACACATACACACTTTGAATATGACGAATAAATAAAATGTAATGAAAAATTTAAAATCATTCTCTTCAGATCTGAATGAGACAGATGGCTTTAGTATTCACAGTGTCTATACCAGAACCTCAAGCCCCCTGTGTTTGACCAACCAGAAAAAAACCTAAGCCGAAATAAGCCTGGAAGGACACAGATGGCAGTCTTAAAGACTCAGAAAGTAAGATGATGGGAAGACATTGTAATAAGGACACTGGAGGAGTCACTGTTGATAAACGTGGTCTTAAAAAATGTCTAATGGCATATTTTAGATGGGGGGGGGGAAACAGTAACAGAGGCATCTGCAAACACTAAGAGTGAGACAGGTAAATGTTTGGGTCAGTGTAACACACACTCATTTTTTTTTTTGAAAGTAATTTTATTAAATTATAAAAGTTTCCATTTACGCCCCTCTTCCCAACACCCTCCCACTCCTCCTCCCCTCTCCTCCTCCCTCTTTGTCCCTAAGGGCAGTCAGGGTTTCCTGCCCTGTGGGAAGTTCAAGTTCCTCCCCCCTCCCTCCAGGTCCAGGAAGGTGAGTATCCAAACAGACTGGATCCCAAAAATCCAGTATATGCAGAGGAAACTAGTCCCAGTGTCATTGTCAATGGCTTCTCAGAAAGACTCCGGGCCAGCCACATTCAGAGAATCTGGTTGGATCACGTGCTCGTTCAGTCGCAGACCAACTGCCCTTGGTAAACTCTCATTAGAACACTCATTTTTGTTTCTTTGTTTGAGGCAGGGTCTTAGCAGGCCACTCAGGTCATTGTCACCTAGGCCGACCTCTCACTTTGAACAACCCAACTGCCTCATCCTCCTGTGTGCTAGGATTACCAGCCTTCACACACCCGGTTTATTCTTTAACAGCTGTGTGACTATTTAGCGCACATAAACATAAACTTTGTAATCTCATTTTCAAAGTATGTAATATCATGCCTAATTGGGCAATTATGAAATAAAAGGGGGAGTGTAAAGACACATGTGGGGCTATAGGATCTTTTTAAAAACACAATTCTTTATTATTTTTTTGGGGAATTTCACATTATGCACCCCAATCTTGCTCACCTCCCAGGTCCTCCATATCCTTCCCTTACCCCTACAGCATTCCTCCCAAAGAAACTCTCCCCAGATCAATTTAAAACAAAACACACATATACACAAAAAATCCCCACCTAGCTCCTCTGTCTTTCCAACACCTCCTCATTCATCCCAGTGGCCCTGAGTGCTGTAGTGTGTCACACAGTGTACCCTTTTGTCTATCAGTCACATGGCCCTAGGTAGCAACCTGGGCCTAAAAGACACAATGGCCCCGGGTGGCCTTTAGTGTCACCATAGACCATGGGCATCAATACATATGCCAGTTGTGGTAGGACCACAGACCTGACACAGTCCTCAGCAGCAGTCTGGGCTCGGATTTCACCTAGGCAGCAGACTAGGCCACCCAGATTGGCACAGCCCCCACATATCAACATAGACCCTGGCCGTGGTAGGGCCACAAACCCCGATATGCCCCATGGAAGCAGTCCTGGTCTGGACGACAGCATAGCTCCCTGGGTGACTGCAGGCCACTCAGATCGGCATGGCCCTGGTGGCAGCACAGACCCTGGATGTCCACATGGTCATAGGATGCAGTCCAGACTCTGGGCTTCCATATGGCCTTTTGATGGAACGGCAGGCTATGGACATCAACAAAGACCCTGACTGTGGTAGGACGATGGAGCCTGACAGGGTCCTTATTAGCAACCTCGGCTCAGATGTCACCATGGCCCCATGTGGCAGCACAAGTCATCCAGATTGGCGTGGCCCCTTAGTAGCATGGCTCTCAGATACCAGCATGGTCCCAGGTAATGGCACAGACCCTTGAGATTGACATGGCCTTTGATGGTATCAGAAGCCACAGATAATAACATAGACCCTGACAGGGGTAGGGCCATGGACCTAGACCTGGCCTTTATTAGTGACCGTGGCTTGGATGACATTATAGCTCCAGGTGATAATGTAAGTTACCCAGATGACTGTGACCCTGGTGGCAGCATAGCCCTCAGGGTCAACTTGGCTTAGGTTATGGCCTAGACCCTTGGCATCGGTGTGGCCTTTGGTGGCACCATGGGTCATGGACATCAACATAAACCCTGGCTGTGGAAGAACCATGAACTCAGACATAGCCCTCAGCATAAGCATGGGTTCCCATGGCCCCAGATGCCAACACAGGCCACTCCAGTTGGCATCACCCCAGCTGCACAATGGCGCTTTGACCCCAACTAGACTCCAGGCTGGATTCCCCGATCCTAGGCATCTACACAACCTCTGTTGCTAACAGGCGTGTGAACATCAGTACAGACCCAGACACGGCCGCTGGCACCAGCTTGACTGGTCAACACTATGATCACTGGTGGTAGTGAAGTCCACTCAGATCATCACTGCCCCAGCCATAGCACAATCCTTAGCTGCCACCATGTCCGCAATTGGTGACCCAGAAACACTGCCATCGATTCAGTCCTTGGTGGCAACTTGGGCCATGGATTTCATCACAGACCTGGCCCAGCACCATGGACCCAGATGTGATGCTGGGAAGCAGCCCAGGCCCAGATGGCACCATGACACTGGGTGGCAGAGCAGGCCACTCAGGTCATTGTCACCTTGGCTGTAGGTCCCTAACACAGATGAATATGGGGGCCAAGATCCCGGGCATCCATTCATCCCCTGATGGTGGCAGGCACCATGGTCATCAACACGGGCCCTGGCTGCAGTAGAGGCATAGACCCACACATAGTCCCTGGCTGCAGATCAAGCCAGAAGTTTCCATGGCCTTGGGCAACAGCCCAGGCCAATCAGATCAGGAGAATCCCTGTTGTGGTGTGGCCCTCGGGCACCTAGTTAGCCACGTGCGTCAGCCCTGACCCCATGATTACTCACAACTTTTGGTGGTAACAGAGTCCGAAGACCTCTACACAACCACAGCTGTAGTAGCTCCCCCGATCCAGACGTGGTCCTAGGAACTGAAGATACCATGGGAGTATAGGATCTTAAAATGTTCCTTGATGTGGAACATGGCTTGTTCTGTACATATCAAAGGGTCAGGGAAGTATTTATGGCTTGTAGAGTACCACTTAAACAAACAAACAAACAAACAAAGGGTGTAGTTATATGTCGGATAAAATACTCAGCGGTTAAGTCAAGCTGGAGTGCTAAAAATATTCAGACAACTCAAACAATGGAGAGAAAACAAATAAAAATACGAACTGAGTAGAATATTTAAAAGTGTATTAAATGTAAGTGGTTTAAAATACAAATCAAAGCTTGGCAGTGGTGGCACATGCTTTTAATCTCAGCACCCAGGAGGCAGAGGCAGGCGGATCTCCAACTTTGAGGCCAGCCTGGTCTACAGAGTGAGTTCCAGGACAGCCAAGACTGCACAGAGAAACCTGTCTCAAAAAGACCAAAAAAAAAATAAATAAAATAAAATCACTGTCTCGAAAAATAAAAAAAAATAAAATCAATAAAACACAAATAAAAAAAAATGAAAATGGAATTTTAAAAAGAACCAGTTGCATGCTGTTTCTTAGAAACCCAAAGTAGCTAGAGAGATGATTTAGCAGTTAAGAGCACTGGTTGTTCTTCCAGAGGTGCTGAGTTCAGTTCCCAGGAACCACATGGTGACTCACAACCATCTATAATCATATCTGGTGCCCTCTTCTGGTGTGCAAGCAGGATACTGTATACATAATTAAATAAATTTTTTTAAAAAAAGAAGCCCAAAGTATATAGTTATAAAAACAGAATTATATAAACGGAAGGATAAAAATGATACATCTGTAAATAAGTCAGAGTATCTTCCCGCAAGAAAAATCAGAGCACATTGGTGGTTGGGACACGTAGTGCCAACACGGAGAATCCTTGTCTCAAAAAACCAAAAAGAAGGAGAGAAAAAGGAAAAAAGAAAGAAAGAAAAAAAAAAAGCACCTCCAAGGAATCCATCACTGTATATAATGGATATATGCTGACAGAAGAGAAAACCATGACCAATAGCACACTTAAAGTTCAAAAACTGAACAGACCCTGAGGCCAGGGACAAGGCAAAGAGGCCCAGTTTCACCATACAATACATGCCGATATACAAGGGTGCAGATTCTACAACCAAAAGTTAAGACATGCTCACGTAAAAGGAAGTGGAAATGCTACAAAAACATCTTATAATTTAAAAATGAGTTACCTAGGAAAGGGTCCGTGACTTCAAAGGCCATTTTCGCTGTGTAGTTCACTGAGGTGTGTGGAATTTGAAAATGGAACTGTGCTTGAGTGGCTTCTTTAACGCAACTGTATGATGTTTTCATTTGTGAGTTCATTAACCAAACAAGCAAATGCTTCATGGGGATAGAGGAACCAAAGTCACAAATATAAAAAACAACATCATATCTAATATGTTAGCAACAGGCATTTCGAAGACAAAATTTTAGAAATTGCCATGTACAAGAATTCCCCAAATGGAACATTTTCTATAAAGACGATATAAACGTGCCCAGGGTTTTCAGTATGTATGTACTGAAGATGACAAACAGCGATGAAGGAAATAAGGCCTAAAGAAACTAGAACACGGACGGTGCTCACAGACTGACAGGCACAATCCAGCTCGTGTGTCAGTTTTCCTCACGCTGCTCTCAAGACTCCACCACTGCTGTCTCAGCCTCGGGAAATCTCTGCCACCGTCTGGTTCTTGTAAAGAGAGACAAGAAAACCCCCAAATTCAAAAAAAAAATATGCAATAAAAAACAAGGTAGAGTCACCAAAATAATTTTTTGCCATCGGAAAAATGAAATCCTTGAGTTCACACTATCCATTTTATTTTCTTCTATAAAACATGTCTAGCTTCACACTCTCCATTTTAAAGGTGCACCTTAAAGGTTAAACATCAAAGTTGCAGTCACAGCCAGGCATGGTCATACAAACCTGTTATAACAGCACGCCAGATGTGAAGTCTAGCCTGGGCTACATACATATACTTCTGGGCCAGTCTAAGTATAATGAGATCATGTATTAAAATTCCGCAAAAACAAAACGAGACTCTTGTTTTGTACTCATTAGCAGTGACTCCACCTAGTCCCCGAAAACTCTTAATTTGCTGTCTGTCATGGAGTTGTCTATTCTGGACATTTCACACGAAGACGGCATGCAAGCACTTTTGACCCGACTTCCGCCGGCTGCCTTTCCTGAAGTCTGACCCACTTTTCACACATTCCAGTACTTCATTCCTCGTTTTTGATGGGACAGTACTTCATACGGCGTCCCACGACTTATTTATCCTGTCAGCTGTCAGACGTTTGGGTGATTTACACTTCAGCTATTTGATTGCTATGGTGGGGGCAGGGGACATCTGAGTGGAGTTTTTGTGGATACATTTTCCTTTATTTTGGTCTGAGTAGAGTTGGCCACAGTGATGTGTTGATACTTTGTTTGTGCTTTAACAAATAAAACTTGCCGGGTGATGGTGGGGCACGCCTTTAATTACAGCTCTCGGAAGGCAGAGGCAGCTGAATCTCTGTGAGTTCAAGGCCACCCTGGGCTACACAAGACCGAATCAGACAAAAAGAGAAATGGAGCCAAGGGATGGTGGCTCACACCTTTAATCCCAGCACTGGGGAGGTGGAGATAGGAGGGGATATGGCTGGGCTGAGAGAGGAATATAAGGTGGGAGGAAACAGGAGATCGGGTAACCCCATTCGGTCTGAGAAGTTCGTAGAGGTAAGAACTAGTGGCTGGCTGCTCTGCTCTGCTCTGCTCTTTCTGCTTTCACCCCTTACTATCTGACTCTGGGTTTTTATTATTAAGAACAATTAGAATTTGCCCTGCACAGTGATGCCATGTTTCTGTTGCTTGTGCTGCTTCATACCGGTCCTCACGGTACACAAGGGCTCTTCTCTCCGCATTCTTGCTACCACTTGCCCTCTTCCGCAGAGCTGTCTGGGTATGAGGTGATGAGGTGACGCCTCATTGCTGTGAGACAGCTTCCTTCTCTTTATCTGTGCATCTTCAGGGGAATGCCTGCAAAAGCCTCTCTCTGCAATATATTTTTCAACTGTGTGTCCTGAAAGATGCTTCGCGGTTGTTTTTGTTTTTCAAGACAGGATTTCCATCACATGAACCCTGGAGGTGAAACTCAGTTCCTCAAATTTGGCAGCCAGATCCTTTGGGTGCTGAACCCTTAGTCCTGCCCATAAGGTGGGGCTTAGATAAAAGCAGAGATGACCCTGTAGATGGATGTTGCTATTCCAAAAGCACCACGTCTCTAGTGAATGAATATGAAACATCCTTTCCTTTACTAAATCCTTCTTTGGTTTCTCACAGTTTAGTTCACAAGTATTGCCCTTTGATTGTTATGTTGTTTTTTTTTCCCAAACATTGTTACTTTTTTTTTGGTTTATTTGTTTCACCTGTGAGTTGGATTATTTCATCAATTTACTCTTAAGGTTGTTTACTGTCAGTGTGAGGGAGTCAGCTGATTTTTATATTTCAATCTCAGAGACAATAGTGTTGCTTCTTTGTTGGCTGAAATAGTTTCCTGGTGAGATTCCTCATGTTCCTATCCACACAGAGATCATGCCTCACACACCTTCTTCTTTTACAAGCTGGATGTTTTCTATTTTTTTTTTCCTGGCCAAATTTCCCTGACTAGAAGTTCCACTGCAATGCTGTGTTGAAGCAGTCGGAGCAGGCATCTCTTGTTCCTCATCTCTGGGGGAAACATCCGGCCTTCTTCCCTGGGGTCTGAACTTAGTGTTACATATTATGTTGTGCCTTTAATCAACTGGGGGATGCTCTTCATATTCCTAACTTGTTGAGCAGTTATCATTTCATCAATTAGAGGGTGTTGGATTTTATTTAGTGCTTTTACTTCACCCACGAGATGATCACGTGTTATTTATCCTTTATTTTATAGTATTATAAAATAGTTATAGTGTGCTACACTGGATTGAATTTCATAAGTTGAACTAATGAAATTTTATTTGGGCCATAAATATACTTTTTCAGGATGAAATATTTGATATAGTTCCATGTTTCATTTGTTAGTATTTTGTAAAGGTTTTCTTCTTTCTCTCTCTCTCTCTCTCTCTCCCTTCCTTCCTTCTTTCCTTTTTTTTTTTGTTTTTGGTTTATTCGAGATACAGTTTTTTCGTAGCTTTGGAACCTGTCCTGGAACTCACTCTAGACCAGGCTGGCCTGGAACTCAGAGATCCACCTGTCTCTGCTTCCCAAGTGCTAGGATTAAAGGTGAGCATCACTGCTGCCCGGCTTGTTAAGACTTTCTACATCTCTATTCATAAAGGATATTTAAAATTATGTTATTGTGATATATATATGGTGTGTGTGTGTGTGTGTGTGTGTGTGTGTGTGTGTCTGTCTGTCTGTGCAAGCAGTTGTGGAGGCCAGAAGAGGGCATCAGATACTCCTGAGCTAGAGTTACAGACAGTGAGCTATTTGACCAGGGTTCTGGGAACTGAACTCCAGTCCTCCGCAAGAGGACCAAGTGCTGTTAGCACTGAGCCATCCATTGCCCCGCGCTACCATCTCGCCAGCAAGAACGACGCGGGGCACTTAGGATACTTCTGCAGTAAAGCTTTAATGCCCCTTGGGAGAGCGAGCATCAGCCAACATGGTGGAGACCCAGAATGAGGGGAACCCAGCCCTTATAAAGGAAACAGTCCTCGCTTCTGACGTGTCACTCTTGGATTGGTCCGCTGCCCATTATCCCAGATGATGCCTCGGAAGTAGGCAGGGACGCAGCAGTAGAGAGTTACCAAGCACATGCACTGGGATTAAAGGCGTGTGCTACATCACCTTGAACTCACAGAGATCTGCCTCCCAGGCATTGGGACCAAAGGCGTGTACTACCACGCCTTGAGGTCACAGAGGTCAATCTGCCTCTGCCTCCCAGGCATCAGGACTAAAGGCGTGTACCGCCACACCTTGAGGTCACAGAGGTCAATCTCTACCTTTGTTCCTTGAAGCAATGGAGAATGTGGTTACGGCCCTCCACAATCCATAAAGGATCCTGATCTGCATTTGTCTTGTAATATCTTTAATTTTGGAATCAAACTACCAGCATCAAAGAATGAACCACTCGTGTCCCACTTTTACGTTTGCGTGGAAGCGTCTGTGCGGGACTTCACTGTTTCTGAACACTTGGAAAGCTCAGCCGCCAGACCTGTGCTTCTTCGTGAATAGTCTTGATTTTAACTTAGACTCTTGCTTTGTTATATGTAAGCTAATTTAGACTTCTCCATGTCTTCTTGGGCCAAACTTCAAAACATCGCCTCTTTCCCAAACTGGCCTGTTTCAACTGAACGATCCAGTCTGGTGGCATGCCATCATTTGTAGTGTTAGTTCATGATCCCCTCAATTACACCGGGGTGGAAATGAAGTCTATTATAGTACCTGGCTCCTTCTCCTCCTTTTCCTCCTCCTCCTCTTCTTATCTTGATAAGCCTTTAAAAATAGCTACCTTTTTCTTTCTTTCTTTCTTTCTTTCTTTCTTTCTTTCTTTCTTTCTTTTCTTTCTTTCTTCCTTTTTTTCGAGACAGGGTTTCTCTGTGTTGCTTTGGAGCCTGTCCTGGAACTAGCTCTTGTAGACCAGACTGGCCTCAAACTCACAGAGATTCACCTGCCTCTGCCTCCCGAGTGCTGGGATTAGAGGTGTGAGCCACCACCTCTTTTTCTTTTTTTTAAGGTACATTGTATACAGGTAACAAAACAATACTGCCCATCAGAAACTATGTGGGCAGGAAACAGTCAAATGTGTGTCTTTAAAGTACTGGGGGCAAAAGCAACCTTTTCTTGTTTAATTTTGTCCCCCAGCTGGTTGTGGCGGCATGTGCCTTTAACCCTGACACCCAGGAAGCAGGGACAGGTGGCTCTCTGTGTATTTGGTGGTGGTTTGGGGGAGGGTGTGCCATGGTGCACATGTGGAAGTCAGAAGATGAATTGCAAGAGTTGGTTCAGTTCCAGCTGGGTGAGCATTGCTTCTGAGCCACACCCTCCGCCCCTTCTAGCACTTTTTAAATGCTAACTGCAATTTACTGCCCACTTATCATATTTATAAATAAATTTTAAAGAGAAAAAGAGACGAACTGTCAAAGTATACAGAAATATGTATCATGGGAGCACTGACCTTGGCAGTCTGAATTGATTCATTAATATTGGATAAAGCATATCTCAGAAAGAGAAATGTTACTAGACACAAAGAGAGAAATTACATGAAATAAAAGTGCCTTTTTTGTTTGTTTGTTTTTGTTTTTTAGGCAGGGACTCTACATAGACCTGACTGTCCTGGAACTCACTATGTAGATCAAGCTGTCTTCAGACTCAGAGATATGCCCACCTCTGCCTCCTGAGTGCTGGGATTAAAGGTATGCACACACACATCTGGCTATAAGGGTCCTTTATTTTTTTATTTTTTTTTAAAAAAAGGCACAACCAGAGCAGGGATTGGCGTGCACCTGTATTCCTAGCATATGCTGAGGCAATGGCAGGAAAAACAAAGCATTCCAGATCACATATGCTCCCTAGTGAAACCCAGTCTTAAACAAACAAACAAACAACAACAACACAACCCAGAACTCTCTGATACAGACTAAAGTATACTCCCCCCAAATTCCTATGTTGTATTTCTGCCCCCAGTGTGACTGCATTTACATCTAGGGGCTTGAGCAAGTCACTGAGGTTGAATGAATCTGCAGAAGTAGAGCCTGAGATGGAAGGATTTGTGCCCTTCCAAACAGCAAAAGAAAGTAGTCCTGTGTCCCACCATCCCCACCTTCCGCCATGTGTGTGTGCATCACCTCAAGGAAAGGCTGTGCAGGCACACAAGGAGCAGACAGCCCCCCAGAATGAGGAAATAGAGCTTCACCATTATCCAACCATGCCAGCCCCCTTCCCGGCCTCTAGATGGATGAGAAATGTTCTTTAAACATTTTGCTATGGTGGCCTATGCGCATGCTTACAATAGCAGAACTTTAAGATACTCAGAGCAACCCCATTTCTCACTGCTCCTGGAGACCTGAGCACTGGCTATCCGCCTGAGCAGCAGACAAGGACATGGCGTTTCATCCCTCAGATGCAGAAGGTACCTGATTTTCATGGTCATTAAAACAGACATACGTGAGATCACCAAAGAAGTCTCCAGACTTTGAAGGGAGCTGGAAATCCAACAGAAAATGTGTCCGACCGCAAAGGAATTAAAAGAGAAATTGGTCACACTGAGACACGTGTAAAGCCCCCAGATCTGTGGAAATTAAAGGAATCCTTTCCGAAACTCCACGGGGATGTGAAGGGGGAGGGGGCAAACAGGAAACCTTGTAAATGGAGTGACAGTGAAGACATAGCCTGCCTAGACCACAGGGCAAGCCGAAGGGCTTCTGTTGGAGCACTTATTTTATTTCAAGAGAGAGGTGGGTGATAGGGTACATCATTGCCCAGCCACACCCTAATGATGCTTTGTGAGATACTGAGGGCTTGTGGGATAAACCAAGGATTAGACAGAAGCTCAGAGCAAATAGACAGAACAAGAGAGATAAATGCTACTGCTGCTGCTGCTGTGTGAGCGTGTGTGCATGTACGTGTGTGTGTGCGCGTGCACACATGCGTCTTGTGCGTATCTGTGTATGAGCATATGTGTATGTGTGTCTTGTGTATATTGGAGGCATCGAGTCAACAAACTCCTTGAGTCCCAGGGAGTTTTCCAGGCTGTCGTTTCTTACAGACAATGGATTTATGTTTTGGGCATGCTCCATGCAACCCAGGTGCCTGGAGAGGCAGTAGAAATGCTTTGGTTGGTACTGGTAGAGGAGGCTAACCTCATGGTTGCTGAACAGCTGAGACCTGAGGGCGTGGTGCTGAGGCCCCGCCCTGGAGCTTAGCTGAGTCTCCTCGGCCTCCTTGGACCCGACTCCCTCTGAGTAGGAGCAGGTCGGAGCTATGTTCTGACCTCACAGTGAAATCTGAATAATTGATGCCCCGGTCTAATGTTTCACCCAATTGTCATAATGCAGAAACACAAGCCCAGTGTATGGAGGCTGCAGACAAAGGGCTGTTTTCATCGCTTGCTTTCCCCCAGCCCCAGGTCTGCGTGGCTCTCTCTCTAGCACATGATCTGTGACAATTATCCTGTGTTCTCTCACCCTTCCCCAGGGAACCAGGGGAGGAATTATTAGGGAGGTGGCTCCCCAAGGGCACCGGGGGAGGTCTGGAGCCTCCTGCAGCGGGGCATGTGGACTGTGTGCCCAGCTGTTGCTTGACACCCACTTGGCACGGCCTTCCCTCTGCCAGGACTGCCTGCAGGGCCTCTGAACACAGGGCTCTCACCCAAACAAGCAGCCAGATGGGTCCCCAGTGGCTTGTGAGCCGGCTCCCTGTGTGTGCAGGAGGTAGGGCATGAGGGTGGGAGGGGCCATCTAGGAACTCCCTGAGGTGAGGGCAGATGGAAAGCCCAGCCCTGTTTCCATTGCTTACACTGGCATTGGGGGGCAGGGCTCGTTTCTAACACCCGGAGCAAAGCAAAACACAGGAAACGAACTTCAAACACTGTTCGGGGAGCTGGGGACAGGTGACAATCAAACCTCATTTGGCTCAGCAGGAAGAATTATGGCAACATATCTAAACCGCGGCAGGGCAGGTGTCAACCAGGCCACTATGGAGCTACAGAGACCAGGCTGAGGGCAGCTTGTGCTTGCCTGTCAGGTTCCCAAGTCAGTCCCATAGGCTGGATTTGGGAAATCACAGAACTCTTTGAGTTCAAGTTGAATACTCTCAAATTACCAACAGCACTGGGATCCCTTTTGTAGGCTTGGTTGGTTTGGCAGCAGTTCCCGCAGGCCGGGGAGTGGAAAGCAGCTGAGAGACTCTGGGCAGAACCCTGCTGCCGCTCTTTGGTTTGTTTCTAAGAAAGAGGGGTGTGAAAGAAGGGAAGCCAGGCATGAGGAGGGTGCAAGTGACCCGACTCACAGTATAGGAACATTGCTATTTGTTTGGTGAGCGTCTGGGTGTAGCTATGCAGTTCAGACTGGTCTCAAACTCTAAATCCTCTGTCTCAGATTCCTTAGTGCTGGGCTTATAGGGGAATGCTATCACGTGCAGCTTTTTGGTAGACTATTGAAAAGTCACACATTATTGGGCTCAAGAGTACCTATACTTGGACAAGTCCAAGTCTCATTAAGTGACCAGGTTTGGGCTTGTATAGGTGGGGTTCCATGTATCCAAACTTTGTGAACCAGATCTGAGCCCTGCCTAGTAAAGGACCCTAAACACTGGGATGGGAGGAATGGGTGGCCCACGACCCTTATTAGAAATAGGAGGACAGGAGCTCAGAAGGCCCTCTAGGGCTCTCCCCTGTACCATCAACTTCACTTATAAAATGCAAATGCAAGGGTTGAAGCGTGAAGAGTTCCAGGATACTAAGCCCTGGCCTGAGCCTAAGAGAACACATATCCACCTGGACTTCCACTGAACTGACCCTGTCTACAAGGGTGTTCCCCTCTCCTGTAGAAACTCCGCTCCCCGCTGTCAGGTGGTGGTGTGGAAGTAGTCGAGGAGGCTGCTTCAGAGTAGTCTGAGATGAGCCTTCCTCTCCCATGGCCCAGGATGCCTCACCATGAGAAGGCTTCATGGCATCAGCAGTAGATCGAGCCGGATGGAGTTGGGAGTGTAGAGAGGGCTCGCCTGTCCCCAGACGCCCACTCCTACCTCCGGGTACAGGCTGTCAATGAATTACCTTTTCTCCTTCCCCCTAAACCATATTCCACTCTCAGGGGAAGTCCTGGGGTAAGACTCAACCCACCTTGTCTGTGTCCAACACCCCATTGATATCCCCGGTGCAGATCTCAGATAGTCCTGGTGGTTCGTCTTCCCGAAGGATGCAGTGGTCCCCAGGTCCTCTCTCCCTGTGCACAATCCTATCTTCTTTCTTTCTTTACAGACACTCGACTTGGCATGGCATTGCTTTCCAGAAGCCAGCACCCAGGGCCAACCCCAGGTACCAGGTAGCTCACACTCTGGCATTACAGTCCCAATCGTGAGAGACTTTGAGGGAAGAGGGTCTGCTGACCAATGCAGCATCCGGCCTGTAAGAAGTCCCAGGGGCCTGGAGCTGGGAGAATAGTCTGCTTTGAATGCTTCATGCTTCCCTCATGAAGAAGAGAGAAGACCAGTTAAATCAAAATATGAAAAAGAGGGTCTCCCTGCAGCATCCAGGGAACTTCTAATTCTCGGCAGCTGGGGTAGGTGGGTAGAAAGAGTGAGAAAGGCTGGTGTGAAGGACTAGGCTCGCAAGTAGCTTATAGAAATTGTGGAACCCTTAGCTCCTGCCTGCTGTTGTCTGAAGATGGGGAAGTAGGGGAGCTGCAGGTTCCTGTGAACGTAACAGATCCACAGAAGGGACCGTTGTCCTCTGACTTGATGGCCGTGTAATGGTCTTAGGAGGGATAGGAGTCTAACAAGATGATGTAGATCTGTTGGAACCTGCCTCTATGGCCTCTCAGTATGGACATACTGATAGGCAGGGAGGACTGGATCCCAGTGCAGCCAACTTGGGAGGTGCAGGATCCTTTGCCAAAGGCATTACAGTTTGGATTTAAAGTGTCTCTAGATGGTTCAAGGACTGAAGATGGGGGTCCTCAGCTGGTGGAGCAAATCACTAAGGTGATTGGCTGGCTCCTGAGGGCTCTGACCAAATGGATTAGTCACTGATGGGTTCCCAGATGATGGCATTACTGGCGGGTGATGGAAACTTCCAGCCGTGAGGTCTCAGTGAAATAAGTGTGCCATTGGCAGTATGGTCTCAGAAGCTGAACCTTGGCTCAGGTGCCTCTTCTTCTCCTTCACACACTCCTGCAACTGTGAAATTCTGCCTCACTACAGGGCCTCGGGAATGGCGCCAGCTGGCCATGGACCGACACCTTTAAACCATGACAAGAGTCTCTCTTCCTTGAAAGTGTCTGTCTCGCCTCTTTGTAACAGCAGTAAGAACCCTCGTGCAGGAGGGAGGCTGCCTTTGTCTATTTTGTTGTGTGTTTAATGGTGAATTGTTAGAAAACACATATAAGTCTGGCGGTGGTGGCGCACGCCTTTAATACCAGCACCCGGGAGGCAGAGGCAGGAGGATCTCTGTGAGTTCGAGGGCAGCCTGGCCTACAGAGTGAGATCCCGGAAAACCAGGGCTACACAGAGAAATCCTGTTTCGAAAAACCAAAAAAACTAAAATAAATAAATAAATAGATTCATAATCTTAACCACTTTAAAGTATATAGGGCAGAGGTGTTAGGAACACTCACGGCGCTCTGGGACACTCACGGTGCTCTGGGACACTCACAGTGATGCGGGAGAATTGTCTGTACTCTGTCAATCATATTTTAATAAAACGCTGATTGGCCAGGCAGGCAGTATAGGTGGGAAAACCAGACAGGAAGTAGAGGTGATGCAATGAGAACAGGAGTATCCTGGAAAGCAGGAAGCCATTCCTTCATTCCTGCGCAGACCACCGAAGAGGCAAGATGTAAGCTGTCACACTGAGAAAGGTACCGAGCCATTATGGCTAACATAGATAATGATAATGGATTAATATAAGTTACAAGGACTAATAAGAAGCCTGACCTAATGGGCCAATCAGTTTATAACCTAATGTAGACTCTGTGTTATTTTCTTTGTTGTTTGCTGGCTGTTGGGGTACTGGGAGGGACAGAAACCCCAACAAGCCAGCCCTCCATCACTACACTCACGGCGCTCTGGAACACTCACGGCGCTTTGGAACACTCACGGCGCTCTGGAACACTCACGGCGCTCTGGGGACACTCACGGCGCTCTGGGGACACTCACGGCGCTCTGGGGACACTCACGGCGCTCTGGGACACTCACGGCGCTCTGGGACACTCACGGCGCTCTGGGACACTCACGGCGCTCTGGGGACACTCACGGCGCTCTGGGACACTCTACGGTGCTCTGGGTACACCATATCTGTCCTATTGTCACTATAGCTGTGACAAAACACCGTGACCAAACACAACTAAGGGAGGAAAGGGTTAATTTGGCTTACACACCCACATCAACAGTTCATCATCAGAGGAAGTCAGAACAGGAACTCAAACAGGGCCAGAATGTGCAGGCAGGAGGAGGGCTGCTTGTTAGATTGTTCTCCATGACTTGCTCAGCCTGCTTTTATAGCATCCCAGGGCCACCACCCAGGGATGGCACCACCCACAACGGGCTGGGCCCTTGCCTATCAATCACTAGTTAAGAAAATGCCCTACAAGCTTGCCTATAGCCCAATCTTACGGAGGGGTTTTTTTCAATTGAGGCTCCCTCCTCTCAGATGATTGTCCCTTGTGTCAGGGTGACATAAAGCTATCTAGCGCAACATCCAACCACAGAAGTCTTTTCATCTTGCAAAACTGAAACTCTGTCTGGTTAAGCATCAGCTCCCCAGCTTTCCTCCCCTGCCCTTGACAACAACCTTTTCCCACCTCTCCACGAAACTGAGGGCACTGGACACCTTGGATGGGCAGAGCAATCTAGGCGTGTCCTCTGTCACACGGTTGACTTCACTCCGCGTACCGTCTGCAGGTTCATCCATGTTGCAGCAGGTGTCACAGGAGAGGAAGAAGGGGTCTGTGCTGTAGCCCTTGCAGGCCCAGACAGGCCCTGGAAGAACAATAACCTGTGACTGGACCCAGGAAGAGTGGAAGAACATATGGGGTAGAGCCGTAAAGGCAGCCCCTCCCTGATGTGGCCTTTCCTGTCCAGGCAGGGACCTCAGGAGACATCGTGCCCATGTTCTGGGATGGCTCTCTGAACAGCTGGGAGGGGAGAGCCCAAACTGGATACAGAGAAATGCCAGAAGCACAGGGGAAAAAGCAAGGCTGTGTGAGGGCCCCACCCAGGCTGATGGCTGCCGCGTCTACTAAGGCGGCAGAGACAAAGTGTTGTAGGGAGCTCAGCGTGACTGCTTTTGGAGAGCCGGGGTGACAGTAAAGCTGCTCCGGGGACTTCCATAGCAACGGGGATGACAGCGTCGCCATAGACGAGTTGACAGGTGGTGACACTTTACTGTCAGAAGCAAGGTGGCTGCCATTATCTCAGCGAGTGGCCAGCTGGCTAACAGCTGGGGCCACCATCCAGAGAGGAGGGCTGGTGGGGAGGCAGTTTAGGCAGTGCCCAACTATAATAATTCATACTCTGAATGGCTAGCAAGGACACTGGGAGCACCCACACCCTAAGTCATGATCACTCGGCTAATTTCTGGCCCCATGCCAGTTCTTAGGCCAAGCATCCAGGCTGAAGGAGAGGTAGGCTCTAAGGGCAGATGAGCCACCTCATGGTGACTATATGAGTAGTGAAACTTGGCCTCCCTAAAGGGACTGCAATTATTTCTACTTCCTTGGGTGTCCATGCACAGAGGCATCAGGAACATCCAGAGACCTTCAGGACTGGGCCCATCTGAGCTGACTTGAGTAGGGAAGGCAGGGTCCCCATGGTCTCTATTAGAGGAGAGCGTGTGGAGCCAGGGCTGCCATCCCTGCACCCCTTGTACTCCATCCTGACTGCTCTTGAGTATCCCACTTACCATTTCTGTAAGACAAGACCTCTGGATTTCCAAGATGAGATTAAACTTCCCACCCTCCCCTTTGGTTTTGCGAGGAGAAGCAGACAACGAAGGCAAGCCTGTACCTGAACCGCAGCTGCTCAGGCCCCGGGACAACAGGGACCAAGCCAGGCAGTTGATGAAGCTGGAGTGGTTGGTCCCAGACAGGCTCCCTCAGAGCTGCAAGTGGCTTGAGTGTGAAGTGTGTTGGGGGTGTTTAGCCTACGCTGCAGGGCAGGTGGTTTTCCCCAGGCTCCGGGCAGAAGCTCTTTGTAGACAGCACCCACACAACCTGGATTTCAACCCAAAATAGCCTCTTTTCGTCATCCTGAACAGGGTGGCCAGCTCCTCCTGGGCAGCTTCCTGGCCAAGGTGCAGCTCCGCTTGGCCCGTGTGCAAGTGGAACCAGGCTCGTCCACCTGCAGAAACAGGCCACGTTGGATGCCTGGGGGCTTCTGTGGAAATCACTCTTGTGAGGTGGGAGTCAGGGCCATGGAGGGAGGAGTCTTGGAGAACAGAATGTGAGGGATTAACCTAGCCAAACCTGAAGTCCAGTGATATTCAATAGGCTTCAAGGGCTCTGGAACCAAGCCCACCCTTTCCTAAGCCACCATAGTTTAAGGTTCTCTCTCTCTCTTTTCTCTCTCTCTTTCTCTCTCTTCTCTCTCTCTCTCTCTCTGTTTTATTTATTCTTTAATTGCCAACAACAGGCTAGTCTTCTGCAGAGGCCCCCTGAACACTTCTCTTTCCCTCCAAGTTCATATTTAGCCTGTCACATGAAACAGGCCTATCACCATATGGTTCTGTCAGACCTCTGCCAAAAGGATCACCTGCCACCGAATGGAGAACCCACTGCCCTGCCTTCCATGTGATGCTCGCTGCTTCCTGCATTGGAAAGTCCACCTGTTCCCGCAAGCCCACGCTCAGTGGGTTCAGGAGCAGTGTCACTGATGCAGCCTTGAGGCTACACCTACTACTTCCCGAGTCTCTGCCAGGGCCATGTGCCATTTCACACTTCAGACTGGCCATATGGGGTGACAGTATCAGTTTTCCTTTGTACTTGAGGTCTCTGAAACCAAAGCCAAGAAGGCCAGAGCTGGGACGGGGAACTTGGGCCACCAAGAGCCTCCCTAATAGGCCAGGCCACCCAGGGAGTGCCCTCCTGTTCCTTTGTTTCCAGCCAACCTGGATTACATGTGGGCCTCCCAGTCGAGATTTTGCAACTCAGGGGGGTCACTGTATTGGTATTTGTGGCTCTGTGCCAGACACTAGCCTAGGGAAGCAGAGATGTGGTTTACTTCTCACAAGTGGCAAAGAGGAGGTCGGGCAGGGTGTCCAGAGGTTATTAGTTGTTTAGTTTAGCTTGTCTTTTGTCTCTTGGCTACTACAAATGCCAAATCTAGGTACATGGAATAGAGCATCTCAGGGTGGGTAGGTACGCATGTCCAGTCCTGTGGTGATGAAGTCTTCAGCCCTTCTTCTAGAGTCTTGCTTACTTTTCTCCTGTAGCCTTGCGGCTGGAGTGTAAACACTGATTTGATTCAGGCTCTGCCTTAGTCGGCTGGTCCACCATATGGTTTTAGGATCGTTTTCTACCCCCTCCCCGTAAACTATCAACATGACACTCAATCTTGACCAAGCGGTGAGTTTATTTTCTAAGGACTGTCTGATGCAAGATATATATAAAAAGAAAGGGGACTGTTTAGGTTCACGGTCTCTGAGGCTGGACAATTCAAGGTCACATGACCGTGGCTGGAGATAGCCTCCTGATGCTTTGTGAGTGGTAGAAGCTGAAAGATAGAGAAGGTTCGCATGGGCAAGACAAAGGGGCCTAACCTCTGCTGTAGCTAACACACTTCCGGGAGAGATCTGCTCAGTTACCCAGGGCATAGACAGGGAGCCTGGGGAGCCAAGAAATGGGCAGGGTTGTGGTAAAGGGTAAATGTGATATTTCTTCAACAGATGACCAAATCCGGAGTCAGGATCCGGGCTCCAGTGGTTGGGCAGCTGTCTGATATATTTGACTTGTGACTGAGTAATATTCTTTGCTCTTCCCTGACCACCATGGGCTCCTGTGCATGTGCAGCAAGGCTACATGGGGACAGTGGTGGCCAGAGGAGGAGTAGTAACCAGGCAGCTTGGAGGGGTGTGGTAGGAGCTTCTGATAGCAGCAGGCTGGCAGGGACTACTCCTTATCAACTCCTTTGAGATCCTCTCAGCCCTTCCCCCAACAAAGCTTCAGCCTTGACTTATAAAAACTTAGACTCTTAGCAGAAAAGAATTTATCTGCCTCTCCACCTTCGCATTCATTAAAAAAGTGCTAAAAAAAAAAAGTCATGCTTGTTGGTACACACCTTTAATTCTAGCACTCAGCAGGCAGAGGTAGGAGGATATCTGTGAGTTTGAGGCCAGCCAGATCTATAGAGTGAGTTCCAGGATAGCCAGGATTACACAGAGAAACCCTGTCTTAAAAAAAAAAAAAGTTGAAAAAAATTAGTATAACTATTAAAAGTTGAAGACTACATTCCTGGGATAACGGAGACTCTAAGTATTCAGCAGAGGACGCTTAACATTGCCAGAATTTACTGTGCCCCCCCTGTTAAAACTAGTCCTACTTAGGTCCTTTAGGAAAGACGGGGAAGGGTGAGTCCCTTGCTATAGCCTCCTGTGCACAGATGAAAGAGATATAGAATACCTGTTGTGTAGAGTGTAGCATCTGTCTTAGTTCCTTCTCCTGTCACTCTGATTGCATCGCCTGACAGAAGCCAGGTTTGTCCCAGCTCACAGTTCAAGCAAATAGTCTTAGACGGCCGGGAAACCAAGGTGGCAGGGACTTGAAGCAGTTGGTCACATGACATCCATGACCGAGAGCAGAAAACGACGAGGCCTGCATTCCTTCCTCCAATTGTGCAGTCCAGGATCTCAGCCAGGGAATGGGGCCGCTCACGGGGGGCCCATATCTCGATTAATGCCGTCAAGATAACCTCTCACAGGTAGGCCAAGAGGCCTACCCTTAAGATAACTTCAGATTATGTCAGGATGACAACACTAACTGTCACATCTTTCTATTGTGCCGCAGGACACCAGAGCTTATTCCTCCTGTTTGATAGTATTTTGTTACTCACCTTCCCTTCCCAGTTTCTGATAGCCATGGCTCTGTTCTCTGTGTCTTTAAGATTGCTTTTTTAAATATTCTATATCTGAATGAGTGTTTGTAGCCGTTACCTCTCTCGGTATCTGGCTGATTTCATTTATCATAATGTCCTCCAGTTCTGTCCGTGTTAAAGAAGCAGCAGGACCTCATTCCTTGCTATGGCTGGAGAGTAGTCCACTGTGTGCACACACTACATTCTCTTTGCAGGGCCGTGGAGACCCAGGCTGGCTACTGCGAATGTGTGAGGTGGCGCTTGTACTACTTGCTATGTTTTGTTCACTGTACATTGTATCATGGAAAGAAATAATATCACGCTGTGCCACACAAGTGTGCCCAACTGATGTGTGACATCAGAGGTGAGAAGGACAGAGTCCATCCCAGGATCTCATCATGGGGCAATCCACCTGAGTGCTCCTCAGTCTGTTTCCCTGGCTTGTGAAGCATCGTCTTCCTTAGTTCTTGCTCAATTCACTCCCCGCCCCCGCTGTGCTTATTACGGTAGCGTCAAGAGGCAAGAGACCAATACTGGCCAACATCTTCCTCCTTGTTACCGGGCACCGTCTCAGTGAAGGTTGATCTCTATCTGTGCCCTTCTTCCATTTAGACTCTCCTGGTGAAGGCCACAGGTGTCCAGGTGTGCCTGCTTGCATCCAGGTGAGCCTTACTCAGGCCTCTACATACTGTGAAGGACTCCCGGGGAGACATCTTTACCCTGATACGCTAATCATCTGTCCTCCCACCCCCAGCCTTTACTTGCTATGAGAAAGCTTGTTCAGCAGTTGCTAAGCCCTCAGGAGCTCCTCGCCCTCAGGGCCCATCTGCCGCAGGGCAAGCATCTGTTGAGCTTCTTCCTGGCAGGGTATCACCTGCCTAGGCCTGTAATGGGGCTGGCAGCCAGGTCCTCAGAGCCTCCAGCTTTCCAGCAGGGAGCAAGGAGGACGGGAGGAGAGGAGCGATCAAGAGTCCTTCACTTCAGGCCTGGGCCAGGAATCTCGGGGCCACCACTCTCGAGGGCGTGTCAGAGACTGAAAAGGTTCCATGTCTGTGGCATAAGTGACAGAACACGCAGAGTGAGAGCTTGTGAAAGGAGGCCTGGACAGAACTCTGGGGAGACAGGTGTGTGTGTGTGTGTGTGTGTGTGCGCACACGCGCGCGCACACACACATACACACACACGCATGTGTCCATGGGTCTGTTTATCTGTGTGGTTGTGCTTGTGTATGTATATCCGTTTGTACCTGTGTGCCTGGGCCTTTGGCTAGTAACTTAATGTTTGGGGTGTCCCCAGGTAAGACCTGTGCACCCAGGATAAAGGACGACACACCCCATGCCAGTCTAGAACCATCCCCTCTGTCTGTCTTGACCCCCAAACACCTGGCTTAAAACATACCCTTCTATAGCAAAGTCGAGAGCTCTTTCTAGACCCCTGGAGCCTAGAGTGCCACTTTCACGGTAACAGCCCCACCGACCTGCCCTGGCACGTCTGCTGTGGCACTGGGAGCCTGGGCCCTCACGTAGGGAGCCCCTCAGAGACGCACAGTGAAGGGGAGCAGCGTTCATCTGTGCCCAGCTCCGGGTGAGGTAGGGCCCCAGAAAGTGCGCAGCTCAGCCCGGCTAAGTTTTGCTCAGGGACCGGGACAGAATGTCAAACAGCCCAGATCCCATAGCCCTAAAGTAAATGCCACAGTTCATGACAGAGGCGGGTCTTCAGGGACCTTGAAACAGATGCCCCTGCAGTAAAGTTTTTCTTGTGCGTAGCACAAACCTGCCTGGCTCCCCTTCCTGACAACAGCAGGGAGGAGGAGCCCCAGGGCCCAGCTGCATGCAGTGGCCTTGCGTGTTTTTCTCTTGCGGTTTCACAGGGTTATGCAAGGTTTCATTTCTCGGCACAGCAACTGAAGAAGGCACCTCTTGGGATCGGTGTGCTGTCATCTGTGGAGGGACCAGGAGACCCAGGCCGGGTACTACTGTTCCTTACTAGCCCACGCACTCCATGGGCTATGACTGAGCCCATGAACCCACACAGCTGTGAGGAGCTCCCCTTGTTTCCCAGGAACATCTGGAGAAGGAGCCGCCTGGCCAAGGAGTGTTCTAAGAAGATTAGGACGCCACTGAGAGTTAATGTTGGCCCTACAGAGCCAACGACAACTTTATCGTCTGCTGCACACACAAGTATTTCAAGTGGGGAGGTCCCCGGGCCAACGCCTGCTCTCCAGTGACATGGTTGAAGTGTCACAATGCCCCAGCTTCCTGGAAGTCAGCCTGTCCTAGTTTCACTTCCTGGATCTCTTACTTCTACCCCAATGCCAGAGTTGACTCTCTGTCTCTATCCCCAGGGTCTCCCAAGAAGTCCCTGGCAAGTGCCAGGTGATCACCTGGTGATTCTAGGAAGTCGTTCTAGGTTGGGAGCAAACAAAGAACGAGGCAGGACTCTGCCTGATTCTACAAGGCCACGGTGACACTGTTGAAGGGTACCAGAGCCTTCCCACACTCAGAAGAGAGCATGCTCCTCCCTTGAGGCATGGGCATTCCCATGTACTCCCTGGTGCTGCCATCCCAACGGGTTGCCTCCAGAGTATCTCCAGGTCCCAGACTCTCCTGTTTCCCGTCAGTCCCTGCTCTGTCTAGCTGCAGTCATATGTCCACATTCTGCTGACAGACATGATGGCCCACCGTCCTCTCAGCTTCTTCAACTTTCCACAGAACTCTTGGGGAGGACTGTGACCCTCACCGTGGACAGCTAGAGAACACACTGCTTTCCTGGTATAAGTAAAAGTTCTCCCTCGACGGTGGGACAGGCTTTTGCAGCTACTGCACCACAAGGAAGGCGCGGAGCTGGGCTAAGACAGTTTAAGTGGAGTCATTGTGAGCACAGGCGCCTGATTCCTCAGAGATGGCCTCTGTTTTCTCACAGCCATGACTCCATGGGCCCTGGAAGCCCTTGTAGAGCAGATAGAGAGTGGGGTTAGCTTCCCCTGGCCCTCCCACTTCCTTGTGCCCAGCAGCCTTGAGAACGAGACTACCCTTCCCAAGTGTGGCTCAGCTCACCAAGTTGTTTCCTCCTTTGCTTCCACGTCAGCCCTCCGAATCTGCTTTGCCATTGTGCCTGGCTCAGAGCCTGCAAAGGGCAGGGGAAAAGGCAGGAGACTTAGACTCTAACAAAGTTCCCATCAGGAGAATGAGGCTGAAATCTGCATGGCCAGTTATCTGTAGCAGGGTGACTGTCCACACTTAGCAATGTGCGTCCTCTATCCTATTCGACACTTCGCATACTCCGTTCCTGCATATTATACTCAATACATGCAGAAACATCTCTCCCTGTGATCCCCTCCCCAATGCCCAGTACAGGACAGAGAAAGATGTCTGTTGGCAGCCTGAGGATCCATTGGATGGACTCTCTAGAGACATTCCCTCTATTCTTGTGTGTGGAAGTGTGTTATCTCTGTGTGTGCACAAATGTATGTGCATGTGCCCATGAAACCCACACTCCCAGCACTGGATCTCCCAGCCCCTCTTTTGCACCTTTCTCGGTGCCAAAATAACCTTTCCTAGGTGTTCCGGTCAGAGTTTGTCCTCTAGATCCAAGGCTAAACAAGTTATGCCCGTGTCTCTCTGTAAGATGCCCACAGAAGGAAACACAAGAAGGAGGCAAGGGAGGGCCATTGGAAAGCTTCAGTACTGATCAGATGGGTGACAACGCCAGGGCTGGTCCACCCCCTGCCTCTGAATTGACTTCAGTTTCCTGGCTAATGCAGGTCCCTACGTAAGACTGGGAGCTAAGCGTGGGAACAAGCAGAGAGATGAGCGACCACAGTGGGTTTCACTTCAGCCAGCATTTGCGGAACCCTAGCATTGGGTTATGCCGAGTGCTCAGCACTGGGAAGATGCCAAGAGTAGGCGGGGCACGCCTCTCCACATCTGATCTGCAAAGATGACATACGGATAGACTGTTCACAGGTGCACAGAGGACCGACCCCAGAGACCAGGCTCCTGCATGGCTAGCTGGGGGAGGAGGCAAGGTGGGGCTCCTTTGTGGCCAGTAAGGGAACAATGGCCATGATAGGTTGTGCTAGCCAGTTGGGTGGGCAGAACTTGGGGTGGGGGAAGGGAAGGTAACTGTGGTCAGAACAGAGGAGGAGTGAGCCTTGTCAGGTGCCCAGCTGAGGCTTGATAAGTGTGATAAGCAAGGGGTTCTGGAAGACAGTGCGGGGAGATAGCATTATGAAGATGAGATTGCCGGGGACTCCTGCAGGTGAGATAGGGTCATTCTGCAGAGTTCTACAATTGACAGGGAATGCTGGAGTTCCAGTCAGGAGACCCAGGACATAATTAAAACCTGGAAAGGAACAGTCACCTTTCTAGGTGGAAAGCCGGCCTCACAGAGCTCCATCTGTTTCAGATTACCTATAGCAAGAGAGGTTCTGCTGAAACCACCAGGCCAGATTTAGGTCTTCTGCAAGTAATGGGTTCTAGCTGGCTATTTAGGCAAAGAGGAACCTGGGACAAAGAAGCTCTGTTGGACTTCCAAAGAGCCTAGGGCAGGGTGTGGTGGCTTCTGGGAATGGTATCCTGGGTGTTCCCAAAATCCAGGGTCCAGTGTCATTCTTGTAAAGTCTCTGCCAACCCCTACAGCCCCCG